>NC_045560.1:95151567-95454305 GCF_009819795.1 Aythya fuligula | reverse complement strand
CATCCTTGAAGATCATGTCTAGGACATTTGATTGAGTCCCCTAGGATGCATTTCCAAAACCACAACTGAGATAATTCACCTAATCATACAAGATAATCACTTCAAAAATCTGATAAAGCCAGGGCTCTCATATGAAGAACCTGAGGGTGCATTATTAATCTGGAAATGACACATACAAAATCCATGGAACAAGGAAGGCCTGACAGTCCTTCAAAACACAGCTCCACGATTTATACCATTTACGCATAATTTTTCATAAGTGTCTGGTGATAGGACAAGGAACAATGGACAAGGAATAAAAGGCTTTAACAAATTTAAGAGTGCTCAAACACGGTAAGAGGTGTACAAGTGAAATTGTAGTGTCTCCATTCTTGAAGATACACATCCGTACCAACCTAAGTTATTTTGCGATTCTACGTATCCATTTTAAATCGCTGCTTGTCAGACTTTTTAGTTTATTCCTTCTCTGTACTAAAAGACAAGACAAAAGTAGGAGAGAGCTGTCGCTCCCATTTTACTCCATTTCTTCCTTTAGGGCTATGTAGTCAACTGGCAGAGAATACTGAAAATGTTATGACACTAACTCATTCTTGACATGTGTTTTTTCTTTTAAATTAACCAGTCTTTCCTTAGTTTGGGAAAAAAAATATCACAGATGGGCATCTAAAAATGTGGTTCTTTGAGTTACATTCCACTACTCTACTGTCACTGTAAACACTGACACAGTGCAAGAAAAATCTGCTACATGACCCTTTGCAGTGTTTGATGATTCTTTTCCGAGTCAATCAAATTACAAGGTTTATTGCAAGGAAATAGTCATAACAAGTCTGAAACACTTTGGATCACTGATTATACCCTTCACAAGAGTCAGATACTACATCTGTCGTCCTTCAAAGCCTCTGCAGGGTGTGCAATTGATCTGAAGACTCACTACTTTCCTCAGCAATTCAGACTCTGAACGTTCTAAATCTTTTAGGCTTGAGATCTATTTTCTATGGCTAACAAAGCTTCCCTTTAATTTTTGAAGCCTCATTTAATTTATTGGCTTACAAGGAAGTAAAAACAGCTCCACAACATCCTGTCCTAATCACTGAGGACTTTCTGCTGCCCATGCCATATGAACATGGGATGTCAACGTTTCAAAATCCAGCACACAGACATGAAAAATGTGTGCTTTAGCTGCACACGAATCTGCATTACATAAATTTTGTTTCTATTACAGTAAAAATGTTCAGAAGTCCAGAGCTAAGCTATTACTTCACAAGTGACATCACAAACTTCACACTGTTGCTACGCCTTAATGCTTCATTAATGTACATATAATTTGACAACATAGAACATTTTCTTAAGTGATGGAAAGCTCATTCAGGTCAAATTCTTAATTTTTTTTGCTTCCTTTATGTGCATGTGCAACTAGAAACATAGGAAACTTGGAGACCAGTATGATCTCAGTCAACAAGAAGCAGTTACGACTTACAGTGAGAATCCCCTAAAGGCTTCTTCTCCCACTTTTCCTTTCATTTTACCCTCACAAAAATAAAACAAAAGAATTTCACACCTTCCCCACAGAACTCAATAACTGAGGCAAACTACAGCTTCCCATGAGAAGAGCTGATGCATGGTTGGCTGAATTTGTTGTGGGAACTCCACTCCATATAAAGCTTATGCTTGTCATGCATACTGTAATGTGAAAATCCAATATTTAACGGTGACATCTCCAGTGTTGAAGAGTGGTTGACACAAAAGCAGAACAATAAGCTGGCAGTTTGGGCTTTTCAAACTAGTCACATTAGCTGACATCTCTCAGTGACAAACAATGTTTCCATGCTGATTCTTTTCTACAATTCAATGTTCTTGGATATAATTCGCCAGGAGATTTTATTGGCTTGCTTGGGAACACCAGAGCTGTTCAAAATGGCACTTGGGCGACTGTGTTCTGAGACTGAATTCGGAGGACAGCTATCCTTAAAAATGTCTCTGCACAAATGGCTCTCTTGCCTTGTCCAACACTTAGCCATCCACAGAGATAATACGAACACAAAAACAAATAACAAAACAAAAAATGGCATCAAACACATATGATATACGGAATTTTCCATGCAAGTCTTCAGTTAGATGTGAAATACATGTACATAGGTCTGAGAGAATAACTGACCCATGCCAAGGTAAATCTAAGGCTTGACAGAAAAGTAAACAACCTATATCCTCCCTCTTCTATAGTGAGGAAATAAAACTTAGAACGTAGAGGAAGTATAACCATTTGGTGAGAGAAAATAGGGCAGCCAGACTATTTTTAGATTCTGAGCTCCTCCTGGATACACTGATGGAGAGCAGGAGGAGAAGCACTTGGCCACAAAAACACTGCCAAGTCAAGAAACAGAGATTCACACTACACTGGTCTTTTAGTAGCTGAGATTATCAATGGGAGC
Source organism: Aythya fuligula (assembly GCF_009819795.1). Lineage (NCBI taxonomy): Eukaryota > Metazoa > Chordata > Aves > Anseriformes > Anatidae > Aythya > Aythya fuligula. Next base: position 95,451,876 of record NC_045560.1, on the reverse strand, counting down.
TTTTGGCTTGTCAGCATTTTACTTGGATCTCTGGAGAGAAAAGGCATGCTTTACATAACAAATGGAATGTTTTCAAATTAGGACATTTCTGTTTGCAGCCAAGCTTAGTGGAGCAGCCATGAATCTTCAGTCTGAAGTTTATCTAGAAGAGTTTTTCAAGTAACAAAAACAGTCCTTCATCACCAGTGTGCTTTGTTGCTCCTCATTGATGAGGAGTTTTCAGAGGATTTCTTACATTACCATGCCTAATCTGTAAACTTTTTTTTTTTTCTTTTAAGCACAAAACTGGTATTAACTGCACACGCTGAGTGGAGTGTACTAAACATGCATCCCCAAAGTTTGAGGCCAGCACAGGATTTAACAACAAATACACCAGTTAGGACACCAATAGGCAAGTTTCTCAAGGCTTCTGCAGTTACTAAAAAGGTAACAAACAAAATAATAAATAAACAAAAATAAATCACACAAACACCCACAAGTCCACTAACAGATCAATTACAGTAATCCTTGTCTAAGAGTGGAGAATGGCTCCTTCCTGCAGACAAGGCATTAGTGTTGAAGGAAGGGTCATTTATTTGCCATCACATCTGGAAACTCAAGACAGACTTAATGCTTCCTGTGGCTTCAGGGAGACAATCTGTCATGCCAGGAGGTACTTCTGCCTGCTTAAAAAGGAAGAACTTCAAGCAGAACTTCCCATTATCTGAAAGTATTTGAAAGAAAACAAACAAACCCCACACCCAAATACCACAAACAACAAAAGGAGCATTATTCAAGATCTGATCTTTTTGAGAGCTGCACTGCAGTTGTAAGAATATTCATTTATGAATAGTCACTAAAACATCATTCAAGGGACATATCCGGGAAGGTGGTTTCTAACATGACACTGACATTCTCTTACAGGATCAGAGGATGCAACCTACTGTTTGCCTAGAGAGGGCCTTCTGAAGGGAGAAGGGTGACAAAGTCAACTCAATCAATTTTACATACTTCAAATTCAATCCATACACCCAGCAAGTCTGCAACAAAAACTGAATCCAGCAAAAAGACAAGCATGGTATGATTTTCATTTTACTGAGGGAAGTCATAGGATGACTGATGTGAGTCATCTTATTGACTCTTGATGAAATATGGGTTGACACTGACCTTCATTCACACATTCAGATTTAAAATGAAGTGATCTCAAATTACTTTATATACTCCACTGTTTTAGCTTGAGAGCAACTCTACGCTTATTTTCTCAACATTCTGCTCTTTGTCTCTAGTAACATCTTATTATAAACAGCAGTCAGGTAATTCCTTGTGGCAAAAGATCAAAGCCAACACACAACTCCATCCACTGGATAAATAAAATGACACAGTGGCTCATAAAATGACAGCATTTTAAGCAAGCAACAAAAATGAGTGACAGATCAGGCCTTGAATGAACCAGAGAGGTTTAAACAATTAAATAACACATTAAAGATCTTACATTATTCCTGGCACTAAAAATGCTGTGCCAAAACTGGCACATGCACAAAAGGTTACAAATTTCATGAGTAACTACATACCTGCTCTCCTTGCCTCGATGCAAGCAACACTCATTTCTTCTTTCAATTCATGGTTTTCGTTGGCTATAGCTTCACCCACTGTAACAAATCTTCCAACTGCCAGGTTAACTGCTTGGCCCACTCGCTGAATTGCTTGCAGAGTCTTGTCTGAACGCTTTGGTTTATCTTTATGATTAATAAGAGTAGTTATCTGTGAACAAGTAAGAGTTAACTTTTAGAACTGTATACAAAATGAGTTTTTGATATTATAGACAAGTTTTGAGCTGTTACTGAACTCAGTAACATACAACTTAGCATACTAATAAAATAAGTGTGGGGTCATGAGTTATCATTTAACTTCTTAGAGAAGAAAAAAAAATGAACATAAGTTTGCTCATCTGCTGTGATCTCAGCTTATCTCTGATCTGAAATGAATTGATTTTTTTTTTCCTCCTACTCACAATATTAAAATAAACTGCCCTAGGTCTCAACAGGCTTTCACATTAAGGACAGACTAGAAGTTGAGGAGTCCAGCTGTAGGCATATCAACACTGTTTGGGGTTTACTAGTATTGGAAATCCTATAAAGTATTTATGCTGCCAGGTGACTAAACACACTCATCTACTAGGATTTAGGATCTTTGGCTTCTTTAACTGAAATAAGCCTTTCTAAAAGATGTTTTATCCAATTCAATAAGGCAGGCTTTAAGAAAGAACAAGCAGTAACACAGTCTTTACACAAAAAGAAAGACCATTTACCTTTTAGAAACCATCTGAAGCATCCTGTTCTGGCCTATCAAAAAATCCTAAACTCCTAAACCAGAATAAAAGCCATTATTGTTGCCAAAAAAGTTAGTCCTGCTTATCCTTGCCTCATCCCTTCCCCTCCCTTCCCCCCATTTTTGCAATGAATTTATTTGATGTGGGTTAAAATTGAGCTGTGGAGAAGGCGATGTTTATTAGTTTAGTTTTATTCATAATCTGTTGCCCATAATCAGTATTTGGCAGCAAAAGAGAAAATATACAGACTAGAGGTGCTTCTTTCAGTAGCAGTGCAGATTAAAATGCACTGTAGTACTAGCCACATCCTTAGAAGCTTAAAGAAGTCTACTAAGAGAATCACAGAATTACATGAATTAAGTGCTTAAACACCTCGGCTGTATCAGCTTGATCACAGATGTCTGTTCCTCAGAAAAATATGAATCACGATTCATTCATACATTCTCCTAGAAGCTGTATCTGTAATGCTCACATCACATCCAAGGAAAGAGCAGGAAGCAGCATAAGAACTGTTCTGCTTTGTAATTTAATCAATGCCCAAGGCTTCTGTGTTCTCCTTTCTCCATCTTGTTCCCAAGCCAGGAGCTCCAAAGGAATGCCACTTTCTACAGTTCATACAACAAATTTGTCCCTATATTAGACCCACACCACAGTTCACCAACCTCCATTCCCAAAGCCCAAAAACCCTTGATGTCTCTCCAGCATAAAGACCAGTTTAGGATGAAAACAGTCCTATTAAAGAGTATATCCAAGCATATACGTCAACACTTCCAAGTTCATTCTAGAGATGGAATGATATTCCCCAAATGGATACCACTCCCAATTACCATCACTTCCGTGGAAATTCAGATGCATGTCAAACAGATGTTAAAAACGCCTGCAATGTGCAGCTCTCCAAATTCCAGCATTGTGGATGCTTTGGGTACCCCAAATACCTGAAGCTAACCTAAGAAGCCCAGCTGGCTAACTCCTGACTAGCCATGGACAGTAAATGTCGTAAGAGCATCAGCCCAAATGCTGCAGAAAACCAATTTGACAGAGGGGCACAACTTTCTTTCCTCAACTGATATTAAAGCAAACAGGAACCCAATGTTATGCAAACAAAGGACTAATACAAACCCGTTGAGTTACTGACTTTTCAAAAGTATATAGAATAACAAATAGAATATAAGTTGGATGCACATCCTGGCTATGAGTTTGCCTCCCACAGCATTTTATAATAGCAGAAGTTTAAACACGTTCAGCGTAACCCTGAAAAAATGCATACAGAACTAACACTGCAGAATGAAAGGAATCCCACGGTCTGTTGCAAATCATCGAGGGCATTTTAATCCCATATGTTACTGTAAAGGTACACAAATGACAAAAATCGCTAAGATGTCAGTTACGTTAAGTTGCTTTCATGAAGTGCTACAAAACATTTTTAGAAACACATTCATCTGAGACATGGGTGAACTTCACGATTCTACCACTTTAGTACTCTCTTTATAGGGGTCTTCAGGATTGCACGATTTCAGAAAGAGACACCTCCTATTCCCCACCACGTAAGGTGAAGCAAGCAGCAGCAACTGTTTTGGCAGGTGCCACCGCCAGTGTCATCTAGTCTGTAAACCCACTGAAGGAGTTTCTAAATGCAGATTAAGTTTAGGTTGGACACCTATGGTTACACATGGCAGATGATGCTTTGCAAATATTTCCTGGAATAATGAAGTCCCAACTGGGTAATATAATTTCTTTGGGACTAGCTGCATTAGGGCCACTAGAGGAACCATTTCAACATTAGAAAAGAAGGAAGCTAGTTGACCAACAGAAGCTGGTCAAGAAGTTTGAAACTTACCAAGACATAAACAGCTTCACACCTATTCAAGTGTGATCAACATTATAACATTAGATGTGGCACATGCAGCCTGTGCTGATACAGTAAATTTTGTGTAGGATGCTTTTGATTAAAAAAAAAATATATATATATAAAGTAGCAAGCAGCTCCTGAAATAGGAGTAGGTAATTCCTAATAAAAGAACAAGGTAGAGAAATGCATGAAATACAGATCAGCTAAGGGAATAAAGGCTCTTTTGTTCTAGAATCCCATGGGAATGGTGTCAAGCTGAGGCAGGGGAGGTTCAGGCTGGACATCAGGAAAAGCTTCTTCACCGAGAGGGTTGTCGCGCACTGGAACAGGCTCCCCATGGGCATAGTCATGGCACCAAGCCTGTCGGAGTTTAAAAGTCTTTGGACTGTGCTCTCAGTCATATGGTCTGAATTTTTGGGTAGACCCATGTGGTGCCAGGAGCTGAACTCGATGATCGTTATGGGTCCCTTCCAACTCAGGATATTCTATGATTCTATGACTCTAGTGTTTACGGATGTTTTAGATTATAAAAAATTACTTTTTCCCTCTATAGGGCTGTGACTCACAGCCTATCCAGTGGCAATCAGGCCAGAACCATTACTGCTGTGTTTCTTGCTTGTTTTTTATTTTTAAATAAAATCCCCTATGACTCCAAGAACATTATCTAAGCTCTGCTTTAAGCTTAAGACCTCCCAGATATTTAACTTGCTGTATACGGACCACGCATCACGCAGTCACTAACACTTGTGGTGTTTGGGCAGGAGTTAAGAACTGAAGAGATTACCTGCAAGCCTCTTTGAACAACAGCAATACACTGCATGCTGTTTACCTAATAATTTACCAGTCAGGTGCTAGAAAGGAAGCAGTCCTTTTGATAATACTTATATTCTGTTGAATAAGGACTCATAATTTATCCATGGCATGCTTGGATGAGACTTAGATGATCAGCTGAAGGATTGTGCTTTCTCAAAAAATTGTCAGTTACAATCTTCAGTCACTTGTTATGAGCAGCCCCCGGAAAACTGTCTTTTCCCACAACTTTATTGAAACTAACATACAGTCATAATAGATCAAGATGTACTTGATATTTAAGGAAACAAGTTCAACGGTGGCACTTTTCAAGCAGCTGTTTTCAAACCTTTTGGAGAGCCTTCAGATAGTGATATTTAAGTTGTTCTATGCTTCATGCACAGGAAGCATCATGACAGCATGCTTAGCTAAAAATATTCTGATGTCTATTTATTATCAGTGTAATTAAGTCTTGCATGACAGAATAAAGTGATACTTAAGAGATTGGGTTTCAGGAAGTATTTATAGGCTACTATATATAACACCAGCGGAAATGTAGCTATTTCACAGCCACTCCCACAAACAGAAGTTAAATTGGGAAATCAAGTTGGAAGGTACCCTACACACCTCCTTACACACCGTGTACGTAGGATGATTTAGACTCACGTGAGTAATATTTGTTATTGCCTCACACTAATCAGTTTTCCTGCTAGAGCAAATATTTTAAGGTGTTTTCTCTATGCAGTTGAGATCAGCTATTACCCCCTAGCATCCTTAGGATAACAGCTCCTCTTACATTTTGTGTATTTTCACATCTGTATCTTCCATTAAGCTCACTTAGGTTAGAAATCTCTTTTTGACAGAAGTGTAATAGCAACAATGGGTCAACAACTTTTTATTGCAATAATTTTGCAATAGCAAAATGGGTCAGCCACACACATCGCTCTAACACCCACATCTGCTACAGAACGCAACCTCACTTGAGAGTGCACCAAAGTAGCAGCTGGCATTTGACATTCAGCCCATCTGGGCTACCAGCAAAACTGCCAGGGAGGCTTCTGTCACAAAGGACAAGCCTTAGGGAACTTGAGAAGTTGACAAGAACTACCTGCTTATTCACCCTAAAAATCAAAAGTGTTAAAATTAAATGCACATCCAGGCATTACTGAAAGCCTTGCTAACCATTTTAAGCACTTGTGTATGTGATTATATATATATATATAATCACACACACACACACACATATATATATATATATATATATATATATATATATATATATATATATATATATAAGAAGTCTAGCTAACGTGCAGATTTTTTATTATTTATTTAAGAATTGGAAGGCCTTATCTTCCTACCCTTTTTTTCTTTGTAGGAATTCATCTTTGAAAGTTTTCAGAGGCTGGAAAAGATTAACCAAAATAAAATTCTCTATGCAATTAGAAAGCATCCAAAGGAGGGGTTACAAAGATGGTGAAGGGTCTAGAGGGCAAGACGTATGAGGAACAGCTGAGGTCCCTTGGTTTGTTCAGCCCAGAGCAGAGCAGGCTGAGGGGAGGCCTCATGGCAGCCTGCAGCTCCCTCACAAGGGGAGCGGAGGGGCAGGCGCTGAGCTCTGCTCTCTGGGGACAGCGACAGGACCCGAGGGAACGGCATGGAGCTGGGACAGGGGAGGGTCAGGCTGGGGGTTAGGGAAAGGGTCTGCACCCAGAGGGTGGTCGGGCACTGGGACAGGCTCCCCAGGGCAGTGGTCACAGCACCAAGCTGCCAGAGTTCAAGAAACATTTGGACAACGCTCTCAGACATTGTGTTTATTTTTTGGGTGATCCTGTGTGGAGCTAGGATCTGGAATCAGTGATCCTTGTGTGGGTCCCTTCTGACTCAGGATATTCTGTGATCCTATGAAATGCAACTGCATTAACTCCTAGTGCGCTAATTAACTGTATACACCCATATTCGGTTTACCCTGAAAACAGTATTTGAGACCACTGCCTCTGCTTTATGAACACTTGAAACAGAAGTTTCTTCCATACATTACTAAGGGGCAACCAACATCACCTTGCAGAAGTTGCACAGAGCTCAACACATGATTCAGGACCTCAAGTCACAGCTTCTGTAAGAAAACAGCTTCCAAGAAGTGGTATGATCCCACTACCCATATTAATGTATTTTCCTCATACTGCCTGCAGGCAGTATGCAAAGGGCAGTAAAAATATGCTGCATGTCCAAGACTGCTGAGTTCTGTTAAACTTGTAGTACTGGGACTGTTGCAGTCGCATCTTTACCTGAAGGCTTTCCAAAAGCATCTTCTCACTGCTTTGGTACACGCCTTTCATAAAAGCCTTCAGGGAAGCTAATGAATTAAACCACTTTAACAACCTAAGCTGGTTCACTTATCTACAGGGAAATGCTTGGAGCAGCCTCTGGCAGTCTTTCACACCTAGTGCCTAACAAGCTGATAAGCTACCTCTGGAGAGGAAGAAGGAAAAACAAAGAGCAGGCAGTGACAAGCAAAAACTGACAAGCAACAAAAGAGCCCTCCCAACTCAGATTATTGATCTACCTAACCGATTACCTCCAACGAGGGCTAAGCAAGGGTGCCTAGAAGGAAGAAAAAAAAAAAAAAAAAGAAGAGAGAAAAAGAGGTAAATGAGGTACTAGCTAATTACACTCATATCCAGAGTTTTGGTTAACTGCAAATCATACTTTTAATTTAAAATGTTTGTGTACTTCTCATGCATAACAGCTTCAACACACAGAAAACATCATTTGGAAGGGGTCGGAACAGCCCTCTTCAGCTCGTTCAGATCTGGGCTTCAAAACCTCCTTCAGACCTCTCTTTGTAAAGTTTGCCAAGAAAGGCAAAAGTACACAACTTCTAATTTGAATACACACCTCGGATTATTAGCATCATTACTATTCACTTGTTACACATTCTTGGAATTGTTTAGAGAACAAAAGAAAGGACTGAATTCATAGCATGGCCGTACTATAGCAGTGAATATGCACTTTCTTTGTGCCAAACGCATTCCTAGAAATCCAAGGGTCCTTTAAACTTCAAGATCTAAACCAAATGCCAACAAAATGATTATCCAAAAAGTGAAGATACAGGTGACATTGTTAAATTGACTTTTATGACACTCATTTATTTCCTCCAGCTTCCTCCAGCCTGTGTTTTTTTTTTGGCAGTTGCAGGAGCTCTAGAGAAAGAATAAATACAACTCACACTACTATAAGACATTATGTGGAATTTATAATACTTTAATAGTACTACTAAAATGACAGTTATAAAGGAGAATTATAAAGGAGAAATACACTTGCTTTTTTAACATTCACTTTCCAGACTCCTTTAAAATCAGGGAACACCAGTGATCCACAGATACAAGGCAGAAAAATAAAGCAAAACTGATGTGCACTCCTGCCGTTCCCCAACCACCTCCCTCCCCCCAGAACAGCAGCAGCAAAGAATCCCTGAAGAACGTTCAGCAATGCTTGACCACTGATCAAACAAAGCTAACTTTTTCACTCTCACGTGCCTTACAAGTCAGAGGACTGCCTTATCTTCCCCCCAACAAAAAGCGTCTTCAGAATTTCTATAGAAATGAGTGACAGCGGCAAAGATCTTCATTTTCAAACAATCCAAGTTCCAGTTTCCTTCTCTTTTCGAAAAGATGTGTAGAAGTTTACAGACTGAAATTTGCACTTTTGAGCAACTTGACACCTATAAGTTAGCAAAAAAAAAAAAAAAAAAGAAAATCCAATCTAACCTCTTCAAATTATATATGTGCATCAAGTACATTGATCACAGAATGAGTTTACCTATCCTGAAACACATCCAAGGATAAAACAGCCTTTAATGCCCTTTCCTTTGTAAACTGGCCTTCTAACAAGCACCATCTTGAAGCTTTGCTGAAGTGCACAACTGCCTCATTAGAAAAGTGAACTTGAACTAACAAACAATTGGTCTTAGGGATGTGCAAGCCAGCAAAAGTGCATTTCCCTCCCCTCCTGTTGTTCAATATCTAACCTAAATGGGTAGATTTCATAAACAAAACTATTACCTTTTTTTTTTTTTTTTCTTTTCTCATTTTGCACCTAGAAATCCTGGGCACAAACAAGTCTAAGAAAACAAAACCAACTCAGATGGAAGCTCGTTGTTTAAAGCATACTTTCAGATGTGGTCAAAACAGATGTAGACATGCTTTCAGCACCAGAGAGATGTAAGTCTCAAAAAGAAATCAATTTACTAATACTATCAGGTAAACCTAAAACCAGAGACTGAACGTCAAATAATTATTTAATTATTGTGGCTTTCCTGTCAAACTTTAACTTGCCTTTGTTAGCGTACTTAAACTTCTATTGCTTGTGCAAACAATGCCCAAGACAACTTGGAACTTCTTATTTAGAAAAAGTCACTGTTGTGGAACTAAAAATTCAGGTACTGTAATGTTGGATATATCAGGAACAACATTGATACTGCCTGCAGTTGAGAACTCTTTCATTTCAAGTTGGGACTGGCTCCTGGAGATGTAGAAAAAGTTGTTAGCCCCATAGGCAGCTTCACTGGTATGAATACCAGCCATTCACTGCGGGCTGCAGACAGGATGGTTCTTCGGGCCTTTTTTTGAGAAAGCTTCTTTAGCAGCTTTTGGCATACCACTTCAATTCAGAGAAACACCTGGCATTTCTTCTTGAAAAGCACATACTTGCCTAGGGATTAACAGAGAAGTACAGTGTACACTGGAAAATGCTTTGCATATGCAACTATTATCCACTTAGAGGAGTGTAAAAAAAAAATAAAATACCAACAACAAAACAGAACTTGCATATAATTCAGGAACCATTATGTGAAGGGCAACAAAAATTCATTCCATTGTGAAATTTAAGAAAATTTAAATGCAACTCCAAAATTCAATAACAAACTTTGAGAATAAAAGGAAACATTCTATACACTGGTTAACTTCTATATTTAATTATGTGTAATTTTGGACAATATTTCCTTTCTAAACAATTTTGACACCTGTGCTTTGAATAAAACCCCCCACACTTACGACATTATTTTTCTAGAACTCTTTTTATCTTCATTCTTATTTGAAAATATGTAATAATTTATGTTTAAAGTGTTTTATGTGTTTATAAGTGATTCTGCTTAATACAAAAAATTCAATACAAAAGTCTTCTTCTAGAACAAAGGCAACTGTGTAATACTTTATTTTTCTGTATACCTCTGAAAGAACTGTAGTATTTGCTCATAAATGGTGTTTGATTATTCATTTTATGTATAAAAACAAAGAAATCATCCCATTCACTGTTTAGAGCAAATTAACAGTTACAGTTAGGTCCAGACTCTGCATTACTACTCAGTTACCCCACTAGCTTTAAGCGAGGCTATTGATGAAACACAGTACAACTCAGTGAGTAGAAATGATCGTTAAAGGCTCTGGCTAGTAAGGATTATGTTTTGCCAATTAATTCATAAACAGAAAATAATCCATGCTAAAAGCAATAGGCTCATGCTACCATACAGCAATTTTATTAAACTATAATCAGAGTTGTTTGCAATCATTAATTCATAATTCATCCTTTGGGGATTTCCGTACCTAATCTGTCTAAAACCATCTGTTAACAATGCTGAATAGCAAGAAAGCTGCTCTCATTCTTTTTGTGCAGGATCATTGTGAGTCAGTTTTGATTTAAAATTCATTCTGCTGGAGAACTCCAAAAAAATTTGTTTAATCTATAGGAAAGCCATTAATCTGATCTCGAAAGTGTAAGAGAGAAGCTTCCACTGAAAAAGAGCAGTTGATTTTCAGCTATGTCAGTATGAAGAACCTTACTTCAGCTGCTTGAAGTGCTACTCTTATTCAGTTGTACCAGAGCTTAAGGTACTGAAGGTCATACCAGAGGTATCGAGTTTAACTCAAAGCCAGTTTCACCATTCAAGGGTTCATGGAATGGAACAAAAATCACATTTTTTTCCACGGCTGTGGTGTTGTTGTTGTAAGCATTCAAATGTAAGTTTTTCCTGTAAAGTAGATTATCATTAGTGATACTAATTATCACCAGTAATTAGCATAATATAAAAAAGAACATTCTGGACAGGTAAACAAAATTATAATGTATTCCTGTGTTCCTCAGCATAGTTTAACAACCACAACCATAACTGACCAGCTATGTCCCTTTCACTGTTTCCTAATAACCTAGCTTCAATCACTAAACAGCTGTCAATTAAAACTAGCCTCTGTAAAGAGAAACCTGCAACTACATCAGCCCAGAGACGCAATTGCGGGTGGACTGTGACTGAAGGAATCACAGGATCTACAGTCAGATGACAAACTCGTATGTTTAACTTTCCTACAGAAATCTGAGACAAAGAAGCAGGCTCCTTAAGGGACATAGGGAACCTCATGTAGACTGAGGAACAGCAGAACTGCTGCAAGCTTTGTTGTTTGCATAAAGTAGAAGAGTTGTAACACAGAATACACACAAACTTAATCCACAACACCTGTGGAGCCAAAGGGAAGAGAAGAGTCAATGAGTTAGTCACTAATTGAAACTAATGAGGTACAACCCTGTAAACAAGCAGCATACCACATGCTTCCAGACTCAGCAGCAGAGTTAACACGTACGACTTCTTCCACAGCACAGTTTCTCTGCAGCGCTAAAACAGGAGGTTTTCTTCACTCGGTACAAGTTACAACGCAAGCCTCTACACAGCAATTCATAATTTCATTAGACTTGGCACTACTGTTAAGTACAGTCCCTACCAAATTAATTTACACAGAAGAAAATCCTGGAAAAATGGAGAAGCAGCTGCGCAAAGCTAGCAAGTTAGTGGAAATTTTAAAGTACTGAAGGAGAAAGACTAATACACAAGAAGCATTTAAGAGGAGCACTCTTGTTTTCTTTCCTCAAATATGCTGAAGAAAGCAGTGGGTTTAAGACAAATATGGATTACCCTACTTTTTTCCCAAAAGGAAATTTCCAAAAAGTGCCGTGAGGAACAAATCCCAAGCCTTGGCACCATCTTGGAACAAGATCAGCCAGCAACATAAAAAACCTTTAGAACACTGCAGGTGGCCTAGAGGTACCAAAAATGCCTAGTGAAACAAGACAGGCACAGGACTTGCTGGAACAAATCTTAGTGCATCTGCTACATGGGAAATGCAAATACGTTGAAATGGGTAAGAGCTTGGACTGAATACTGAAGTTCAGGAATGAGAGTACACATTCTTAAGTTTAAGACTGTTGTCCAGAGAATGTATGAGACATGAATGTATGAAAGATGCTTCAGTCTCTAAACGAAGAAGAGATAATTATTTGGTTTGCAAAAAGCTCAGACATAGGTCTGTAAATGAGCCTGTAGTTCAATACAATGGTACAGTTACAGGACATACACAAGACTAACGCATGATGCAGATGAAAAGCAAGAAAAACTTTTCCAGTTTTTGCAGGCTTTTAAGAATAAAAAGCTAGCAATAGCAAGTTGGAAGTATGAGTGCTCTTAAAATATGCCTCTGTGTTTTAAAGTTGTCAGTGAAAGCCCATTAAGGCAAATCCATGACTGAATAACCTCCAAGATAACCAGTTTCACAGCTGTCAAATTTAGAAGAAACAAACATTTGTAGGAAGATATTATATGTATCTTTTCACCTATGTGATGCAACAATCTTTCACAGATGTTTTGGCCAGTGTTGGCACCATACATGCATACATTTGCAGAACTGTCATGAAGCTCCTTAAATAAATCCAGAAAAAAAATGTCCCTCTTTAAAGACACATACTAACATCCATATCCACAAGCATTGTGGATCTACCTGAAGGTGAGCTGCCGTTCCAAGTTTTGCAGCTACTGCTGCAACAGGAACAACCTAGCAGTTTCCAGGCACTTGAGGACTTTTAAGCCAATGAGACCACAAAACAGCTTTCTCAAACACAGAGTTAGTCCACAGATAGCATTCAAAGTGTCATGGAATGGTGGCATACTGAACTCAATGTCTACAGTTTAACATAGCTCTGTTAGAAGTCTTCAATAGACTGTTTAGTTGCATGAAGAGTAACAGCAGTACCACTAAAAGTAACTCACCAGCTCTTGCCATCCATTTCTTCAGGAGGTTAAGTCTCATATACTTGGTTACTTCCTTAACACAGCTTTGCCTCAACCCTTTGACAATAAGAACAGTGGAGCAGCTACTCTTGTGCTCAGCTATGAAAGAAAGTGAAGAAATCCCTACACCAGAAGGCATCTTTGTGATCTGCTCAGAGAACCTCTGTGGAATCAAAGTGACAGTAGAAGAGGCTGTTACAAATTCTGTGTCAATTCAGCTTTATAAATTGAAAATATGAAAACATGAAAAATATTAGATACAATGAACTGGTACAACTTGCCAACATTAGATGTCATTCACTAATATTTCAAGGAACTCAAAGATGCCACAGATGATACCAACTTTCTCATGTCACTTAAAACTAGATGGATAGTTGAGGTATGGATCTTGCCTGACACATTGACAAAGAAAATGAGGAAGAGCAGACGTAGTGGAAACCTGAATAAATATGATGTGCTGGGAAAAACTCATGGTGTTTGTTAAGGGAAATCCTGCCTCGCAAAACAACCAGAGCTCTCTGTAGAGATCAGGGATTTTATGGATAAGGACGGACTCTGCTGAAAGAGAACTAGGAATCGTTTGGTATGAACAAGTTCATACCAAAGGTTTCAAAGAAAACCAAGAGAGTCTCTGAACAAAAGATACTCTGCACGAATATTTAACTAATTAAGAGACAGAATGAGAAGAAGGAAGATGGAGTAGGAAGGCAGAAAGTAAATGATTGCTTATTGTAATAGAGGGAGAACACTGATGGAGTTTCACAGAAACCTGTGCCGGGACAGGGCTTATTCTGTGTTATCACAGGGAGGGGAGATAAGCTGGTAATAAAACAATTCACAGTTCACATCCTTGCTGAACAAGCTGGCCCATCATCCCAACTTCCAGATCATTAGTAAAAACATTAAAGCTTAAGAACAAAACAAAAATGTCAAATGGGCCCTGTAACAGTGTTGGATGCCACTGGTAACAGACTGCCAGCTGTTGTTTTTTTTTGTTTGTTTATTTGTTTTTTTTTTTTTTTACCACTGGTCACCACTCTTTGAGCCCGACACTCCAACCAAGTTTGACCTACTCTATCACATTACCTTTTCAGTATATAGTATATAGTTCATTGATTTATTTGCAAGGCTACTAGGATGATAAGGATTCTACTGACATCAGATACACACTCAGCAGCTGTTCTTACGAATTATGAAAGAAACAGACTGCTATGCTTCAGTTTATCGACTTCATCCACACTGTAATACTGTGTGAGTTCTACTTCCTGCTCTCCACCTTGACCATGGAAAACAAAAGATATAGCAGAAACTTTTTTTTTTTTTTTAAAGGCTAAAGAAGTACGATTAAGTATTAAACAAATGTAATGAACAGTTTACATAAGGAACATCTCCAAGTAACTTTAGACTAACCTTTAAAAACGTATTTGAAAGTGGGATGATAGAAATTTAGGAAAACTTTATACCACTGAAGAAAAATGATAAAGATCAAGTGGGCAATGTCTCTTCCAATGAAGAAGTAGAGAGCAAATAAATATAGGTGGTAGGAGCAAGATCCAAAAGGAGAAGAAAGTGGTTCATCATACAAACAGGTACTTGACAGCTCTAAACTCCTATCCTCAGGTTGCTGCAAATACTAGAGGTTTACGTGGGCCCAAGAAAATACTGGGCAAGACCACAAAAGAGAAATCTACTGATGATCCTAAAAAACAGAAGCTACATACAGTTTGAGAAGTCCTTACTAACTGGAAGAACGTCCAAAGACATAATCGCATTTGCTTGCCCTGTTCTCAAACTCCCCTATGCATCTGACAGGGACAACAAGATAAAGAAAAGATCACTGATTCTATGCTGACCTGTAGCTTGATCCAGTGTGGTCACTCCAAAGTCATGCCTTCAATCTGAAAACTACATCAGTGAGCTTTTCACATACATGGGAAAGCATCAGTTGTTGGTTCTTCCTGGGGCTCTAACACATAACTCCAGATACTTCTGGAAAAAACAGGACTCTGGCAGAACACTATGTACATTATATAATATTTACTGAAATGGGAACTATTTTAGCTTGCTTCAGAGAAACAATGCCATAATAAAGAACAGGCTTGTTTTTCTCATTCTCAAGGCACATACCACTAATTTATTCGGAATCCAAGACTGACGGGAACAGAAGTCAGCAACATGGACTTGTTGTTGTTGATGTTTTGTTTGTTTGTTTCTTAAGTTATTTAGGCATTGAATGCATTGGTCAAACAAATTCCAAAACCTCTAGTGATATTTTCCATAACTATGAAGTTGGAAAAACATGTTCAGTAACATGGGGGCACACAAACATTTTCCAAAGTGCCTGTAACAAACGGGCTTTCTGAATATAAAGTAGCTAGCTGTGATCCCAGAGGCCTACACACAGGTGGATAGGTTACCTTCGACTCTGAAAAGTGACTTTCTTCTTTCAAGAATGCAGGCAGAGCTCAAAGTTTCATCTCTGAACTTTTTCAAGTGCCTTACCATGAAGGCTTATAGAAAGCTATTCTGCCTTTTATCAGAATGCCTCCCTGGAACAGATCCACCCAGACAGGCTCCTCTCCAGCTGTGAGGATACCTGATAACCGCTAGACAAGCGAGCAGGTACATAATGGCAGCTGAGGAAGTCACTGGTGGAGCCACATCCTGGAAAGTGCTTTTTCCCTCATCTTTGCCTTTCCTCAACTGTTTAAATGACTTGTTATTAAGTGAGTCAGTGCAGACCATGTTAAACACCCTTCCTGACTTGTGTTGCCAAAAACTTTCCATAAAAAAAAAAAATTAACATAATTAAACTGGAAATGGTAGCAGCAGTGAAGAGCAAAGGAGATGTAAACAGTAGCGTTCATGTGAAACACAGAATTAAAGGCACCTACCCAGAGTAAGAGTTTTTGCTTTTTTTGTTTTTAAACAAAGTGGATTTTGACCCATAAAACCATATTTTCTGAGCTGCATGCCAAATAGTTTGCACAACACTGTAGAATAATTCTCTCCACAGTACAGCTAAGTGGATAGCTAAAAAGAAGTGTTAGCAAATATGCTTAATACTGTGGCTTAAGTCTGCAGTTTTCTTTTGTCAGTTGTGGCACAATCAAAAAAGGGAAGCATGAGGCTATGAATAGATCTACATAAAATGAAGATCTGGTTCAACAATGTAAATACTAAATTAAAAAAAAAAAAAAAAAAAAAAAAGCAACTTACTAATAAACATATCCAGTAGTGATTCTAAGGGCAGTTTCCCCTACCAGGAAACAAGAATCTCTTACCGCTGCTGGTAGTAAATATACTCTGATACCGAATAGTCTATAAGTAAAGCAAGCTAGAAAGTGCAATTTTTTCTTTAGTTGCAAAGTAGAAACAAGTAAACAAACATACATTTGCAGTATTGCATGAATTAAAAACAATCAATGTCAATGCAGCTTTTTTCAGTTTGCTTAAAAAAAAAAAAAAAAAAGGAAAGAAAAGATTTAGCTAAACAAGGGAGGTTGAAAGCCAGTTTCTTAGAATAGCCTGTAATTTCTTCTTTGCTCAAAAGCAGTAGTGAAAAGCAGTAGCAACATTCTACTTTTTTTTTCAGTGGTAAACAAGTATCACATGGCACTTCCCAGCTTTTTACCAAATGGTCAACTATGAAGTTAACTTCACAGCAAGAACAAAAGTTCCCTTTGCAACTGTACTTCGTACAGGCACACGTAAAAGAAGTCCTGCAGTTACTGTGGATACACAGCTTATGAAGAACATAAGAAACACATTTTAAGAAACAGAGTAACCTACAAACATCATTTCTGCAAAAATATTCAAAGAAAGCAAGCTAGTGAGATCCCTACTTTAAAAAATCTCCATATCTCTACTAAGAAATCTCCATGAAACAGTGAAGGAGGAGCAGGTAAATCTGTACAGCCAGTAAGTAGGGCATTCTATCTGGCAAGTTTAGTGAACTGCTGCTGACACCATCAGCAAACAGAGCTCAGCACTCACACTTCAAGGGAACAAGCTTGTTTGAAGTTTGGAGCACTTTAGCAGGAAAAGAGTAAGCTCCGAGCATTCAGAAACGCTCAGACACTTTATACGGCACGTAGTGGAAGTGAAAGATTCACTTCTGGAAAATGCAGTCATGGGTTTTGTGGTCATTAACAAAATCACACATGGCATATTCCACTTGCAGGGAATCCACAGAGGAACAAGACAGCCTTTCTCAAGTTGTATTGCTGGAAAATAAGGATGCAGAAGTCTGTTAACAGTAAGGCTTTAACATAAGCAATTAAGTCCATCCAGCCTTTGCAATTGGAAAGGTTTTTGTTTGCTCCTAAGCTTCCTGAAAGGGGTCACCTTATTTTACCTCTCTCCGTTGTTTCAGGGGTAGAAAGCTGACTGAGCTCTGTCATTAATTTCACTTTGCCTTGGGACAAGGGACTGAATCCCTGAGATGGGGTTCTCTTAACTGACTGGGTTTTCTTTGGAGGAAGGCAAATTACCATGGCAAGTGCAGAACCCCAAAAGCCCATCACAAGCCTCTCCTGCAGCCCGGCTGCACGAACACAGGACAAGGCTTATGCCAGTTTGTTTCCAGCCGGCCAGGACAGTAGGAAGACAACTCGGCATCACCAGGACCAGAGCTTTTTGGGTCGCTGCTACGCATCCTTTAAGGGTACTGTGCAGATTGTGTAGACAGGTTTCGACTTACTTTTTACCATCAGCTTTCACAAACGCTACAAAGTAAACGCTGCATGTTAATTTCACTCATTGTTTTTCAAGGCAGAGCGGCTGCACCGGGCACCTCAAACTCCAGTTTTGTAAGCAGAGAGCGAGGAGAACTAACAAACAAACAGACCCCGCTTCCACACAGCCACCCGCCAGACCGCCGAAAAGCCAAACTTTTCCCTTTTCAACCTCGCTCAGGGCAGCGTGGGACCCTCTGCGAGGCCCCTGAGGCTGCTTTTAGACATTATTTAACTTTTAAAATCCACCTATTTCCTTGGGGGGCAGGCGAGCCCCCCGCACCCCACAGCCCCATCCCGGGGCTCCAACCGCCCCCCGGCGGCCGTTACGCAACGGCCCCGCGACCTTGCGGGGTAACTTCGGCGCCCCGGAGTTTTCATTTTAATTTTTAATTTTTATTTTTCCCCCTTTGTCGGGCGGCAGAAGCATCCCCTCGGACACACGGACAGACAGCCCGCAGCGAGCGGGGGGCTCTACCTGCGACACCAGCGGCACCAGCGTCTGCTCCACCGAGCGCGTGCGGATCTCCAGCCCCGCGTCCGCCCCCAGCCCCGACGAGGACGACGAGGAGACGCCGCTGCTGCTGCACGGGGACGTGGCCATGGCGGGCAGCACGACCACACCACGACGACGACGACGACGACCACCGCCTTCCTCCTCCTCCTCCTCCTCCTCTTCGCCCCTCCAACTCCGCTGCCGCCCCGCCCCCCGCTGCCTTGCGCGGGCTCAGCCCTCAGCTCCCCCCCTGCCCGCCCCTCGGGACGGGATTTAAAGCGGCAGCGCCGCTCCTCATGGCCCCGGCCCCGGCCCCGTCCCCTCACGCCGCCCCCGTGCCCGCATCGCCCCCACACGGATCAAGGGTCTTGTCCCGGGGGTCCCCGCCCGGCTGTGGGGACCTCCCGGGGAACGGGAGCCGGCCTGCTGTGGGACTCGGGTTGGGCCCGGCCTCGGTGCCGAGTCGCGCAGTCTGTGGTTGAATAAATAAAAAGTACTCGAAGAGGAATAAAAGTTGTTCTCCGTGTGTTTGTTTCGTGTTCTGGTTTTGGAATGGGCTGAACTCGCTCCCCAGCACCAGAGCGCATCGTCCCGTGAAGGTCTCCCCATCCAAATCGGCTCCGTTTGGTCCCACCAAGGCAGGTCCACACCAACCTGTGCTATCGGGACCGAGCTCCTGGGGCTGTGGGCCACTGAGGTGCAAAGCAGCTCCCACCCACAAATGAGGGAACCGAGCTCAGCACCATATGCATGCCCACACGCACTGCCCAGCATGCATGCACCACCCTACTGCCCTACCGCCACACCACAGCCCCCCAGTCAGAGCCTGGGACCGCTGTCGGGCTGCTCAGAATTCAGACAGTGCAACCCCAAAGACACGTATCTGGCTTTCTTACCTTGTATCATTCTGTGTCTTCGGAAAGATTTCTGACCTGTCCTGCACAAAATATCCTTTTCCTGGTTTCGAAACCTGGATATAAGATAAAGGCCAGCGTTTGTTGTCCCACGGAGTTATCTATATTTATTGAAAAAAGAAAATTGCCAGGACTGCAAGTATAACCCTAGATAAAGATATGACCCTATTCCTAGCTCTTCAGGAAATTGGTTTCCAGCACCATCTCATATTTTCTAAAATGACATCTTATATAACATCGAGTGCTACATGAGAGAGATGAAGACGTAAATCTACCATGGTACAAAAACATCTAAATGATGGCATAGGCTTGAAATAAATGCTAGTCATGTTTGATCAAAGTGGTTTAAAGCACACTCGAGATTTTTTTTTTCTCCTAATTTTTATGCATTTTCTTACAAGCCATTTTCTTCTTTTCCAGGTCATTTGATTTCCCTTTACGTCTTTCTCAATACCTAGATTCTAAGCCTTGGAAAACAATTGTTATTTTCTGATACGTTTTGGTAGAGTGCTTGGGACAGCTGTGGCTGCAGCCTCCCTAAGCCTGCACACTGACCAGTACAGGAGACTAAAGGATCATATGAGCAAAGGCATACACCACACAAAGTGTCAGTAACACAAGGGAGAAGTACCTTCCTTTGTCCTCCTCCCTCCCTACGCCCTTCTATTTCATCCTTCAGAATTGTTAATTCCCATTCATTGACTGTTTTCTAAATATTATCATAACATAAATCGCATTGACATCTACAGATATGAATCTGTGATTCATATTAGAAATGAACCAGAAGCACACGCACACTTGGGTGCATAATTTGGTGTGGTCAGCTAAGTTCGTGTCACTTAATTTCAAAGACTGCCGTCTGTCTTCTTCAATACTGTAAAGAGATCAGACATCAAGGGTCTGATAAATATTTTTTTATTCAAAGCCGAGTTATTAGCAGAGGTTAACAGCAAATTTTACAGATTTTGACTTTACATTGAAAAGGAAAACAAGCTGGGTATGAAAAAAATGGTAGCAGTTCAAAAGTAATTTTCTGCACATTGGATGAATGATAGAAACATTACAATGACTTTCAGCAGACAGAAGTCCTGTTCCCAATCTGCCGCTCTCTATTCCTGCTTCCAATTTATTTTCACTAGAAAAGCAGTATCAGTGGGTCATGCTAGTGACAAGAATGTCTCATTCTCCCACTTCTCTTCAGGTACTTCCAGTTCAAACATGGAAACCACACGCTCTGCTTCTGGGTCCTGTGTTGGGCAAGCAGAGTGTGTGCTGTGATGGTTTAATTTAACACATTTGAAAAGCTCTAGCATGCTGCAGACTAACATGTTTGAAGACTTCTCGAGGAGATCTTCAAAAATGATAGCCCGGAGCCTAATTGTGTTTTTTTTTTAATTATGTTGAGACAGTTTGAATAAGCCAGTGTGATAGATTACAACCACACCTTTGGCATGCCAACACATACTTCTGAGGGAGCACTCTGAATTTGCAATGCACAGCACTGGAATGCTTTGCATACGAACATTTTCATGTGATGGATTCAGGAAAGCAGCAGTCCCTCATCCCCAGAAGAATGCCCCTCGCTCCTGTAATGCAGGAGGGGTATTATTGGCCAGTTTCTAGACAGCTATTACTGTTTAGCTCTGCTTTTCGTATGAAAGGCATTTGAAGTATAAGGACAGAGGACAAAAGTAACACCTACTAGACTATACTTCTAACTTCAAAACTTTGTCAGTGATCAAAGGGAAGGAAGTGATTCATACCTTCATAGCATTATGATCATGGCAATCTGTTCCTCCTCATTCTGTTTCCAGACTTCACTCAGGGATGTGTGACACCTTCTGCTCCTCTATCCATGATCTCCCACAAGCTTGGGTTCCCACACAACAGGTAAAATAGCTTTCCCTAGTCTAGCTCTTCACTTTTTTTTTTTTTTTTTTTTTCCCATCTGAAGCAAGTTTTTTAAGAGGAAAGATTAATATCCAGCACAGTGTTGAGCCAAAACACTGTCTTTTCTCTGATTTAATATCCCCCACACCTTGACAGTGACAATACTCCTGAGAAGGAAGGCTGTTTTGAGTTTTTATTCATAGCTAGGCTTCTGAACATGAATGCTTGTGCCTTAGCTTTAGTGGGAATTATATGAAATATACTAATGAGTGGGCTTCTCTTGTTCTGTCTGAACCATGGCTTGTCTACAGAGGCTGTCAGTCAGCCTCACTTTGGTAATTAGCACCTTCTTTTACCTTCCAGCTAAAACATGTATTCCCTGGTCTCTTTATAGGAAAATGAGAAAAAAAAACACTGAAAGTGTTTTTGCTAATGTGGCCATTTTGACTGGCTTAAGGTCAGTGGCCAGGTTAGAAATCCTTTCCAGTGGGAGAAACCTTGTGTCTAACCCTTAGGAAACAGATTGTTATACTTGTGGCATGCGTGCTGTCAAGGCAGGGGCAGTAATACAGATGCCATTAAACCAGTCAAGACAGGTTTGAACTTGTGTTTTGTGAAGAGGAGCCGTAAAGTTTCTGGCCACAGAGAGCAGTTGGTCTAGGAAACACAAACTGCAGGGAAAACAAGGAAATACTGGTAAAGACCAGCTGATGGGATCAAAGGACTTTTCAGTAGGTTTTGATAATGAGCATTTTTCCATGCATACTTATAAGTAATCAGATAAGATGTATAAATTATCTAAATTAGTAACACTTTAAGGGTGAATTCCAAAAGCAGGTAATTGTTCTTTATCCTCCCATGGAGAACATCCCAAATATCCAGGAGTGAGAGGAAGTAGTGCCACCGTTGCTTCCTTATCTCACAGCTGCAGTCTGGAAAGCAGAGCTGTGTGGGCTAAGTGTCAGATTGCTCACATTCAGCTCCTTTTCTCTTTCCTCCAGGTGAGAATAAAGCAAGAGCAGTGTGGGAGGGAAAATCACTTCAATCATCTTTCCAGATGAAATTTAGAAATTGACTCTAAAATTAAACTTTTCCCATCATTACCTCCAGTTGCCTCTATCACTTGGCAAAGTCATATTTCTTTTCTGTTTCAGTGTGGATGCTTGAGAGCGAACTCATGAAATCAGTCATTTTAAAGATGACTCAAACTTTTAGACTTTTGAGAAATGTCAAAAGATGGGAGACAAGCATTGCTTGAAATGTCTAATCCTGATTATTAATGGTTATTAACTCCAAAGTACATTGCTTTTCTTTATAAAGCCAAAAACTCTCTTATGTTTACTTCTTACCCTGTAGTAAAACACTTCACAAATAAATAAATAAATAAATAAATAAATAAATAGCATTTATTAAAAAAAAAAAAAAAAGAGTATTTTATGTGACTATATATTTACTATACGTGTTTGTCATTTTGTGAATTACTAGTTCTGCTACATGACTGTAACAGTTATTACAGGGACTATTAAGAAGAAGAGGATGTAAAAATAATGCATAGAAATATTCCAAGGGCTACAGCTAGTGTCAATTTTTATTCTGAATGTTTATTCAGAATAAATGTTTATGCCTCTGTGCCTATACAGCCAGAGGATGGCTTCAGACCATTCTCTGACTTTACAAGGTTGTAGCTGCCAAAATCTTCAGCAAGCAGCAGCTATTTGGCCATGCTACCAAATGTAGTACTCCTCCGAAACACTTCTGTTTGCTATGGCTATCAAAAACAAAATGAGGAACCTTGTTTGAATGGTCAGATATTGATAACCCATCATGGATTGACTGTCTCTTTCACAGAGCACCCAAAAATACAGTTACCCCTGCTAGTTTTCAGAGGAGTTTAAGGACTCAACGTGGTTCATAACTCCTAACGCCATCTAAAGACTTCTGCAAACAGTAGCTCATTTTGGGGGATAGGTTTACAGGGTAAATTACCTGTCACATGCTGACTGTGAGAAGTGCAAAAGTTTCAGTTAACTGATCAAAATTAAAGAAAAATAAAGTCAGGGCCTGAAGAATATATCCCACCTTCTCACTGAAGTTTCTTATCCAAAGTACTTAAAGTCATAGTAGAATTGTGTCTGAGGTAAGAAAAAGCAAAGGAACAATTTTCAATCCTGTAACATGTTTTTTGTTTAAAGTTAGTATGAGACATTATTGGCAAGGAAAGATCGACACTAATGGGGACTGATAGAGTTGCCCAAGACTTTCCCCTGTAAATCCCATGCTTTTATTTTTTTTATGAATACACTAAAATTCAAACCTTGGGTGTGGTTATCTGACAGGTGTTTGTCTCCAACATGGTTTGTTCATTTAATTTTCAGAAGAAATGGCATAGTTTGTTTTTGTTTTTTTTTTTTAAAGTGAGGTTAGGGGGAAAAATGCATTTGCCAAAACTGAATGATTCTTATCTTTGTTTTGTGAAGAAGATCCAGGCTGACTCAAGAAGGTAAAATTTAGTGAGATGGATGTAAACAGGATGGAACAGTCAGAGAAATGCCTTTTGTCATCTCTTAATGAACAGTTTGCCTAGATGAAAAATAGTTTTCTGAAAACTCTTTTTCTGGAGACATTTTTTAGAATTTAGTTGAAGGCTAACAACTAAATTTTCTGAAACCTCCACATACACTAAGCAAGGCTATTTTTTGAGAGCTCTAGTATACAGGACAAATGTGATGAGTAGGAATAAGAATATGGCAAGCTAAAGAAGAGCACAACAAATGATGTGAGAACAAGGGCCAGAGTGTGAGAGGGCTGTGTAGGAGGACCTAACTCTGTGCTGGTTTTCATCATTCTCCAGCTGCAGGAATTACCTTCAAAAGTCTCCTCCGTGTGACAATCAGGGACTTCCATCTTTTCCACAGGTACGAGATATTGCAGAAGTTCAGACTGTTCTGTAGTCAAGTCTGGTATCTTTTTTTTTTTTTTTTTTTTTTTTTTTCTTTATTTTTAGTTTCCCTGCATTGTCCTTTAAAAATATTAGTAATGTATGGACATGAGTCTAGCATTTACTGAGAGTGGTGTGACAGCTTCTAGAGGTGAAATGCCTCTTCCGTTTAGTGTCACCTGTGAATTTGGCCTTTTTTCAAAAGGACATCTGAAAAGTACAGTTTCATCTTGAAACTTGAGTAGAAATTACAGTGCATTTTTATAAAATCATTATCCTAGGAATGGTGGAGTATGGGACCTTTTTGAAACTAACACTATTTAGCAGTGAGTTAATGTACTCTTCAAAACTCTCAATGCTGCTGTAACATATCAGTTAAAATCAGTTCTTGGACGGTCTGTTCCTGGATGATAAGCAATAATTTGGGCTTGTTTTCTTTGCAGCCTATGACATTCTTCTTTCATACATTTTTATTTTTCACAGGACTGTGGCTGTGGCTTGTTACTTCTACGATCCTGTTCTAAACAATAGCTAAGACACTAGTTTTAGGAAAAGGTATGAGCAGCCTCACAATGCAGGATGATCATCCCTTTGGAAAGTCTTAAACAGGCCTGTAGTTAGGGATTAGATTAATCTTTGATGCAAAATGTTTTCTTTCTTTCAAATCTTTTATCATCCTAGTACTGTTTTTTTTTTTTTTTAACCATTCCTGTAGGCTATAAAATATATATGGAGGATTAAAGGTTTGAAGAAATCTCTAGCCTGCAAAATCTCTAAGAGCATTTGCCACCTAGCAACAGCCAGGACCATGTGTGTGCTTAGAACAATCAGGAATTGGGTGATTCACAAGAAACCTCCACGCTGCTTATAAGCAGGACTGTAACTTCTGGAGGAAGGAAAAACACAGCAAAAGATTCGGGTTACATCACTGACAAAGGGGTTTCATTACCATAAGAAGTCCCTAACAGGGTGACAAATAATCAAGATGAAAAAGAATGTGTGAGAGCAGCAGAAAGGGAAACAATGACGTTCCTATTACAGCAGTGGCCTTTACAATAAATGATATGTCAGCTTTTTCATTTTGAATTGTGCTGAATAAGTTGGTCATTTTAATTCATCAGCAAATGAATACTTAGATTAGAAGCTATTTTCTTTTCAAATTTGCATTTACCAGCTTAGTCATGCAATAAATACCACATTCCTTGAGAAGCTGGAATTATCTGCATATTATTTTTAAACGTACTGTTTGCAAACGTTAGCGATTCAAAAATACAGGTACTCTGTTAGTTTGCATGGGGATATGCAGGGAAAGTATGGGAATATTATGAGAGGGAGTGTAACTACAACATGCATGAGCTGGCTATCCAAATCCCATTGGTCCACATTTTTGTGATGCTAATGAATACGTAGGAAAAATTACACAGCTGCTAAGGCACAGGAATTCTTCTTAGCCTACTCTTCTGCATAAGCTTTTGCAACATCTATGAATGTGTTTCTTTGTATATCAGTTATCCCATTCACTCTATTTTCCTACTTTTTTTTTTTTTTTTTCCCTTCTTAGAGGAAAGAAACAAGGGATATTCAAGGACACTGTGTCTTTCATACCTCCCAGACCTCTGAACTGTTGATACTTGTTAAGGAATTTTACCCATGTGACATTCTTAAATTAACCTGGATCTGTTGTAAAAAAAAAAAAAAAAAAAAGCAGCTTCTAGACTTGTGACTGTATTGTTTAAACTTCCCTATTATCAGGGTACTAAAAAATACTTTCTTTCAATATATGGTATTTTTAGAACACAGGCTATAGTGTCTCAGTTAACAAACCAACAAATACATGATTAATATGCATTGGTAAAAAATTACTTTTAATGCTTGAAGATGGTGCTTTGTTCCTAAATTAGACTACTTTACTATTTGGAGAAATCATTAGCCTAGCCCCTTACAGGCAGCTGGTAGGATTCAATTCTCTTTCTGGCAGCAGGAGAGTACATGCTGGAGTATCAGAATTGGAGCAGAAAATTGTAAGTGCAGCTGAAATGGAAAGGGAAGCAGCAAGCTATTGCCAAGGGAACACAGGGATTTTTGTAATAAGTGCGTTCGCTGAGTTTATACCAAATACAAAAAGTTCTGGAAAAGATCATGTAAATAATGGCAAATTTAGTGCTAAAAGTATTTCACAGAGCTTGACATTTGCACTGAATTGCCAGTGCTGTATGAACCACTGTAATATAGACAGGCCCTAAAAGGCAAAAGTTTTCAAAGCTAAACAAGGTGTTTAAGTGTAAGGAGCATGTTGACAGATTGTTTTTGTGTTGTACTCACTAGCAGTAGCCCCTACTCGGCAACATGCCTACTGATGTAGGTTGGTGCATTGCCAGACAAGAACTGCATGTTCAGATGTGCTCAGGACGCTGTAGAAGTTCCTCTGAAAAAAGCAAGTTTGCAAAACACAGAAGGAAGTAGTTTCAGAGTCCAAGCCTTCCTGCTTCACACTTAGTCTCTTCCAGTAAATAATCAGGATATGAAATCTAGTTGTGTTTTGGTTAAGAAGAAAATAACTTTATAGTCATATGTTTCTTTGATCCTGTTTATTAATGAGGAATGATAAAAGTCCTGCTTCTCTGAAGACAACAGAAACCAAGCAATAGGAAACAGTTTGTGCTTTCAGAGCTTCAGGCTTCTTGTCAACTGCTGTTTAGCCCACAAATGGCTTCGGGACCTCATTCAGTGTTTTAGCCTAAGTCTGTATCCATTTTAATTTCTTATAATACCTAGTGTCATAGTAGAGCAGCATAATTAGAAAAATATCATTCTTCTTAAAATGGCACATTTTTTTAAATGTAAGATGTTACAGGGCAATACATACTGATGGTTACACAGTGATGGAGCTGACATCTGACATGCTCAAATACTGATCTGCATTTAGGCAGGGAATCTCAGCCCTTTCAGCAGGAACTGTGCAACAGCTGTGTTTTATCTGCTTCTCTGGCCTTCTCAAAAGTGAGGATTGAGGGAATACAGCAAACAAGATAATGTTTCTATTAGCTCTAGCAGAGCTTGTCCTTGACGTTAAAAGAGAAGGGGTTAGGATTCGTATTTTTTAAAATTTTAAAATGGGCAAAGCAGAAACAAGAAGGAAAGTGAAAGAAATCCGCATTGGCCAGTGTAGCCTTATGTCCAGGTCACATATGTAGCCTACAGAACCAGATTAAAATTCCTGCTCATCCAGTTTCAGACCATACTCTTGAAACCAGATTCTCTCTTCCCATGTGAGTGCTCAGCTGTGGATGTTTCAGGGTGGTGGCCTTTTTTTAAAGAAGTCTGAGACAGGTTTTGACTCCATCCTGGTATAAAACATGGCTTTGTTCCCTTACAAATCTTACCTAACCCTAGAAAAAAATAAGAGATTCAATAACAATTTGGATAATAACAATAATAATAATAGACAATAATAAAATGTCAGTATTGACATTTTACTGGTATGCTTATGATTTATGCTCTTTTCACATGAAAATAGAATTGGAATTAAAACATGTGATGTGAAACAGTTCATAATATGTTGAGCAACGTTTCATCCTAAATAACTGGTGCTACATTCCACATATGGATTTAAGCATAAATGCTCATTTTTTTCATTCCTAATATTCTTTTCAAAGTCTGATGATACTTTAAGATACCTCTTCTCCTTTAAACACCTTCTTAGTGAAAATTGAATGTATACTCTTGACTTCTAAATCATATAACATTTTGATTCCTTCTCTTAAAACTTTCCCCCAGGTAAGTCATATTTGAAATATGAGTTTCAGAAAAAGTTCAGCATTCCATGAGTACCTTAAAAAATGCATGAGTGCCGTTCTTCTGCCAGGGATTTTGTGTATCTGGGCAGATTACAATGGACTTAATGTGCATGATGAAATTGTATTATAGCCATGCAGTTTGTATTATATTATTACTTATATATCTCCCATCACTTCTTCTTCCCAGTTAACATTCTCCTCATTTACATCTTGAGACTGTTATCCCTCAGGAGATTTTTTTCCAGTTTTTACGAAGCAACATGTTCAAATAATTAGAATCACCAGTTTTTCATACTCCTCATTTTTAATAGAACAAACCCCAGAGCTGGTTCTGTTATACTTGGCTGCAGCCCTCTAGTAAAAAAAGAGTAAAAACCAATTAACTCTTTCAGTACCTTACACTTACTCCATTAGGATTCCACTGAATGAAAGTCTTTGGCAAGAGCCAAAGGCTTGGAAGTCAGCTCTCACCTCCTCAGTGCTCTGGGAACAGGCAAAGGCCAACAAAAGGCACTTTTGTTAATCCCTGCATCCCATCGCTCATCTTCTTGTAATCTCAAACTCTCCTGCAAAGACTTGGCTGTATTCTGGCTTCCTACCGTCTGATAACTTTTCATGTTTATCAAGGAATTATCTGTTTAGCACTATTGAGACCCTTGTTTTTTTTTGGCAGCTTAGTGTGAAGGAATTGTTAGAAGGAATTAAGTGCAGGGAACCTTCCAAACCTTACAATATGTGGAGTTGTTCTGACTTTACTTTTGTCCTGTGCTGCTACAGTTGATAAGGAGAAACATTTCATTCCTATTTCCTCAGCTTTCTACATTTATTTTCCTTCTAATGAGATGGATGCACACTGGGGTCATGGGACAGGGGAGGTGAGGGATCCTTGCCCTGCTACCTGCTGGCTGTGTGCTGCAGCTGCTCACCCTGGGTAGGGCTGAGCTCCCAGTACCCCAGTGATGGACTTCACCTTCTAACAATGAGTACCACTGATGGAGCTGCTTTGCAGAGGCACAGACTCTTCAAGTCAAACATCAGTAGCATATATACCCTCATAGAGGGGAAGTAGATTTGTTTCCGATAAGGAGACAACTTCTTCTTGTCCTGTCTTGGCAGTTTTGCTTCAGAAGAATTGGTTGCAGATTTTCTGGGAAAGGTTTTATTTTATTTTGTTTTGTTCTGTTCTGTTTTGTTTTGTTAAGAGTTTTTCCCTTGTTCCTAAGAATGCACTGATAGATCATCCAACCAAAGCTACATGTATTGTTCCTTTCTCTGGATTATTTATGTGAGGCTGCTGGGAGAATTGATGTTAAAAGCTGGAATTAAATTCTCTGGCTTTTGCTTTCTGTAGATCCCAGCCTTAGAGAACATCCTAGGACAGAATAGGTCACACGTAACCCTATACTATTCCAAGAAAGAAAGGAAATGCATGATTCAGATGAGTAAGTGCTTTAATGATTTCTGGTTGAGACATGCTGCTGTGCATAGTTTTTTCATCTTACAAGGGATGATAAACAAATTTTTGAAACTGGCAATTGAAGGGAAACTTAGCAGAGCTTTTAGCTGAGAAGGTAAGACTGCATTAAGTACAACCTTGGTAGAAGACAATACAGGGAACTATGATCAAGGATAGAAAAGCTAAATTTAGCCCATTCCCTTCAAATTTTTATCTGAGATCAAGGTCTTATTGTTAATAGTTGCCTTTTTTGTCATGCAGTTTAGGTTATGTTCTTCCATTCAGAAAGAAGGAACGGAAGAAGAAAGATGGAAATGTTCAGTGCATTTATAGACACATACAAAATATGAGCAAAGAGAGATAGTCAAGTCTCCTCTGTTCCACAGCACTAAAGCAAAGAGAACATACAAGACAGGCATTCTGAGCAGGTTTTTAACACACAAATCTTTCTTTTTAGAAAGATTTCTCTAACATGTTTTTTTTTTTTTTTAAGTTATAGATTGAATATATATATGGAGCTTATTGCTCCAGTATAACACATTGAAAGGAAACTTCAGCTACCACCACATCTGGCCTAGGAGCTAAATACTTGAAGAGGGCTGTGAATCACTACATTTGATTCCAATAGGAATCCTATGACAAGCTGTGTCCCCATATAGTACACGAATATGGATCTTAATGTTTATATCTATGCAATACCTTAGTCCAGCATAGTAAAGAGATATTGGGTTAAGTTTCGGTATCTAGTACTAAATTACAAAGCTGGTGTTTCCTGAAAATGCCTCTGCATCCAAAGACTCAGGAACTATGTAACAGTTGTGGTAAGGAAAACCTGAACTAGCCAGTTACATAAAATGAGAAGTGCCTTCGTGCAGCTGCATCTACTTATGTACCAGTAACACAGCAAAGAAACCCGTGATAATTTAGGGAAGACTATGAAGAACGTTAGCTTTGTTTGCTGAAAAGGTATCAAATAACTGATAAAGGCCAGATACAAAGAATATCACTTCTTTCATTTTTTTTTAATTTATTTTTTTTATTTTTTTATTTCCAGCGTAGCCTTTACTGGAAAATGTTAAACAAGGCTTCCTTGAATTCCTTGTCCTCTGCTATTTGGAAGCTCAGAATCAAACTGACTTCATTGCTTATAGATTCCCTGCTCATCTCTTTTCCTTGGTTGAATGTAGAGCTTTTATCACAGTTCTACAGTGAATATTTTCCAAAGTAAATTCAGGGTTGCTTTCAACAAATATTTAATGTGTGACTGAAATTCATTTTATGCAAACATCACAGATGATACTATTCAAATGAATAGATATAGAATATAATGTAAAAACTGATGTATTAAATTAACTTAAATTTAAATATCTATGGGGAAAAAATGTATTATCCATACAATGTTCTTTTCAATAGATTTGGTGTTCTCTGATAAAAATTAGCAAATCCCACTATGTTTTCTGACAAGGGATTGGAGTGATTTTCTTAAAGAAATATGTCTTTACATCATAAAGTCTAGACCCACGACTCCTAAGCTTGCCCTTCCCTATTAATTTCTCCCCACAAATATTTTTGAAAGCTGAGTTTCTTCTCTGCAATTATTTTCTATATGCGAAAACTTCATCTCAAGTGAATTTGAATAATTCAGATCTGTAGACTTTATTTTGTTATAATTTTAATGTCACCAATTTGATAATTGCTTTATTACTCACAATAGAGCTGTATGGATCCAGTTATTTGATAATGCAGTCTGAAATCACCGAAAGCTTGCTGAAGTTAGGGAACTGGAAGAAACTTACCTGAAAAGGGCTACTGCACACCCATTGAGTCGAACGGATCCCAGTGCTCACTCTCTTCCAGGCATGGCTTTCAACTTCCAGGTCTGTTTTTAATAAAAGCATTTCCCAAGTTCTACACAATTCCAGCTGATGTTAATTCTAACTGTTTAAGAACAGGTTTATGGTTTTTATGTCTACTTATTATTGTGGCCAAGTTGCAAAAGATGTTTGTTTACTTACTGTAAGAAAATTGAGATGGCTTTTGTATACTTTAAGTAGGTAAAAGTCAAACACCACTTGATAGCATTTCAGTCTTTACACAGTTCAACTTTTCAGTTACCTTTCATGTCCTGATTCTGCCAAAGTAATGCCTTTTTTAATTCGCATGTGAGAAAAACGTATAACTTTCAGTTTTAGCCAGATTTTTTTAAAACCAAAATAACACAGTCTGCCATTCCTTCCAAATGAATTTCTCAGGCTGCAAGGTGATCTGCAGAGTTAAAATGTGGAAATAAAACAGACTTATAAATTCATGTACAAGATGTTCCAAGAATACAGTCAGAGCTCAGAAGAGAAGGAGACAAAGAGGACTGGTGAAGGATAAAACACTGTGCAGACTCATTTGCAGTTCTACAGTGAGCGCCTTTATGTGCCTGGTGCCCTTCCACTCCTTCTCAAAAGCATAAGACTTCCAGGAGAGAGTGAACTTTAAATTATTTTTGGCGTTTCTTACAAGAAGAAAGTTACTAGTAACTACAGCAAAAAAAGAACTAGTGATTTAAGACTAATTTCAAAATACTTGCTTTTCCTTTAACTCCTTAAAAGCAAGACTTTGTTTTACAAAATAACTAGATATTTATTTCTGTCTCTGGTTTGCAGACCAGATTACAGGAACATAAAGAATTCAATTTGCTAAGACTTCCACAACAAATCTGTAGCCAAGGCAGGAACAGAAGCCTGGGTTCTTCAGGCCACTGCTCTAACAATTAAATTTGCTGTGTGATTTTGCTGATATAAATATATGCAATAGCTCATAGTTTTTGATAGATAACATTCTGGATAGTCAGAAAGCAGCCCAAGTAGAAGCTGAGTCATTGCTAGGTTATATTTTTAACTGAAGTCATCATCTCACCATTCACTCTACCCAGCATCAGTTTGGCTGTACATTTCTCTTGCAGCCCATCTATTTTCTTCTACTCTTATTATTGTCAGAGAGGATTTCTAAGCTGGTCTGCAGTACGCTCCTCTACTGAATGAAAATCTCTCATGATATTCTAACACACCACTTAGGAGAAACTGGCAACCTAAGAGCAACATAAGAGGCAGCTAGAAATCGTTTATAACTAAAATACAATTCTGACTGTAGAGGCAAAATAATTGCCAAAGATAGTATATGTATAGTAGATGGCTCCTTAATAGGCATGTTGATGGTATGGTCCAAAGATGCTTCAGGCTTACTTCCATGCTGACTGTTATTATCATTAATGCAGTGGGAAACTATACCAGCCATAAAAATGGGGAGGTTATCAGTTCCAAAACATGTTATGAAATTTCATAATTAAAGAATACAAGGATCACAACAGAGACAGATAATGCCATTGAAAACACAGAGACTGAGCAGAATGGCAGAGTTTTCTAGTTGTGAAGCAAATATGAATGTTGACTAATCTAACTGCATGTTGTAGCACAGTGCTAATGGAAAAACACCCTTCAGACAGTTGCATTGTTGAATCTCATAGGGGACCACTCTAATCCTTGCATAATAAAATGAAGAAAGTCTACTGCACTAAACCAAGAACAGATACTTTTAGCAAAATCATTCAATGGTTTGAAAAAAAAAAAAAAAAAAAAAAAAAAAAAAAAAAACCAACCAACCAATGAACCAACCAACCAAACAAACCAAAAAAAAAAAAAAATAGAAAGAAAAATAGCCAGAGCACTGGCTTTTCACCAAGCAATTCAACCTACAAAAAGGGGAATTGTAGCTACACCGCCCTAGGAGCTCTGACTCACAGTGTCACACGTCCTCCTTGTTCCAGAGGGGAAACAGTTTGCACCACCCTTTTTCCTGGCACAGCCTGCTTCCTCCTCTCCAGCTCTGGATGCAGCCCAACCCACTGACCTGTGAGACCACGGCTCTCTACTTTCTTTGCCCACTTCAGAAAGAGGATGGATCCGTCCACTGACATCTCTTTGCTGTCTCATACAGAACAGCAGGTAGTCCATACCCTTCTGTGCAGGCATTCAAAAGGGCTCACAAAAGGATTTCAAATATTTGTGCAAATGTTGACATTCTGGATTATGTTTTAGCTTCTTAAAATAAATTAAAAAGTTACTAATTCGACCAGTTCTTTAGTGAGTTTACTGTTACCTCTTGGCACATTTTCAGCAACTTCAACACAGTGAAAACTTCTATTGTTCATCTTATCTCAAAAATACTGTTAAGGTTGCCAGAAAAGGTGTACTTACCACTTAAATGCATCAAGTATGGTTGATGACTCTGAATGCATAGACAAGGCTTTATACTAGCCCTCCCAAACCTGACCATTAGTTCTAGTTTACTATTTTTTTTCTCCTGTCCATTCATGGAATGGATTAAATTGAAGGGTGCACTCTGATGGGTTGATGGATTGCAAGGAGAACTATGAAAGACTTGGGAATAGACTAAGATGTAACGTTCTTTTGGTTAGGAGTACACACAGCAGAAGAGTTAGGACAGTAGTTGTATCCATCACCCGAAATAGCATGTGGGATAAGAGAGATATCAAAGAAAGTTAGAAGACACTATCATCACTAACACTAAGGGAGAGGAACATATATCATGGTAATTTTACTAGTAGTTTTACTGCTCCTTTTACCATCTTAAGAAAGCTCACAACTGGCTAAATGGCAGAGCCTTCTTGAGATCCTAAAGAGTTCTGTATCTGTGAAGTGTGAGTTAAATGCTTTTGGGGAAAAAAAAGTGCAGGAAGTAAACTTGGCAGGCAAACATGCTTTAAGAGTGGAAAGAAGCTGTGATTGAGAAGGGATAGGTTCTCTGTATGTGACAAGAGAGAGACTTGTTTCTGTTTCAAATTCAGGCAACTGAATTTGTTGGAGGAAGTAATGTATATAGAAAAAAAAAAAAGATTTAAAAAAAAATTATTTTATTTATTTTTTAAAGGTAAAGAAAATGTGCTACTTATATATGCAAGTCCAGTAAAAAATAAAATAAAATAAAATAAAATAAAATAAAATAAAATAAAATAAAATAAAATAAAATAAAATAAAATAAAATAAAATAAATCTTCTGAATCTTGAAAATGTTATTTGGAAAATTCCTTCTCCATTGTGGTATTCCATCCCTCACCTTAATGTCCCCTTCACTTCTCTCTAGTCACCTAACAGAGCACGATCCAGGTCCGTAACAGAACTCTTCATCCAGTTCCTAATTCCATAAGTTGGATCTCAACCTCTGCAAAGTTTATTCCTCTCTTCTTGTTCTCCTCATACTTGAAAGACTGGAAAAAGTACTGCAATTAGAGCCAGATCCCATGGTTCTCTGAAATAGCACTCCCTGTCCAAAGCTAGTTTCAAGCAGCATGTAACTGTCCTTCACTTTCCTAGAGGAAAGAATTCACTCCACAGCCTTTCCACTTCACTTTCCTAGAGGAAGGAATT
The DNA here is from genome assembly GCF_009819795.1 of Aythya fuligula. Lineage (NCBI taxonomy): Eukaryota > Metazoa > Chordata > Aves > Anseriformes > Anatidae > Aythya > Aythya fuligula. Next base: position 95,417,158 of record NC_045560.1, on the reverse strand, counting down.
CACTCCTACCCTACTCCTTCGTGAGTCCTCCTGAGATATCTCTTCCTCCCTCCAATCTGCTGGTTTATGTAGTGAATCAAACTGGGGACAGATCAAATGCGTATGGTGCTCCCCTCCAGCAAATATACAGTCATTGCCTCTGTACCTCAGAGCTAGACTGCTGCAACAACGCAGTTGTAACTGAGTTCCCAGTCCACTCGGAGGCTGAGGTTGTTACAAGATGTACCACTTCATTAAGCAGGATATTTTACTGTGAAGTGAGAGAGCTAGTACTTTCTGTTCTGCAAAAGCTGGTTGAGGATTACGGCTGGAGATTCAGAAGTATTGTTTTAAATACATGAATCTCTAGCTGGCCCATGACTTATTTTCATGAGGCTGTATTTTCTCCTGTATTGTGCTGCCTCGCAGCTGTCAATTTCAGGTTAGAGACTTTTAGCTGAAATACTTTGATACATCATGAAGTATCAGAAGAGACAATGAAAAAATGAATTAATTCACAAAATGGTTTGGATTAGAAGGGGCCTTAAAGATCATTTGTTTCCACCCCTTCTGCCATGGGCAGGGACACCTCCCACCAGACCAGGTTGCCCAAGGCCCCATCCAACCTGGACTTGAAGACCTCCAGGGATGGGGCATCCACAGCTTCTCTGGCAAACCTGTGCCAGTGCCTCACCACCTTCTGAGTGAAGAATTTCTTCCTTATATTTAATCTAAACCTACCCTCTTTTCATTTAAAAGTGTTACCCCTTGTTCTGTCAAACCATTATCATTTGTCCACTCAATGCTGATGGTGTGCTTTACTTATGAAGCGCTAAAGCTATCACATAGCACAACTGTAATTCAAAAGTTAAGAAACATGATTTATCCTGATACATATTTATCCCTATATATAATTCCTTTATCAATGTAATGTTAAAGGGGACTTATCAGAGTCAAATATTTGCATGTTTCAGAGCCCTGCTAAGGGCTTTCACTGACAACTTCATGAAGTTGATAAAGTTGAAAGTATTTAATGGGATGACAGATATAACAGATTTGGAATTGCCACTGATAAATACACTTACAGCAATAGCATTAATATATGATAATAGTGCTAGAAAAATGCTGTCTCACCAAAGGGTGTAGGCACAGAGCTTACCAAGGTGTCCCTGCCACGGTGGAGGAGCACAGCCCATCAACTGCCTCTTCTAGGTTTCCAACCTCTTCTTTCTCCCCCTCCACTTTCTTTTTTCCTCCTTTTTTTTTTTTCTTTTTCTTTTTCTTTTTCTTTTTCTTTTTCTTTTTCTTTTTCTTTTTCTTTTTCTTTTTCTTTTTCTTTTTCTTTTTCTTTTTCTTTTTCTTTTTCTTTTTCTTTTTCTTTTTCTTTTTCTTTTTCTTTTTCTTTTTCCCCCTAACACTAACTTTTAACACTCCCTTCTAATACTCTTTTATATCCTAACCTTATTTATCCTTCCCTGGCCACCCCACAAAAGATTTGCTTGATTTGGGTGGGTGAAGAGCCAAGTACTACAGTCATATACGTTTAGCATGTACTTCATTAAGTTCTTTACCACATCCGGGGGTGTTAACTTTAATATTTATTTTATTAATCTAATATTCATTTAATATGTATTTAATATTCATTTTACACATAATGCAGCAAAAGGTTTCACTCTGAGCATGGTTGCCTTCAAGATTCTGTTCTGCTGCCAAAACAGGGCCATCTCTGCACCACAAGACTTTCTCCTTTGGCAGCCTCTCATACCAAGCTTGCAGATCCCCACCCACAAAGTTTGTTTAAGAGATAAGGAGGAGCACACTGCTCAGCTCCCCTTTGCCCAAGGCCGGTGCTTATCAGTGACACTAAGCCTGCCTATGCTCCACAAGCAATAGTCCATTGCTGTTATCTTTGCAGGGAGTTGATATCAGTGACACTCTCCAAATCTCAGAATCTTATTTCTGTTTTTTCCTCGGAAGGGGAAAGTCTCCTAAATTTTTAAAAAACCTTTTCCTTCCAGCTTATATATCCTGTTGGATGATCACTAAAATATACCATGGGTACGGCAATGACTTCATAGTTACTGCTTCCCAGGTTAAACTGTAAAATTTTTGACATGCTCCATAAAAATATCTTGTAAGGTTTTTTTGTACTGCCTATTTTCATAATAAATTGCTTCGTAATTTCATCATGAACATAAAAGGAAAAATCAAAGGAAAAACTGTGCACAATATAAGCTGTACTTGGCAGCTGCACTGGGTAATATACATGACAGAAAAATGGAAACAGAAAAATTAATAGGCAGTGGATATGAACATGAACTGTGTCAGAGTTGTTCTAAATCAGTAACATTTGACAGAAGATTTCTTCTCCAAATATAACTTTCAAATTATTGGGTATCCATCATGATAGTATAAATTATCATTCTTTTGAATATCTTTTTGAAAGAGAATGTAGAGATTAAAGGAAAATTATCAGATTTTACTTATTCACAGACCAAATTACTTCCTAGTTAAAATCCAATAGTAAAATATGTCTAGAAAAACATTTCTTTCTCAATGTAGGTCAGGCTAGTCCAAAAATTCACTTGATTTATTTTATTAATAAAAATTATCCAGGCAAAAAAATCGCTTATTTCATTAGGAGGTTTAACGTGTGGTTGACTTGAATTGAGACTTCTTGTCTTGAAATGTTTTCATTTCTTAGTTCAAATTAGTCTCAGTTAGGCAGTCTCTCTTCTCATTAAGCTGATATAATGCACTGCAGGAGCCATGGGCAACTGCAAAGGCAATCTGAGTGGGAAGCTCAGGCCGTTGAGAAGAACAGGAATACCACTCACACCTCAGGTACCAAAGTAAGGCCAAGGGACAAATTAATTTCAAGCAAGACAGATTTATGTGTTTTTACATTACTAAACCAAAAATGTCTAATTGAAAATGAATAAATCAGTATTTTGGCTTTGGGGTATTCAAGATGAAATCATCCATTTTTCAAGAGTGGAATTCCCAGGAACTACAAATTCTCATTTATAATATACTAGAAACTAAAATATGCAGCGGACCTCTTAAATACCTTTTACACGAACAGTTAACTAAGAACAACCTCCCATTTAGACTTCAGCTCTACAGGTCACAGGGGCACAAGTGTAATAGGTTTACAAATTACTCAAATGCTAGTGCTGATTCAGAGGATTTATTTCAGATCTGTGAAAGTTCTGGGTCATGAGCAGCTGGGCTGTCATACCAGTACTCTGTCAGTACCGTAGAGATCGGGGTGACATGAGAACTTGGGCTGAGATAAAACAACAGGTCATGGTGTAAAGCAGTGGGCTAGGACACAGGGAGTCAGGATTCCAGTTTTGCCTTCCCAGGCTTGGCTGTTTGCTGGATTCCAAAGCCTGTATTTTATTTATAGAAATATCAATTTCATATCCAAGACAGTGACAGTCAGCATGCCTTGTTTGTTGGAAGAAGCTAGCAGTACTCCATGTACAGCAGATCCCAGGGGGTCCCAGAGTATTTAGGAACAGTGCATCAGCAAAGAATTTCTGTCATTGCTACAAACAAAAGAATCCCATCAAAATAATTTTCACATTTTAGAGCATATTCCTTCATAATTTAGCCCTACAAATTGCTTCATTTTCTTGGAAAGGAGAGGAGAGGAGAGGAGAGGAGAGGAGAGGAGAGGAGAGGAGAGGAGAGGAGAGGAGAGGAGAGGAGAGGAGAGGAGAGGAGAGGAGAGGAGAGGAGAGGAGAGGAGAGGAGAGGAGAGGAGAGGAGAGGCACTGAAATGGGTTGAGGGAAAAAATATTCAGATATAAATATAAACACCTTTCTTTTAGTGCTCTTCAGAAATATTAAAACCTCAGGGTCACTGAATGAGCAGTGAGGTTTTTGAGACATATCTGTGGGTAGGTGTGACTGTTCACTCAACTCTTGCTCAGATTTTGGCCTAAAACACAGCTCATATTAAAACCTGGTATATGCTGGGAGCAGTGCCATCACCAGAGACCAACACAAGGGGCAGGAAGAGATAAGGGCCATCCTGCAGCCAGACCCAGTATAAGCCATTAACACCTGCTGCCATCATCTCCTGAATTTTTGCAGCAGTCCCCATGGGCAGTTTCTCCCAGCTCCACTGACTTACGGCAGCACTACATACCCCAAGCCCAATCTGCAAGGTATGTCAGCTCACCCGAAAAGACGCTGGAGCTGAGCCAAGAGCAGCAGGACTGCTGAGGCTGTCACATTCCCCAGTGTGACACAGGGGATACCAGCACCACGAGGGAGGAGGAGGATGGATCAGCACTCTTGCCTGGGGAATGTCTTGCCCCCAAGCACAGGAATGTGAATTTGTGGATTAGTGTGATAATGAATTAGATATGTAACAAGTTAGGCTATCCATTAAAAGCGGATTTGTCCTTGTTTGAATTTCACCTAATGAGCTCATGAACTCAAATTTGATTCACGGAATATGTTGTTCTGGAAATGTGAGAGGTCCAAACAAAATGTGTCATTAGGAACTGGCACAGTGTGGTAGAAGGACACAGGCTGCCTTTGTTTTCCTGTTGGGGGTGTTGTTATTGGTTGACTGGTTTGACTTTGCATTGATTATTCTTGCCATTTTTATTTATTTTTATTATTATTATTTTTTTAATCTAGTGTCCAGCAGCATTTTTCCCAGGTATTTTGGACTTTGTCACTTCACTACATTAAGTTTATTGGTGTTTTATGTTTATGTCAACATAATTTGCTACTGGCAGGTTATTCTGCACAAGCCCACTGAACAAATTCCATGCATTCCCCATGCTCTCGTTCCCCCTGACTCACACCATGTAATTGTTTTTATGGATTTAAACGGGATTTCTTCAGAAAAAGGGACAACACAGCATGTGAAGATGTAATAGGAAATAATGTGACCTTACAGTGATTGGGGCACTGACTTTTTTTTTTTTTTTTTTTTTTTTTTTCAAATATATTTCTTGTTGCTATCTGTGATTCTGGTTATGCTACCAGATACTCAGATTTCCAGGGAATGATTACTGTAGAGTACATACTTATTTTTGACATTTCTGAAATTAACTTTGCCTAGTCAGAGGATTGAAGCTTTTGTAAAGGATCCTGACTTTTTTCTTTGCTGAATACTTTAACCAGTGATGTATTCTCATTTACATTAAAACACAAACATCTTGAACTATTTATACCTCAGAGATTAAAGAGTAAATAAACTACCAAAAGATAAGATACTTAACATTGCTCTGACAGAGAAAGGAAACAAACACAGGTCTCTGGGCTCTTTGGGGATAAGGCACTGGGACACTGAGGAGAGGAGAGGCATGAGTACTTTCCAGGCACCCACTAATCTATGCATCCAGATAATTTTTTTTTTTTTTCATATTAAGTCTCAAACTGTCATTCCTTAGTATTCTTGTCCCTTTTTTGAAAATCCTTACAGTAGGGTAAATCATGTAAATACCATTCTGGTGCAAGGCTTCTCTCATCAATGGTGATTTTTAAGATTGTTTAATGTATTTTGATATGATTCCAACATACTTCCTTGTACCATTTAATAATTAATCATAAACCTAAGTCAAAGATAAATGACATTTCAGATAGTAAGTGGCTCTTTTAAAGGAGCATTTGAGTGTCTGTTTTAACAGTGCTGTTCCAGTCTGTTTAAGTGCTGTTCTTTAGAATCCCAGATTTTTTCCTTAAAGGCCTTTCTGCTAATTTCCTGTTGTGTCATATTGTCATTTTTCTTGTTCTACAGAAATAAATCATCTTCATATAACTGGCTTCTGACAGGACACTGACAATGTTTAAGAAGGATCTCCAGGTTGGAGCATTACTATTTATCATTGTCTCTTGCCTTGATGACTGATACAGCTGATTAGTTGAATGGATGGCATAACTATTCAAAGCACCAGGAATAGTAAGTGTGAAATCAGTCATCACCCAGGAGACATGCAGAGGCCGCTCTTCTTTCATACTGATACAGCTGAGATATGTGAAGTTAGGATTTCTGCAGGTGGTGCTCAGCTAAGGCAGTTTCAGTAGTCCTCTACTCTGCTCTAGTTGCTGCTGAATGGTATTTAGATGTTTCCCAGTCTGCTAAAGATAATTGCCCCTAAATCCTACCTATTTAACTTTTGTTGTCATGGCTCCTGAACCTGGATGAAGGTGGTGTGTTTTTTCTTTGTTTTGTTTTGTTTTTCATCTTGCATAACTCATTAGGGGAGAACAAAGTGAACAGCTACGGTGACTAAACCAGGCCCGTAACAGAGCAGCTCTGCAGACAGAGTGGAGCAGCTAGAGGCAGCAACCTCTTGATGTGAATACTCAGCAGCAGTGACAGCCTGCTTATGCCTGTGGGGCCATCCTGCTACTCTACCATTAACAGCTTCTAACAGCTCCTGTTGCTTGCATAAAAGAAAATGTTTGGTAGGAGGTAACTTACTTGCTGTGTGGTCGGACTGAGGTCATTTCAGTGAAGTATAAGAGAGCAGGAAAAGATGTAGCTCTTGGATCCTGGAGCCCAGACTCTGACCTAACTTCAAGTTGTCTGAAGGCATGCTATCCATCAGAATCTGATGCAATGTTTATGTCACAGCTGAGCACTTTTAGCTGCACTTATTTTTCTTGTACTTCAAGTGCATAATAATGCAAGCACAACTGAGGACAAGTCAGACACAAGCTTTGTGAACATGGTGAGAGCACATGTGGACAGCATCTCCCCCTCTCCTTCCCATCACAAAAAAAAAAAAAAAGAAAGTGGTGAGGAAAACCACCCATCCCAACATTAACAAGGCCAGGTACCCATCCCTGGGAGGGGAGGACTCCTGCAGTGGCTTGCTAAGTGCCACAGCTCTGGGAAGGCACTGAGCAGTGGCTATGTGGCAGTGTGGCAAGATGGCTTGGTGCCACTCGTGGCTGTGGGCGCATCCCGTGTTAGCTCAGATGTGGTGAGTGGTAACAGTCATGGACTGCTAGCTTTTGGTTGAAAGAGATTTTAGTTAGGATAAACTTCTCAGCCAGACCTCTCAAAGGTTAAATATTTCTAATTTTACTATCACAGCCTCTTGTCTTCGTTGATCTGGGTTATACAGCAGCAGTTGTACTGAACATCAAGCACTGCTCTCTCAATGGCAAATTCCAGGTGATTTTAGAGAGACTTCTCAGGGTTTAGGAGGTTGTGGGTTAAATCCCCCAGAAACTGTTGCTGTTGTCTTCTGAAACTGGAATTAAAAATGAAATTGCCATTTTCTCGTAGGGTAAAACAGCTTCTCTTGAAGATGTTGGAAATCTGCCACAAGGTCTATGCAGCAGCTGTTGTGAAGTAGGGGGAAATGGTAGAGAGCTGGAAATTGAGACCAACAGCTGCATAATTATTTTTTTACAGCTGTCTCATGCCTTTTTTTCTTTGATACTCATCTTTTATTATTTTGTGATATTTATGAACTATTTATCATGACAACACGTCACTTCTGGGTCTGGGGCATGGGGTGAGCACTCATGAGTGACAAGAAGATTGCCTGCTCCTTTGTGACGAGCTGCCTGGTGAGCAGTTCCACTGGGTTGAAAGGGAACAGTGACTTTGCTTTGGAAAATGTGTGCAAGAAATAGTAATTGCACTTTTGGAAGACCCCTGGTAGTTGATATTACTGCAGAAGATTTGGGAGGGTGCGAAGGAAGGGAGGACTGAGCCAGGCTCATTTCAGTGGTGCCCAGTGAAAGGACAAGAGGCAGTGGGCACAAACTGGGACATGGGAGGTGATGTCCAAACATCAGGGAGCCCTTCTGTGCTGTGCAAGTGACAGACAGATCACTGGCACAGGCTGCCCAGACAGGATGGAGATCTCCTCCTTGGGGATCTCCAAAAGCCACCTGGACTTAGCCCTGGGCAGCCTGCTCTGGGTATCCCTGCTGGAGCAGGGCTGGGACCAGGCAGTCTCCAGAGGGCCCTGCCAGCCTCAGCCATGCTGAGATCCTGTGATTCTGTGACTGCCCAGTGAGAAATGAAGTGCAGCCATCTCCCATCCTACATCTGGAAATGTAGACAATTCGATGAGATGCTAATGGAAAGCTGCTAACTCCTGAACTCAAAAGTAAAGTTCTCATCCTCACCTCCCAAGTATCACTTGATTAAGGTGACCACTATGCCAGGACAGAAGTATTCAGATCACTCTGATCTCCAAGTATTGCAGCCATATGTCTTTTCTATGTGTAACCTCTCTCTCTCCTCCCATGTTGGTAGATTTGTCAGGCAAGACTAAAGAAGACTGGTCTTTGTAAGAGCAACTGGAATGCTGTGATCAGCTCTGGAAGGGATGAAGGAGGATAGCTATGCAAAAAATGTCAGAAAATATTTTAAGTAGGAACTCCGTAAGCTTTAGGTGTATGTACACAGTTCCCCCACACATATAATCCTCTACTGAATCTTTCAATATGTATTATTTTTATACATATTATAAAACAAAGAAACGCCGGCCTTCTGTCACTCTTCAGCCCTTCAATCATACTTATGACATGCTGAAAATTGATATTTTTTCCACAGGAAGTGGCTGGAAATTTGTTTACTGATACCGACATGTGAAGTCAGGTCTCTGAGAGCTGAGGTATGTTATTGAATTAATCCCTTCTCACACCTTGTGCTTTGTTCTGATGTGTTTTCAGATAAGAGTTACCATTATGACAAAAGAATTTGTCATCAGTTCTTTGCCATAACACCATCTGCAGAGAACTCGTCACTTCAGAAACATAGGCATATAAAAAGAAGCTCATCAAGGGCTACACAATAAAAATATATATATATAAAATTAACATGCTGTAAAAGAAATAAAAGTCATGTTCAGTTACCAATGGCAGTTTGCCATCATCCATACCTTCATCATCTTTAAACAATTCAAAGATTGCATTTGAGAAATCCTCACATAACGTACAGAAGAAAGTTACAGAAACTGGAAAACAGGTAGAAGTTGGAAAAGCTTTCAGATTCCTTTCAATGGCATGGCACACAGACAAACATTTTTGGTGAATAAGACTCCAAATATTCATGTATTCTGCTGGCAAGGTGATACATATCCTGAAATTCCTGAACTTTTTGGTCTCTGAGAGATTTTTATGTATCTTTCAAATCAAGAGTTATCTGTAACATTCTTTGTTGTATTACACAGCATATGATCTGAGCAGGCAGATGAGAACAAGAATGCTTCAATTTATTCACACAGATACCAGAATATTCCCCTTGTGAACCTATATTAAACATGACTATAATAACTACATTCATTCCAATTATCTAAAGTATCAAAGACCACTGAGAAAAGCATGTCCTTTTCATCAAAGTCTTTATTTTTTTCTCCTTTTATAACAGGAGCTAATATATTTTTGAATGATTTAAAGCTTTCACACATCTCACACCCTCCAAGTTATAGGTAAAAGTCACCCACTTCAGATTAAATACTCTACTGTCACAATATTGCCTTCTTTGGTTGGCATACGTTGATTGCTTCTGTAGCAGTCACTTCTGCTATTGCTCTTTCTTACCAACAAAGTAAGCCGTTTATCAGGAGAAATGCTGGGACAGATTTTATGATTTTTTCTTTTAACTTTCTATCTGATGTCTGACAATCCAGCAAGAAAAATGTGAGAACTCTTGTCTTTTTTTGACCAATGTAAAATAATTCTACAGTGAAAAGGTGTCTTTTATTTTGCTAATCAGAAGGAAGTTTCAATCATCTCTAAAGTCATGGCCCTCGTGTATACAGGTACATAGTTTATCAAAACAGAAATATATGAGTGATGCAGCCAACCCTAACTCATCTTAGTGCCTGTATATCTGCCCATTAAATAGGCAGGTGTCACATATAGTTGTATATTAGATTTTAAACAGGTAGTATAGCATACTCTTTATACAGAGTAGTTTTAACTTTAGATACTGAGAGTAGAGCTTTTCTGGATGACACCTAATATATCTCACATTTCAGCAGCAGCTGAAATCCTTTCCATGTTGTAGTGGGTTTACGTGGCAAGGTTTTGGTAGCAGGGAGCCATAGGGGTGGTTTCTGTGAGAAAGATCTAGAAGCTGCCCCATGTTTGGGAAGGGCCCCATTGTTTTCCAGATCCGAGCCAATAAGCGATGTTGTTTTGCGCCTCTGTGAGAGCATATTTAAGACAGGGAAAAAACGCTGCGCCACACAGCAGCCGGGAGAGTCAAGGGAGTGGGAGAACAGCCTTGCACCAAGGTCAGTGTAGAAGGAGGGGGAGAGGTGCTCCAGGCGCCGGAGCAGAAGTCCCCTGCGGCCTGTGGTGAGGACCATGGTGAAGCAGGATGTCCCCCTGCAGCCCATGGAGTACCACGGTGGAGCAGGGTTCCACGCTGCAGCCCGTGGAGGAGACCACGGTGGAGCAGGTGGCCCTGCACCGATGGAGGCTGCCACCTATGGAAGACCCCTGCCGGAGCAGATTCCGGGCCGGACCTGTAGCCCGTGGAGAGGAGCCCACGCAGGAGCAGGTGACCCGGCAGGAGCTGCTGCCCGTAGGGGAGCCAGGTTGGAGCAGTTTTCTCCTGAGGGATGGACCCCGTGGTACGGACCCATATCTGGAGCAGTTCTGGAAGAGCTGCTGCCTGTGGGAAGCCCACGCCGGATCAGTTCATCAAGGACTGCATCCCGTGGGTGGGACCCCACAGCACAGGGGACGAGAGTGACCGAGAAGGAGCGGCAGAGAAGAAGTGCTGTAGACTGACCATAACCCCCATTCCCCGTTCCCCTGCGCCGCTCGGGGGGAGGAGGTGGAAAAGGGTGGATGGGGGGGGAAGGTGCTTTTGTTTTTTTTCCTTTGTTTTCTCACTTCTCTCGCTTGTTAGTTGTAGGCAATAAATCTTACTATCTCCTTATGCCGAGTCTGTTTTGCCCGTTACAATAATTATTGCGTGATTTTCTCGTCCTTATCTCAATCCTTGAGCCCTTTTCACATATTTTCTCCCCATTCCTCTTTGAGGAGGGGGAGTGAGAGAGCGGCTGTGGTGGAGCTCGGCTGCCCACTCGAGCGGAACCACGACACATGTGAAGTTTACAAACAAACTTATGAAATCCGGGGTTCAGGATTTAGTCTAATCACTCAGAAGTCTCTGTAGGAGTGAACATTCATCATACACCTCTCAGCTACTCCTAGTCTTTGGAAAAGAGGAGCAATTTCCATTTCAGGGTTTTTGGAAGATGTGCTTTATCTCTGCTGTCTCTGGATCTCACATGTGGCCTCTGTTGTGGGCTTAGAGGGAACCCAGATCTCTTTCCAGTTCCCTCAAAAGACCATAGCTCTTCTTTGTGCAGTGTGTGCAGGAGAATATATCAGTGCCAAAGCAAACCCCTCAGTGACTGAAGTTCTCCTTTATTTATAAGATGTTGAACCTGTTATGAAACTTCCATAAAGCTTTGGTAAAGTCACAACTTAAATTATAGAAACCAGAGGGGATGGTTTGTTTCTGCCTTTCCCACAGTACTCACTGCACATTTGCAATAAAACATATTAGACTTCAAATAACATAAGTATATTCCTTTCATGTAGCCTGCATGAAGCCTTTGAAAGATTTCTTTCTTGCATGCCATTTCCCTCACTGGGTTACAGATGCAGAAATAAAAGTGTGGGAGAGCATCTGTCTTTAATTGGCAATGGCTCAGATCAATACACCACCACAACCATCACCTTATATTTCAAGTCTGCAGTTCAGGATAGCCACAGGAAAAAAAAAGAAAGAAAAAAAAAAAAAAGAAAAAAAAGAAAAAAAAAAAAAAAAAAGAAAAGGTTATTTTTTTTCCTAGGCTTTGTCTTCAGATATTTTTACAAGATTTCATTCCCTCAGGCTAAACTCCAGCCTGAAACAAGGTTTAGTCAGCAATTAGATTGGCTGGTATTTTTTTGGCAAAGCTTATCTCAGTAGCATTTGACTGAGTGTTTCATTTTTTTCCATGGTCTTCTGACAAGCAAGTGAAAAAAACAAAACAAAAACAAAAACAGAAAAGAGATGTACCTTAAAATTAAGGATAGAGTGTACCCACGGTGAAAAAGTTCTGCCAGGAGGGAGTGATGACACTTGGAGCTCTCATCTGCCTTTACAGACTTGAGTGCCTCAGTTTGCCCTTGTTTTGACATTGTTCTTTAAACCTACCTCTGCTTTACTAAGGCCAGATAGGTGCAGTGTTACTCAAAATGTGTTGCCATTAATGCTATAATCCAGATCAGAATTATGCTTTTGAGGTGATTCTCCTGATTGTGTCCACCTACTGCACTTTGGTTTGCATCACAGACATATCTGGAGTGTGTGAACTAGGTCTTCTTAATATTCCTGAAAGGAACTTCCTTTTGGATGAAATTAAACCAAACATGTGCTTCAGGACCACATTAAATATGCTCTAGCCACTGCTCATTCCAGGTTCCCAGGCAGAGCAAATTTTATAATTGGGGAGGGAATGTGATGGGACATGGGTATTTAGCAGAAAACAGTGCAGCATCCTTTTGTCCCCACTGGTGTTGAGGTCATCTGTGGTAAAACAAAGGGACAGCTGGATACGTGCATCAGATATTTTTGGCTTCTGGATCTCTCTTCTTGGAGAGATCGCATAGCCTGCAATGAGAACTGGGACCTCCAGCCAGGCCACGGTTTCCCACTGCAATCCCTTCCCAGAATTAGTGATAAGGAGGAGATTGAACTTGCAGTGTAATCCTACCTCTGGCTGCTAGAAGCTTTTCAAAGGAGTCTGGAGATGATCACTTATAAGGGCTGAGAAATGGAAGCTAGCTTCACCTCTTTCAAAATAAGGAGTCGCTGCTCTGGCTATGGGGGATGTGAGACCAGCCTGGTTACAGGAAAGAAGGATAAGAGCTCATTTGGACTTAATCCAGTCCAGCAACAGAGAGATGATGAAATTGAGCATTTCAAAACAAAATTATGCACAAGACAGCAAGCTGCGCCAAATGAACAAATTCTGCACCAAAATTTCAAACTCTGCCTGATGATGTACATGCAGGAACAATTCTACATCAAAACAATTTTTTATTTTTTTTCTTGACTGAGTCAGAAGGCAATAGCATTTTCTCTGCAGAGATCTGTACTGCTTTTTTTTTTTTTTTTTTTTTTTTTTCTCTTCTCTAAGGAGAGACGAAAGGTCTTGCAAAAATGGCATTTAGTGAAAATCAGGAGAGTTGCTGGATCAAGAGATGCAAGAAGTGGGATTTCTTCCCAGATAAGCCTGATTGTGTTAAAACCTATCATGAGGCTGTAGCAGAGCAGTGGGCTAAAAAGCAAATTGCCCTTTACAGCTTTTACAGGGCTACATCACGTAGCTTCTACCATGATACAGTGAAATGAAACAGCAAGTTTCAGCCTTCAGTGCCACAGACAGGTTTTGTGGTACAGGGCTGCATTTCTCAAAACCTCATTTGTTCCCTTTGGATGTATGAGGCTAGCACCTCCAGGCTATTAAAAGCCGAGAAACTGTGTAAGTCTCAAATTTAATATGACTTCAAGGAGTTTGAGAAATCTCTATCTGACCATTCCTTGAACAGGCATATCCACTAGTTCGTCTAGGTGCTTAATAAGTAACAGCCTCCTTATCAGGCTTACTTTCCTGAAACAAATTTTTGAAGGCAGACTCGTCCTGGTTTGTCTCTTCTACTAATCTGCGCTGCCCTGTTCACAGGCCTGGAGGGTTACCAACCTTCTCTGATCATATGTTAATGAGTCATTAGTAGTGACTGTCTGTTAACGTGAATAAATCACCCCTTCTTAGTCACTCTTTGTCCAAATAAAGAAATCTGCTCTGATAACAAAAATATTACAACCAGCCAAGAACCACTATGGTAAAATTAGAACAGTTCTTTCTCAGGCCTGCCATGAAAGCAACACTTACCCTGCTCTGACTGTGTCTGTCTGATCTTCCCTACAGCCTTTTTTTTTTCTTTCTCCTTTTTTTGTTTAAGTATACCTATTAATTTCCCTACATTTTGTGTCTAAGACTGCATAATTGCATTTTGGTAAGATTTTAATGTACTTGGATGGCTAGGAACAAAAGGTCGACACTTGTTAGCTGTGCAGCTTTACTGAACTGTGACTTTCCACCAGAAAACTGGCACAGGTTGTTTTAAGTTTTCTTTTACAGTTTCATTAGCAAGGAGGAATTACCTCTTCACTTCTGGACAAGGTTAAATAGCTGACAACAGCTACAGGTTAAATATTAAGCGATTAGTCCTTTGTTTCAAGTAAGAAAGTGTAGTTGTTCTCAAAACCATTTGAAACTTCAGGCAGCATCTTGGCACCAGTGCAAGGAAAGACCACTTTTAATCAGTACAGGGGGACCATACATGTCTTGAGCCAGACTCTACTTTCTTGTACCTTCATACAACCTTGAAAGAGTAAGAAAGGCAGCTTTCTGCCTGCCATATACTGTGGTCTGAAAACTCAGCATAATTTTTTACCCGTGTTTGCGTGTGTTACATTCAGCAGGACTAATGATACAATAACATGAGATGGCTGAGCTGACATCACAGTCTGTTATTGCTAAAAAAAAAAAAATAGGTCTTTTTCTTTTTCCTAAGTTAATTTCTGTCATTTCCATACACTCAGATATCTCTTTAAAGGTCATATATTGCCACGTTTGCGCAGGAAAGATCTTGGGACCGTTGGGGTGAGATGGAGGGCATCAGTGACAAAAAAAAAGAGAAGGAGGAGAGGAAGAAGTACTGCTCCTTTCAGCAGCCTTGAGCTGCAGGATCAGCACTGCCTATTTGATCAGCCTGGACCCTTGGTGCTTTGCACTTGATTGACAACAGACCAAAGTGTCCATAGTTAAGACATTTAAACCCAGACTTATAAAACATCTGAGCTCCTGTTATTTTATTAAACTTTTAACTTCCCACTGATTTAATTACTTTTTGGAGTTTGGTAATAGTTCGGATCTACACCTTATTGAACTTGGGTCTATGGGATTTCTGTTATGGTGGTAACCTTGACGATATGAACCAAGTTTATGTCACCCATTTGCTCCCAGCTTGCAATAATGGATACCATGGGGGGTAAAAAAGTCGTCTGCATTTCAAACAGGAACTATGCACTTCTGGAGTGCATGACTTTTTTATTTATTTATTTATTCTATGATAATACTGAACTCAGTATTTGTACCCTAAAACCCACCAGTGTGTTACATTTGGCCACCAGCCATTTCTCACCCCTTTGTACATCCAGGATGTGCTCACAGCTGAGTTTCCCTTCCTGGTTTTCCTCACATGGCATTTTGGGCTGCCTGAATTACAGCACATGACTCCTGAATTGCTAAACCTTTACCTGAGTGAAAGCACGTGCCCTAATTGACTGCCAAACCACACCAGCAGCCCTGGACTGTAGCTTGTTCTGGCTTAGCTCTTGAAATGCCCTTGGGGATATGATTCAGAGCAGAGGCAAGAGATGCAGCCAGCATTTCTATAGGTGGCCACGAGCCACATTCTGCGTGTTGTGTGGCTGGAATGAGCAAGTAATGCAAGCACGGAGGCTACAAAGCCGTGGTCAGTAGCTCTGAAGAGTGAGGAGATGTGGGTTTTTTGTTTTGTTTTGTTTCTTAACTGCACTGAACTCATGAAAGCTCCTAATTCACATCAGCTCAAAGTCATTACCTTACCACAGTTGTGTTCAAATTTACCTTCTAAAGGACTGGAAAAGCTTAAGTGGCCTAGGGTGGCCAAGAAGAAATTTAAGCAGGCGAAACACCTCAGCTCATTTACACGGCCTCCCAAAACAAACATGATATGGACAGTATAAGTCTCTCAAGCACCTTTTAGCTCAAACTGAAAAGATACTTTCCACACACGTGCTTCAAACTTGTGCTGAGAAGAAGAGAGAACTTCCAAGTGATGCGGTGACTGTGCAAAGACAGTTTGCAAGTTTTCCCTGCTGACACATCCCATGTTGGTAGTGCTGGCTGAGGAAGACCTGCCTGCATGTTGATGTGGCCAGAGCATAGTGGTGAGGCAGTGCATGGGGAGAAGCTCTGGTGCAGACTTGTTTCAGCACTGCTGCAGAGTTCACGTAGTGGGGAAAAAAAAAAAAAATTGAAAACTCACTCTTGTAATGTTTTATAAACAACATCCACCGTAGCTTTGATTTTGGTAGCAGGTCCTTGGATATTAATGTTAAATTCCTTTTGAGACCTCCCTTATACTGTGTTTTATAGACTCTGGTGCAAGTCTGATGAACCATGAGAGCTGAGGATGCACTTCTTTCCGAACTGTGGGGTACCTGTAACGTTTGCCAGCCACATCAGCCTAGGTTCTGGGGTGGTGATCACAGCTGTGTGGCTGCTTTTTACTAAGTAATACTCTAATTCATTTAATAATGCAAATGCGGTCCCAGCAGTGCAGCTTTACTGCATCATGACTAATCTCTGCCACAGCAGGGTGCTGAGAATGAGTTTCTCTGGGAAGCTGTGGGTATGCATAATGAACAGCTATCCCCAGTAAAGTCTTTTTAATCAGGAGTCCTTCTCAGATCAATTCAGTTAAATGAGTTTGCACTTTGTAAACACAATGGTTCAAGTCTTTGACTTGGGTAAAACACCACGTATACTCTCAAGTCAGTCAACATTGAAACAAGTTGACATCCTGGCCCTAAGAGTTAATTTTTCTGCTCTTATGCTTGACAAGGAAGCCCACATAACTCTAAAGTGCCCCTTGTTAATGTACTTAGAATATGTGATATTGCTTCATGTCTGTTTCATTTTCCCTATAGTAACTTCTGAACACAAATCAAAGCCAAGGTCAAATTATATGCTTGCGTATTTCAAGCAAATTTGAAAAAGCAAAAAGACAAATGTTTCAGAGAGGTGTGTTTCCTATAGGTTTGAAGAAATCGGGTGAGAAAGGAGAAAGGCTGTATATACGGGGAGCATTCTGAATGCACTTTTGAAGCAAATTTCCCACTTGCCCACTCTTGCTGTGTGCAAGTTCATGTCATGGAGTGGTCTTAGTTGTACAAATGGAATGCAACTCAGATGCAACTCAGCTGGGAGATGCTCTCCAGAAAGGTCTATAATGTACTTCAGTCTCGTATGGACATCTAGTCTGTGGGAATAGACAAGCCATACTCAAAGCTCCTTGAAACATCAGTAGCAGAGACTGTGATGTCCTTTTTCTCTCTACGGACCCAGCACTATTTGTCTGCAGTTCCTTGCTAATATAGACATGGCCATCAGTGCTCCTACCTTATTAGATGCTGGGGGAACCTAGTCTGCTGCCAGTGTGTCTTTGACAACTGCATCTCAGTGGGGAGATCAAATGGCTCCCAGTGTAAATTCAGGCAAAAATGTTGGTCAGACTAACAACTGCTCACAGGACTATGTCTTTAATAGAAACAGATCCACTTCCAATGTTGTATTTATATAAGTACAACTTCTAGAACACTCTGGCCTGGGAGCGTGGACCATTGCAGTTGTTGTTATGCATTAAAAGTCACTTCAGTGATATATTTTTGTGTTTGGGAGCCTCTATTCCCTCAAGGACTTGCAATTGAATGTTGTAGCATTATAATTAGACATGTGAATCACTAAGTAAAAATGACAAATTTGCCTTTGAAGGCCATCCTGAATGTCAAGACCCATAGACCTTTTAGAAATACAGGTTTAATTCAGGTATAATAGACTAATCTTTTATTCATAAGATCCAAGGAAATAAATTTGTGTATCCTAGTATGGCCCACTGACTTGACAAGATTTTGCAGGCTTACCCTGCATGCAGGTGTATCTTTTTGTTATTTCTCTTGTTAAGGACAAGGTAAGTTTCCAGCAAGAATGATCATCTAAATTCCAAGTACAAACAGACATGAGAGAGTAAGGTATTTTTTTTTCCTTGACTGTTTCTATGTAGGTTATAGAGGATAGAGCAGCCAGTCACAAAAATTGGGATGCTGTTGTGGTTAAAGCCACTTTGTTAAAGAGGCTGGTGACATCTTCTCACATTCTTTACCCTTTTTTTTTTTAAAAAAAAAAAAAATAATAATAATACAAACTATATATTTAATGTAGTAAAAAATATGAACTATTTTTATGCCAAAGATGCAGAGTAGATGAGCAGAATCTGCTAATAATTTCTGCCTACTGCTAGCACCATTTGCAAACACTGTCTCCATAGAATTTCATAACAAACAGGTTTTGTAAAAATCTAAATCTCTAAATCTCATCCCTTCAGTTTTTTATCAAATGCTATGTGTCTGGGAGAGGGAAACCCCACAGTGGAATACCACACAGGCTGTGCAGTTCTACTGTACATGCACAGATCCCATTTTGGTGTGGAAACATTCCAATCTCATCATGAAAATCAAGCATAGAAAATCTATTCATTCTGTTAAAAGCATTTTTCTGCCTTTTCTGTTATGGATATAATGACATTATTCATTTTTTCTCACATACCAGTCCAGTTAAAATTTTAATTGTCATAAAACCATATCTGGGTTCCCTGGCCCTGGAGTTGCATAGAGCAAGTCACCACTAGGATGGAAAAAACAAGATGGTCTGTTGAAAAGGTAATAAAAAATTGCCTAAATTTTGTAACACATAAATTCAGGAAAAAATACAGCAAAGGGAACCCTCCTGGTTTGCCTTCTGGGTTTCTTCTTCTGATGCTTGATGGCAAATAGAAACCTGGGGACTGTTTCAGAAGGCCAGACCTTTTTGCCTGAAGTTTTGACCAAGCCATCTGGAACTAGACTTCCTTCCTGTTATGCTATTTGAGACTGTACATGAGAACTACAGTGATGTGTCACTTAATATAATGTGGTGTCAGTGGGCAGCAAGAAAATCTGTGAGGGACTACAAGATAATGCTAAGAGAAGAATTAATCATAGATTATAAACCTGTTTTTTTGGCTTGCTGTAAAATCAAACGTGGGATGTTCACGATAGGGGAAATTAGCTCATGAATAGTATTAGTTTTTGCATCTAAGAAAAACCATTATTCATTTATTTAAATGTGGAAAAAAATATGAGAGAGAGAGAAAGGGAAATTATTTCTAGTTTCCTCATTCAATCTTTCCGCCCACCTAATCTGAGAGACTTTCAAGGGAAAATGGACTTAAAATTGCTATTCTGTGAATGTGATAATTGATAAACTGGTCTCAATTTATTAACCATTCTTAGCTATCTGAAAATGAAATAGGGTGTAAGGGATATTTCTCATAAAGAGATCACATGAATTTTGCCACTGGAGTTAAGAGAACTAAATTAATTTGCTTGGAAAAGTGTCAGCCATTGCAGAACCTTTTGTAAGTTGCTATTTTTCTGTTCACAAACCTACACAAACCATCCATGTAGCTTAAATTGTCGCTGCAGCATAAATCAAAGGCATTAGTATATTTCTGCTGAGGGTATACGTGCTCATGTATATTTGGGCTTTTTCATCTTGCAGGGACTCTCTCTTCTGCAGGTTCTCTAAAATAATCTCTTTTACATAATCTGTTCTCTAAAGTGATCTGAAAACCATTGGCCAAAGGCCATATAAAGAAGACAGCACAAGCACAGTAGTCCTGCACATTGATTAGTAAAATGAGAAAAGAGACCTACAGTGTTAGAGCATTCAAATTATTTTAAAAATTATCACTAAAGTACATTAATCTCAAGAATTATAACATGGCTGTTCCATTTAACCCTAAACTACCATGAACTAGTACCATACCTGACCCACCTGTATCATGTCTCTTCATTATGGACACAGAAAAGTGAATATTTTTAATTTGTCACACCCCAGCAAAGAGAACACAGTCTGTCTTAACTTTTATCAAATCCCAGGAATAGCATGTGTTTGCTTGCTACATGCAATAGAGTCCTAGGTTTTAAATTAGGTGTACCCACTGTGTGACAGAACGCATAACGATGGGCAATAGTTCTAGGTGGGAAATGGTGTTTGCCTTTGAAATACACCAGACTTGGTATAGCTTTTTCAAATTCTATCACAAAAGCAAATAAATATTAGCACTCCAAAATAGCCTCCCTGTTTTACTGCCATAACTCATTATTACTGTATTCTTTTTTGTTGGATACGAATTGTATGTTTTGTATAGAAAGCTGTGCTCTTCAGGAGAGTTGGATACGAATTGTATGTTTTGTATAGAAAGCTGTGCTCTTCAGGAGAGGAAGCAATTTCCAATTACATATTTCTCATAAGGAAAATATTAGAGTGATAGTAGTTCCTGTGTTTAAACTGTCAAGTAATTTTCACTGTGAGATTTAAAAAAATGAAACTGTCTGTGAAACTGGGGGGATGCTAATACTTGACACCAACCTCAGGCTGGGATGTGTAAGACTTCGCTTAAGAAGAAGGGCTAGTGATAAACTTGAATACGTGTGCTCTTTGTCTCCAGTTCTCTCCATGTTGTAGAGGATTGAGTGTTTGGAGTGGCACTCTCCCTTTTTTATACAGTTTCACCCAAAATGTTCTACAAAGCCTGCAAAGCTTAACACCTTGCAAACTCAGTTCATCTCACATGACATGGGCAGTGAGTTAGTTACACGCTACATCCCCAACTACAACCACACACTCCTGTGTCTCTACAGAGCTGATTTGGCCACTCTGTTCTTCATCAGAGAAGACTTGGCAAGGGCATTGCACTGTTTCTTACAAAGGGGAAACCAGACAAATCTAACAGAAATAATGGGAGATTTATTTCAGGTAATAATATTAAAAATGGATAAAGATACAGTGTTTGAAGTTCTTCTGGTTTTCCCCGTGTTTATAGTAGCAGATGGTGTAAATCAATTTGCCATTAATTTACTTTCATGTCAAACACTCAACATAATTAAGCAAAGTGTCATCTAAACTCTGATTACTTACTTTCAAATTAAAATTATGTGTAAAACAGACTCCTAATTATCATGCTAATACCTGTGAAATTCTGTTTTCAGTTTCAAAGCTTCACAGCCTTTATGGTATCAGACTTCAAAGGCTCCTGACAGGAATTATGGGTAGGAAGGTTAGGACTTAAATCTAGATTTGTTTAATATTATTCTTCACGTGGGAGCATTTGTTTCAGTCGTTAATGCCCTTTTCTAAATTTCACATGTGCAATGAAGCAGGACTATCAATGTTATACCCAAGGGTACAATTTGCTCCACCTGTACCCATAAATAAAAAGTGGTATTCTCCCTAACACTAAATGAAATTGTCCAGATGAATCATTGACATGATTTAAAACCTCAATCCAGTATATATCATTGGCTTTATTCTGAAATAAAGCAAAACAACACCACAAACCAAAAAAAATCCAACACCTATTTGTGTTAGTATTAATTACAGTCAAATTAGAACAGAAGAACAAATCTGACTGAGGAAAAAACAATGCATGCCACTTGCTTTGTAACTGTGCCCACACCTAATTGCCCTTCCATAGATGTGAGAGATCAGAAAGGACTCTCAAGCCGTTTTGTTTATTACCTACCTTGCAACAACATTTTTCCTCTATAGGCTATTGCATCCAACCTTGTTTTCAACATTTCAAGCCACTGGCAAGATTTTGTTGTTGTTATTCTGTTTTGTTTTTGTTTTCCCGGAGAAAATGTTGTTTAATCTTTTACACATGTTGTGGTTTTATCCAGCTGGGCAGCTGAGCTCCACCACAACCGCTCTCTCACTCCCCTGCCTCAAAGGGAAAGGGGGGAGGAAAATACGATGGAAAGGGCTCAAGGGTTGAGATGAGGACAGGAATATCACTCAAAAATTATTGCCCCAGACTCAGCATAGGGAGATTAATGAAATTTATTACCTATTACTAAACTGGAGCAATGAGAAACTAAAAGCTAACTAAAAGCACCAGCACCTTCCTCCCATTCACCCTCATCCACCTCCTCCTCCTGAGCAGTGCAGGGGAACAGGGGAATGGGGGTTGTGGTCAGTTCCTGACACTCGTCTCCACTAGTCCTTCTTGGTCACTCCCTGCCCCTGCTCCCCATGGGGTCCCTCCCACGGGATGCCATCCTTCCCCAGCTGATCCCACACGGGCTGCCCACAGGCAGCAGCTCCTCGAGCACTGCTCCCACACGGCTCCATACCACGGGGTCCATCCATCCACCCGCCAGGAGCAAACTGCTCCAGCACGGGTCCCCCGTGGCTGGGCGGCAGCTCCCCCTAGACCCTCTGCTCCTGCGGGGGCTCTCCATGGGCCGCAGCCTCCTCCAGGCCACATCCACCTGCTCCACCGGGGGCTCCTCCACCCACGGGGGGGCTGCAGCGTGGAGATCTGCTCCATGGGGCACCCATGGGCTGCAGGGGGACAGCCTGCTCCACCAGGGGCCTCTCCACAGGGTTATAAATGGAGTCTCAACTCAATCTGAATTTTGTAATATTTAGACTTCTATATGATTCCCCATAATGTGCAGCTGCTTAGCAGCGAAGGGCAGTTGTGTGCACGGGTACGCTTCTCTCAGCTCGAGCTTCTCTCCAGCTCCAGTGCGCCCATTTCCAGTGACTTTTTGGACGAGCTTCTCTGAGCGGTTTGCTGAGTCTGGCCAAAGCTATCTTCATGAGGCGATCAATGTGCCTGTTCTCGTCCTGGTCTCTGTTCTGCTGGCCTGTTCCTTTTCATTCCTTCTTTCTGCTTCTTTATTGGTGACATAACTTCAACACATCGTGTTGCCTTTCTTTTTTTTTTTTCTTCTTTTCTTGAGGGCAGGCTCCCCTCTTATACCCTTCTCTCCACAGCAGTTCTTTTCAAAACAACTTTTCATTGCTCAAACAACTTTGAATATAACAACAACAGCAAACACCCAGAAACTTCCATGCCTTAAGGGCTGGAGAACAAGAAACTGGAGACCGCATGGAGTCTCCTGAATCACCCATCTTTGTTCCCTCTAAACTCTTTTATATTCCTGATGGCCTCAACCTTAAGAGTCTAATGTTATGTCAACCACGGGGCTTTCCAACCCCCAAGGCCACATTCCCAAATCTCCCCCTTCTTTATTAATATCAACCATTTTCTCAACACGAATTACCACTCCGTATATAACAATCCCTCCTCTTCTTTTGAATATCATTAATTCCTGTCGTGTCTTCAAATTTGGCCAAGGCCAATTGAACCACAAGAGAATGCCGTCACAATATTCTCTGCAAGATTTATAAAGAAGTTTTTAGCAACTGTTTGAATTCCATAGCTAGAATATTTCACCCAACTCATTTTTCCACAGGATGTATAATAATCGTCACTAACAGCATCACACACATCAAATTTGATTGATCAAAGTAGATAACCAATCCTCTAGGTAGATTTCCCACCTATTATTTTGATCGCTACAATTAGCATCCAACAGGGGTAGCTATGCCCTGATATACTTCAAGTTCCTGTTATGGGTCCCTTTTCACCTGACCCATCCTGGAACCTTCAAATAAGTTCCGAATCCCTGGAACCCTCAAAGAGGTTCCGAATCCCTGGAACCCTCAAAGAGGTTCTGAATCTTTGGCTGTGCCTGTGTCTAGAGGTGTCTTGCAAGTGCTTAACCCACCCACGAATTCTTAGCTTCAGAACTAAATTCCGTCTCAGTTACACCCCTACACGCAATCACACAACCGAACCCACCCAACCGAACGGTATCTTCGTTTGGGTCTTTGCGTGCGGAATTACAGGTCACAAAGTAAGAGCTCTTGGTTCTTTACTTGCCTCTTATCTTCAAAATCTTGTTGGACTCTAGTACCACTATCGGCAAGGGCCACTATGTGGGGCGCCTCCCTTTACCGGTCACAGATCCAAAGTCCAAGAAGATCACGTCGGGGTCACCAATTTCTTATAAATGAAGTCTCAACTGAATCTGAATTTTGTAATATTTATAAAACAAATATTTATAAAAGGTATAAAAGGCACATAAACAGTGCTGGGTGTGCGGGGAGTCTATGCTCCACCAACATGCACACACAAACATCAAACATTCTAAATATACAGAACAGTGCTTTTACATACTAAACCCAAGTATGCCTATACATACGTACAATTAGGAAAGGTAACAAACAATTCTTTAAGTTCCATGACTTAAAAGTCTCCATTTTCCATTCCTCTTCTTGATTACAAACAAGTCTCCATTTTCCATTCCTTTTGAACAATATGTCTCTCTCTAAGTTGTCAAGCAACTCGGTCTTCAGGCCAAAAAACAAAAAACGTTTCTATAAATACATCAACACAAAAAGGAGGACTAAGGAGAATCTCCATCCTTTACTGGATGCGGGGGGAAACTTAGTTACAAGAGATGAGGAAAAGGCGGAGGTGCTCAATGCCTTCTTTGCCTCAGTCTTTAGTGGCAATACCGGTTGTTCTCTGGATACTCAGTACCCTGAGCTGGTGGAAGGGGATGGGGAGCAGAATGTGGCCCTCATTATCCATGAAGAACTGGTTGGTGACCTGCTACGGCACTTAGATGTGCACAAGTCGATGGGGCCGGATGGGATCCACCCAAGGGTACTGAGGGAACTGGCAGAGGAGCTGGCCAAGCCACTGTCCATCATTTATCAGCAGTCCTGGCAATCGGGGGAGGTCCCAATCAACTGGCAGCTAGCAAACATGACGCCCATCTACAAGAAGGGCCGGAGGGCAGACCTGGGAAACTACAGGCCTGTCAGTTTGACCTCAGTGCCAGGGAAGCTCATGGAGCAGATCCTCCTGAGAGTCATCACGCAGCACTTGCAGGGGAAGCAGGCGATCAGGCCCAGTCAGCATGGCTTTATGAAAGGCAGGTCATGCCTGACGAACCTGATCTCCTTCTATGACAAAGTGACGCGCTGGGTGGATGAGGGAAAGGCTGTGGATGTGGTCTACCTTGACTTCAGCAAGGCTTTTGACACCGTCTCCCACAGCATTCTCCTCAAGAAACTGGCTGCTCTTGGCTTGGACTGGCGCACGCTTCGTTGGGTTAGAAACTGGCTGGATAGCCGGGCCCAAAGAGTCGTGGTGAATGGAGCCAAGTCCAGTTGGAGGCCAGTCACTAGTGGCGTCCCCCAGGGCTCGGTGCTGGGGCCGGTCCTCTTTAATATCTTCATCGATGATCTGGACGAGGGCATCGAGTGCACCCTCAGTAAGTTTGCAGATGACACCAAGCTATGCACGTGTGTCGATCTGCTTGAGGGTAGGAAAGCTCTGCAGGAGGATCTGGATAGGCTGCACCGATGGGCTGAGGTCAACTGCATGAAGTTCAACAAGGCCAAGTGCCGGGTCCTGCACCTGGGGCGCAATAACCCCAAGCAGAGCTACAGGCTGGGAGAGGAATGGTTGGAGAGCTGCCAGGCAGAGAAGGACCTGGGAGTGATGGTGGATAGTCGGCTGAATATGAGCCAGCAGTGTGCTCAGGTGGCCAAGAAGGCCAACGGCATCCTGGCTTGTATCAGGAACAGTGTGACCAGCAGGGCTAGGGAGGTGATCGTCCCCCTGTACTTGGCTCTGGTGAGGCCGCACCTCGAGTACTGTGTTCAGTTTTGGGCCCCTCGCTACAAGAAGGACATCGAGGTGCTTGAGCGGGTGCAGAGAAGGGCGAGGAAGCTGGTGAGGGGTCTGGAGAACAAGTCCTACGAGGAGCGGCTGAGGGAGCTGGGCTTGTTCAGCCTGGAGAAGAGGAGGCTCAGGGGCGACCTTATCGCTCTCTATGGGTACCTCAAGGGAGGCTGTAGCGAGGTGGGGGTTGGCCTGTTCTCCCACGTGCCTGGTGACAGGACGAGGGGGAATGGGCTTAAGTTGAGCCAGGGGAGTTTTAGGTTAGATGTTAGGAAGAACTTCTTCACTGAAAGGGTTGTGAGGCACTGGAACAGGCTGCCCAGGGAAGTGGTGGAGTCACCATCCCTGGAAGTCTTCAAAAGACGTTTAGATGTAGAGCTTAGGGAAATGGTTTAGTGGGGACTGTTAGCGTTAGGTCAGAGGTTGGACTCGATGATCTTGAGGTCTCTTCCAACCTAGAAAATTCTGTGATTCTGTGATTCTGTGATTTTCCCCTTTCTTAAATCTGCTCTCCCAAAGGCCCACCCAGCATTTCTCCCTGGCTTTGCTCTGGCCAGCAGCAGGTCCCTTTTGCCTGCTGGAGCTGGCTCTGATCTGACACGGGGCAGCTTCTGGGCTCTGCTCACAGAGGCCACCCTTGCAGCCCCCTGCTACCTAAACCTTGCCACGTAAACCTAATACAACAGACTGACCAAGAAAAGGTTTCCTGATACACACACAGCCTTTTTAATCTGAGTCATCCAACCCTTCCTATTTCTGCTGCTGGACTTCAAAGTAGTGACCTCAGATTCTTATATTTGGCTTACTGACTGCAAGCTGGACATAGGATTAATCATTTTAGTTTGATTCCACCTGATAACCTGTGAAACAGCGGTATGAGAAGATAAGATTTTCCAAGTAATACTGTTTCCACATAAGTAATGTCTTTTTAGAAATATTGATGCCTCAAATAACAGGAGAAAATGGTGCCAACCTCTGTGAGTGGGAGGGAGGATAAGCCATGCAAAAAGCCTTTCTCATTAAAATTTTTTCAAAAGATTTGAAAATCCTTGCTGAAGACTAAGGAAGAAAATCAAGGACTAGGGCAAAGAACTGCAAGGCTATCATACTTCATTAGCAGAAAATGTGTGCCATTGTAGCACAGCAAAAAGCAACCACTAGGCAGAAGCTCATCTTAATGGGAAGAAATAAGGAGATCCACATGCCAAGTTTTAACAAAATCACCCACATACGGTTTTGACCAGCCTGTCAGTGGGAGGCCAAAGACAGCCTGTGTAGACTGTACAGAAGAAGCTCTGGAAAGTTTCTAGGATGTGTCATAGAGAGTTGGGTGATCTGCATTTTATGTTGCTGACAACACTGAGGACTGGCTCTGTGACTCCTGAAACCTCAACTTTTAAACAAGTGAAAGGATTTAGCTTCTACTTTGGAGACTAAATGCAGTTAAGTTTTGTCATTAGCAAAGTTACAACCTCAGTATACTGCCATGCTGAAGACTATGCAGCTGGTGCCGTACACACACAGTATAGTGTAGCTTACACAGTGGTCACATCCCCAGATGTAGGGCTCAGAGTATAACACATTTAGATATCTTTATTGCCTCCTTCCAGGCCTATATAAATGATGCTCAGCTAAACAAACCAAGTGTATTTTAAACCAAGCTACATATATAAAACCTGCACTTCTTAGGTGACACCACTATGATTTGTATCATTTGACAATGCTTTTTATTAGAGATGCAAATGTTAAATGTAAACATATTTGCTGGACCCTGGAATGGGACCAAAGTACTTTTCTGTCAGAGCAGTAGGAGTCCAGGTTGTACAGGTCAGAACTGTGTCTTTCACTTGCCTTTTTGCTCAAACAGATCAAACATCTCGGTGCTTAGAAATAGAGGAGAACATTAGTGGCACAGTTATTACTTAAATGACATATAATGACAGAAATCAATCACTACTTGAAAACAAGGGATGTTGAAAGGATGGAGCTACTTTTGAAAGTTAGATGCGCTGGTGTAAATTTATGTTACGTATGAAAAGCTATCTAGACTCTGAGACATAGGGGACCTGCAGTACCATTCTGTGAGTAGAACTCAAATACCTGGGCCACAGAATGCAAACCAGACCAAAAATACATTATATATTCTTCACCTCCAACAACTGTCAGTGAAATAGGAATGAAAATAAATGTATGATGTTGTGCTTTAATGGAAAACATAACTACATCTTGCCTCAAAGGAACTCTGTTACTTATGTCTTGCTTACTAGATGTAGGAATAGCACAATAATTCATGATAAAAGATGCCAGTTCTGAAACTCTGGATCTTATTATGAGACTACTGAACAAGAAAACAGTACAAAAAATAACAATATATTTCTGACAGATAAGAAGCTTCCTCATTTAAGAATCCTGTGGCTTGGCCTGATTATTATATTAGCTTTTGGGGCTTAGGGGATTGATCAAAAAAATCAGGCAAAACTTTCTGCAGCAATTTAAGAAATAACAAAATGTACCAACCTGCTCTGCAGCTACAGGCAACAGTTCTCACATGCAGAGCTGACAGGGAAGAAATGTTTGCTCTGAAATTTGGTGCAAAGCCTGCCATCTTAAGCTGCATTTATGGTCATTTTCAGTCTCCTGAGTTAGTGTGCATATCCCTGACTAGATATCAGGACAGCATTGTAGAAGTGGGGGAGGCAGAAGGCAGAAATGTATTATCTTCCACTGTGATCCCAGTCCTACAGAAATGAAATTGGGATGTGCAAGGCATACAGCAGGGATGGGGCATCTACAGCTTCTCTGCGCAACCTCTTCCAGTGCCTCAGCATCCTCATAGGAAAGAATTTCTTCCTTGTAACTAATCTAAATCTGCCCTCTTTTAGTTTAAAAAGGAATATTAAGACCTTGTAAGGGTTAAAAATGTTGGCCTCACAGAAAAGCAAAATGGAGAACGCCAGTTTCACTGATGAGAGCTGGAGGCTATCTGAAGAAGGTAGATCTAATTAATACTGCCACCATGAGATGTTGGGGTGTTCAAGCAACACTCAATTCTGTGGAGTGTTTCTTGCTTTCAGAACACTATAAACTAAGCCTTTGTTCACTTGTTAACTACAAGAATGCTGTTGGTCACCAACTTGTCACTGACTCCCTAAGAGAAGAACTGCAAATGACCAAACTCAACCAAATTTACGGGATAGAGAACATTTGTCATGGATTGATAGAGGCAAGGGCTTAATCAAGTATATGCTTACACAAAAGAGGTTGATAGCCTGGAATAAATAATTGCTGTAAAGAAGTCAAAATGGGAAATCTCTTTATAGAAAGAGAACAATGTAAATCTCTACATAGGATAGGTGAGGGGAAGGTAAATATTACACCATGGAAAAAAAATGAGATTATGGAAGGACAGACTATGAAGTCATGTTTACGTTTCACTATGGTCTTGGTTATATTTTACTTGCTGGCTTGACTTTAAAAATTCTGCATGGAATTTAAATTGATATATAAGGATACAGAGATTTTTGCTGAAAGGTTTTAAGGAGAAGAGAGGTTTGGGGTCAAAAATTGAGGGAAGACAATCCAGTGAGAGAATGGATGAGCAGAGAAGACATGCCACATGTAATAGAGACAAAAAGACAGTTTATCCTCAGACAGAGACCTTCTTGTCAAGAGAAACGTAAACCAACCGAACAATGCACAAAATGTAAATCCTAAAACAGATTAACTCAGACTCAAAGATCCAAGAGGACTGTTGAGTTAAGATGTGATTCTCATTTTATGACTAAATGATTGCCATATTACTCAATTATGTAGGCTAATATATTTTGTAACGGTGCATATGATTTGGTTTGCCACTAGATGTTATTTAGAATTCAGTCATGCTCAGAATGAAGCAGATTGTCAGTAAAGCAAAATGCACATTAACTTATTTAATCCCCTTAGACACAGAAGTAATTTATAAAGTTTTGAAATGCCAAAGTATATACAAGCTAAAAGCAAAGGATATTCATGTATTGAAAAATAAAATATTCACATGAAAAATAAGAATCAAGGTAGGACATAAAATAGCTAGAAAGAAAGGAAACTACTATATAAGAAAATATGGACAAAAAGACAAATGTTAACCCTACTCTGCTTATTTGAACAAACCAATAGGCTGTTTGTACAAATAACTTCCATAATATTATCACTTGGAAAATAACAGTGATATGAAATAATGGTAAAAGCCCTGTTAGTCATCTTTTATTTACTAAAGCTTCTTCCAACATACTGTCAAATTGTATCTGATAATCCCTCTTGAAATAAAGAAGAATGTTCTGGACAAAAGGAAATAGCAGTCTCTAGAATAATGTGGATGCAGAAAGCAGGAAAAAAAAAAAAAACAAGTATTTTACACAGATACATGAGGATGAGATATTTTTAGTATTTGGAAAGATTTGGATGTAATTATTTGTCACAAAATAGGTAAGGCAGATCCTATTTTTATGTCCTGAAAAATATGATTAAAAAAAAAAAAAAAAAAAAGAAAAAGCACACACATAGAAATAAAAATAAAAAATCAGCCAATAATAGAAAGGAAAAACACAGCCCACGAGGCCTCTGATCCATTTTTCCTACTTCATGTACTCCCACCTAAAATATATGCCAATATGCCAATTGTTTTTAAACTGCAGCACTGAAAAAGGTAAATCATACTCCCAGAACTCATTAGATATTTTTATAATATGATCTGGCAACAGCAAGATATCAAAACTGGATGATGTCATAGTTTACCAGGAATACTGAACACTTACTAAAACTAAGAATACAATGCCGTTTTCTTTTCATGGTCTAGAGGCAAGCCCCCAGAAGATGTGTGCAATCAAAGATTTGCTCCAATGGAAGTATAACAATTTGTATCAGCTCTTATATGTCTTGCGTGTCTAGAGAGAGATTAGGTTTATTTTAGGAATTCTCTGAGTCATGAATTGATTGAATAAGGGAAAATAACATTTTCCCATATGTGATGGAAACAGCGAGAAAGAAAACATATTCTCTTCACAGATCTCAGAAAAAAAATGTTTAAAACATTTCTTTGGCATTTTCTAGAACATCAACATCTCTACTATTGCATGAGAAAATCTGTTTGCTTCGTATCAGAAGTTACGTATTTAAAAGGGAATCAGCTGATTAGATACAGCATTTGATATAGGAACTGACAAAGTTACAAAACAGAGATCACAATGACTCTTATCTATGCTAATCACCACCTCACACTATAATTTTTTATCCACACTGATGCCTTTTATCAGGAAAACTTGGGGCAGGTTGTGATAACCATTCCATTGGTATAAATGTGGACAAATATACCTAAGCATGACAGAATGATGGCAGATTATGTCATTCAACCACGATGAGAATCTGGCTCTTTGGTTTTATAAATTACCTGCTAGTATTTCAGTTGTTTTTATACCATATTATAAAGTAAACTTTTTTTTTTTTTTTTAATATATAATTATATTAGTCATTCCTTTTACTAAAAGCTCAATAAAGATGACTAATCTTTGATGCAGTTGGATGCAGGCTGTAATAAAGTCCAAGTAAATAACACAAAATGCTTTTTTTGGCTCCAGTAAGAATGTGCCTGTTTCTTTTTCACTTTCCCTTGAGGCTAAAGTTTTATCCTTTATTGCTCTCCTTGGTATTATGCCCTGGTGTTCACAAGGCAGAATTGTGCTACAGGTGACAAGACAGTCTATTAAGCCCACAGTGTGTGCAGACTCTTACAGACTACCCGAGGGTCTATGCTTTTCCTTTTTACCAATATGCTGCCATACCTCAGTGACCTTGGGTTCCCCTCAGTCCTACAGAGCATTCCTTTGCTGAAGAGCTGAGGTTAAATAAATAAATAAATAAAATCCTCATTAAGAATAAGGTTTTACCATCTGTTGCAAGTCTTGCAGAAACAGCTGAACTAAAATGTCTTGGCTTCCTGGGGTTCTGAATGCTTCCAGTACAAGTCAGGTACTAATGACAGACAAAAAATTAAGCAAAAACCCTTTGGAAGCAGAAGAATGTAAAGCCATTCTCACAAAGTGCAAAACAAGAAGCAGAAAAGAGGGTGGATAAAAGTTATCTCAGCAGCTCCCTTTTGTTTCTTGCTTTATATTTGCTTTAGGGTGACTTGACATCATTTATCAAGCACACGTACTACTCCTAGTCTGGGAATAATACACAGCTCCCCAGCTCAGTATAGCTGGTTTCTGTATAAAGAACCTAGGCAACCTGTCAGCTCAGATCTGCCAACTTTTTTTTTTTTTTTTTTTTTCCCCCTCTGGTATAAATACTAGTAATTCACAGCATTTTGGGAAGATGGTACAGTCTGAGAAATGTAAATGCAATGAATGCTCCTTGAAGTGGGTCATGGGCTCTTTCAGCCCATGGTTGATATGTCGATTCTGTGCTGGGCCATGAGCAGCTTTACAGTGTGCACTAGTGCTCTGGGCTGTGGTATGGGTCCTGAGCTAAATATGTGTAAATGTGGAGGGCTGAGAAGGCAGAGTTGAGGAATCTGTTATTTGCGATGAGGAAAATGCAGAGCAGGCTGTTCTGCACCAGGATAGAGGAGATAGATGAAGAGCGATGGAGCAAGGCTCTTCCTGGATGTCAGTGAGAAAGGCCCAACAATAAATGGATTAATAAAAAAGCTGTTTTAGAAAAATAGAGTAAAGAGAAACATATAGACTGTGAGTAAATCTTCTGGGGAGAACCTCTTATTCATGCAGCAGCAGATGGAGCCTGGATGGATTTACCCACTGCTAGCTGTTCCGATCCCATCCATAGAGAAATCCTCCTTTTTGGTCATTTGAACTGTTACATGTTGTTCTTACAACACAAAAGCTCTGTTCATCATTTCTAATGTCAAACAGAAAGGATGTGCACATGAGAACTACTTTCTGTGCTGTCAGATTGTCCTGGTTTCAGTTAGAACAGAATTAATTTTCTTCCTAGTAGCTGGTGGAATGCTGTGTTTTGGCTTAGAATGAGAAGAGTGCTGATAACACCCCGATGTTTTCATTGTTGCAGAGCAGTGCTTATACCAAGCCAAGGACACCTCAGACTTTTGCTCTGTCCTGCCAACAGGCAGGCTGGGGGTGCAGTAAGAGCTGGGAGGGGACAGACCCAGGACAGGTGACCCGAACTAGCCAAAGGGGTATTCCATACCATCTGACGTCATGCTAAACAATATATAGGGGTGGCTAGCCGGGGGGAGGGGGCCGGACTGCTCGGGGTTAAGCTGGGCATCGGTCAGCGGGTGGTGAGCAATTGCATTGTGCATCACTTGTTTGTACATATTATTATTAGTAGTACTATTATCATCATTGTATTATTATTATTATTATTATTATTATTATTTTCCTGTCTTATTAAACTGTCTTTATCTCAACTCACGGGCTTCACTTTCCATTTCTCTCCCCCGTCCCAGAGAGGGAGGGGGGAGGGTGAGCGAACGGCTGCGTGGTGTTTAGCTGCCAGCCGGGTTAAACCACGACAGTCTTTTTTGGCGCCCAACGTGGGGCACGAAAGGTTGAGATAACGGCAGATCTGACCAGAGTGTGTTAAACTAAAATTGGTATAAGTATTAGACCTGCTTAATAGTCACTTGTCATAATGCTGATTGCTTTAATCTCAACTGTGCTGCGCCTGTTTTCCAAATTGAGTATTATAGCACGTTATTTTCCGTATGTGCTCTCTGTCATGTTGTTTATCCTCTCCGGGCCCTGGTTTCAGACCATTATGGTACTGTGTGTTGTATCAGTGGCTTATGAGATGATGAAATATCTGGCCATGACTCTAACCTGGTATTTGTACTCAGTAACATCTTCGATTCTATACTTTGGAAACTGTATTTTGGAAACTATTAGCAATTGTATCTGTTGCCTTTTTTCATTAGGGAGTCAATCTGTGGAGGGGAAAGGGGAAGATAATTTTTCTTACTGGATCACTCTCCCTTTCTCCTTCACCACCCCTGTACCCTCCTTGATCACTCTCCCTTCCTCCTTCACCACCCTCTTATCCTCCGAGTTTATTACAATAGCTCTCCAAGATATTGAATATCCTTGGGATACTCAGACCAGCATAGTCTTGTTGTTCTGCCTCCTGAATGCACTTCAGGTTCTGCTTAAAGTTAAACAACTACTTAGGAAGCTCATCCGGAGATCTGCCCGGAGGCAGTATAGTTGTGGGTGGCAGGGAGTATGGGAGGATATGGGCAGGCATCTAGACCAGTTGGCACCCCCAGTGTTTTGGAAATTCACCCCTGAACAAGTGCAAAATCCTCAAAAACTGGCAGAATGCTTGAATAAAAGGTGTCGCGATTCGGGAAGTTCCAAAGTAACACAAATCATTGTAACATGCTGGGGCCTGGCTTACGCCTATCGAGCTGCCATGGATACTGCTATCAACTTAGTGACAGACCCTGCGGCCACTCCAAGTCCCGTGACAGATCCAACGGCCACTGTGACCCCTACGGTGGATTCTGCAGCCGCTCCAGTCCCAGCTCCTGCAGCCGCTCCAGTCCCAGCTCCTGCAGCTGCTCCAGTCCCAGTTCCTGCAACTGCTCCAGTCCCAGCTCCTGAAGCTGCTCCAGCTCCAGCTCCTGAAGCCGCTCCAGCTCCAGCTCCTGCAGCTGCTCCAGTCCCAGTTCCTGCAGTCGCTCCAGTTCCAGCTCCGGCCGCTACTCCAGTCCCAGTTCCTGCAACTGCTCCAGTCCCAGCTCCTGAAGCCACTCCAGCTCCAGCTCCTGAAGCCGCTCCAGCTCCAGCTCCTACTGCTGCTCCAGTCCCAGCTCCTGCAACTGCTCCAGCTCCAGCTCCAGCTCCTGTAGCCGCTACAGCTCCGGTTCCTGCAACTGCTCCAGCTCCTGTAGCCGCTCCAGCTCCTGTGGCCGTGTCAGAGAAACGAGCTGTAGCAGTGCAAGTTGACCCTGCAGAGGGCATTCCAACCCCTGTGGCAGACCCTGTAACAAAGTCAGAGAAACGAGCAGTAGCAGTGCAAGCTGCCCCTGTAGAGAAGGTGAAAATATGGTATAGAAATTCAAGTCGTTTAGAACGCAGAGAGTCTTCTGCCAATCCAGGTAAGGCTTCTGCCAAAACTAAGTATAGAGATGACGAAGATGATGACGACGCTGGGCCGTCAAGGATTCAGGAGGAGGAAGATGAGGATGCCGAAAGAGCAACAGTAACTACCCGAAGCCTAAACGAGCGTGAGCTACGAGATGTGCGAAAAGATTTTGGTCGCTGTATAGGTGAGCAGCTTGTCACCTGGCTGCTCCGGT
This sequence comes from Aythya fuligula, assembly GCF_009819795.1. Taxonomy (NCBI): domain Eukaryota; kingdom Metazoa; phylum Chordata; class Aves; order Anseriformes; family Anatidae; genus Aythya; species Aythya fuligula. Next base: position 95,382,372 of record NC_045560.1, on the reverse strand, counting down.
GCTGGGACTCTGGAGCCAATTGTGTGGAATTAGACGGCAGGGAAGCCAAGCGGCTGGGATCCCTTGCTCGAGACGCCGGCATTGACAAAGCAATTGCAGATGGAGCACGACCCACCAGCCTCTGGAGGCGTCTCCTCTCAGCTGTGAGGGAAAGGTATCCCTTCAAGGAAGATATTTTATGTCTACCAGGCAAGTGGACCACTATGGAGAAGGGAATCCAGTACCTGAGGGAATTAGCCGTACGGGAAGTGATTTATGAGGATCCAGACCTCAAACAAACATCCACAGATCCAGATGAAGTCAAGTGTACACGACCCATGTGGCGGAAGTTTGTACGGAGTGCACCATCATCATATGCCAGCTCATTGGCAATAATGGCCTGGAAAGAGGATGAGGAACCCACAGTGGGTGAAGCGGCTAAACAACTCCGGCAGTACGAAGAAAGTCTCTCCTCTTCCTTACAGGCCTGCGTCTCAGCTGTGGAGAAACTTTCTGAAAAGGTTCACCAACTTGAAGAGAATCTATTGTCCTCCCCACCTGAACCAACCAGTGCCCACCGACCAAAGGAGAACACTTGGGAGAAACTTTCTGAAAAGGTTCACCAACTTGAAGAGAGATTATTCTCCTTCGCACCTGTACAAAGCAGTGTCTCAGCTGTCAGGGGTAGGCGTTCACCCACACAAGGAAGACGATATGGTGGGTACTCACCCCGTGCCACCCTGTGGTTTTACTTACGAGACCATGGAGAGGACATGAGAAAGTGGGATGGAAAATCTACCGCGACCCTAGAGGCACGGGTACGTGAGTTGCAAAAGAAAACAATCAGGAAAAAGGGATTCTCCGAAAAGTTTGCTGCTCCAACTTCCAGCAGACAGTCCTTCAAACACAAAAACGAGGAAGATTCTGACCAGGATTAGGGGGGCCCTGCCTCCAGCCAGGGGGAGGAAAGGGACAATCGAGTTTATTGGACTGTGTGGATTCGATGGCCTGGCACATCACGCGCACAGAAGTATAAGGCTTTAGTAGACACCGGTGCACAATGTACTATAATGCCATCGAGCTATAAAGGACCAGAGCCCATCTATATTTGTGGAGTGACAGGGGGATCTCAGCAGTTGACTGTATTGGAGGCTGAAGTGAGTCTGACTGGGAATGAGTGGGAAAAGCACCGCATTGTGACTGGTCCGGATGCTCCATGTATCCTTGGCATAGACTATCTTAGAAGAGGATACTGCAAGGACCCAAAAGGGTTCCGGTGGGCTTTTGGTATTGCTGCCTTAGAGACAGAGGGCATTAAACAATTATCTACCTTGCCTGGTCTCTCAGAGGACCCCTCTGTTGTGGGGTTGCTGAGGGTCGAAGAACAGCAAGTGCCAATCGCTACCACAACTGTGCACCGGCGGCAATATCGCACTAACCGGGACTCCCTGATTCCCATCCATAAGCTAATTCGTCAATTGGAGAGCCAAGGAGTGATTAGCAAGACTCATTCACCTTTCAATAGTCCCATATGGCCAGTGCGAAAGTCTAATGGCGAGTGGAGACTAACAGTGGACTATCGTGGCCTGAACGAAGTGACGCCACCACTGAGTGCTGCAGTGCCGGACATGCTGGAACTTCAGTACGAACTTGAATCGAAGGCAGCCAAGTGGTACGCCACAATTGATATCGCTAATGCATTTTTCTCCATCCCTCTAGCAGCAGAGTGCAGGCCACAGTTTGCTTTCACTTGGAGGGGAGTCCAATATACTTGGAATCGACTGCCCCAGGGGTGGAAACACAGCCCTACCATTTGCCATGGGCTGATCCAGTCTGCACTGGAGCAGGGGGAAGCTCCTGAACACCTGCAGTACATCGATGACATTATTGTGTGGGGTGACACAGCAGAGGAAGTTTTCGAGAAAGGGAAGAAAATAGTCCAAATCCTTCTGAAAGCTGGTTTTGCCATAAAACAAAACAAAGTCAAAGGACCTGCACGAGAGATCCAGTTTTTAGGAATAAAATGGCAAGATGGACGTCGTCAAATCCCAATGGATGTGATCAACAAAATAACAGCTATGTCTCCACCAACTAACAAAAAAGAAACACAGACTTTCCTAGGTGTTGTGGGGTTTTGGAGAATGCACATCCCAAATTACAGTCTGATTGTAAACCCGCTCTACCAAGTAACCCGTAAGAAGAATGAGTTTGAATGGGGCCCTGAACAACGACAAGCCTTTGAACAAATTAAGCAGGAAATAGTCCATGCAGTAGCCCTTGGGCCAGTTCGAACAGGACCAGATGTAAAGAATGTGCTCTACACTGCAGCCGGGGAGAACGGCCCCACCTGGAGCCTCTGGCAGAAAGAACCTGGGGAAACTCGAGGTCGGCCCCTGGGGTTTTGGAGCCGGGGATACAGAGGGTCTGAGGCCCGCTACACTCCAACTGAAAAGGAGATACTGGCAGCATATGAAGGAGTTCGATCTGCTTCAGAGGTGGTCGGTACTGAAGCGCAGCTCCTCCTAGCACCCCGATTGCCGGTACTAGGCTGGATGTTCAAGGGAAGGGTCTCTTCTACGCATCATGCAACTGATGCTACATGGAGCAAGTGGATTGCACTAATTACTCAGCGGGCTCGAATAGGAAACCCCAGTCGCCCAGGAATATTGGAAGTGATTATGGACTGGCCAGAAGGTAAATACTTTGGGATATCATCAGAGGAGGAGGTGGGTCGTGCTGAAGAAGCCCCACTGTACAACCAGTTACCAGAAAATGAAAAGAAATATGCCCTGTTCACTGATGGGTCCTGTCGTATTGTGGGGAAGCATCGAAGATGGAAGGCTGCTGTATGGAGTCCTATGCGACGAGTTGCAGAAGCTGCTGAGGGAGAAGGTGAATCGAGTCAGTTTGCAGAAGTGAAGGCCATTCAGCTGGCTTTAGACATTGCTGAACGAGAAAAATGGCCAGTTCTCTATCTCTACACCGATTCATGGATGGTAGCAAATGCCCTGTGGGGATGGTTACAGCAATGGAAGCAAAACAACTGGCAGCGTAGGGGCAAACCCATCTGGGCTGCTGCATTGTGGCAAGATATTGCTGCTCGGGTAGAGAACCTGGCTGTGAAAGTACGTCACGTAGATGCTCATGTGCCCAAGAATCGGGCTACTGAAGAACATCAGAACAACCAGCAGGTGGATCAGGCTGCTAAGATTGAAGTAGCTCAGGTGGATCTGGATTGGCAGCATAAAGGTGAATTATTTATAGCCCGATGGGCCCATGACACCTCAGGCCATCAAGGTAGAGATGCAACATACAGATGGGCTCGTGACCGAGGGGTGGACCTGACCATGGACGCTATAGCACAGGTTATTCATGACTGTGAAACATGTGCTGCAATCAAGCAAGCCAAACGGTCAAAGCCTCTTTGGTATGGAGGACGATGGCTGAAATATAAATATGGAGAGGCCTGGCAGATTGATTACATCACACTCCCTCAAACTCGCAATGGCAAGCGCCACGTACTTACAATGGTGGAGGCAACCACCGGATGGCTGGAAACATACCCTGTGCCTCATGCCACCGCCCGGAACACTATCCTGGGCCTTGAAAAGCAAGTCCTATGGCGACATGGTACCCCAGAAAGAATAGAGTCAGACAATGGGACTCACTTCCGAAACAACCTTATAGACACTTGGGCCAAAGAACATGGTATTGAGTGGGTGTATCACATCCCCTATCATGCACCAGCCTCCGGGAAAGTTGAACGATACAATGGACTGTTAAAGACTACATTGAAAGCAATGGGCGCTGGGACATTCAAAAACTGGGATACGCATTTGGCAAAGGCCACCTGGCTAGTCAATACTAGGGGATCTGCCAACCGAGCTGGACCTGCCCAATCAAACCTGTTACGTACTGTAGATGGGGATAAAGTTCCTGTAGTGCATGTAAAAAATATGCTGGGTAAAACAGTCTGGGCTACTCCTGCCTCAGGAAAAGGCAAACCCATTCGTGGAATTGTTTTCGCTCAGGGACCTGGATACACTTGGTGGGTGATGCAAAAGAACGGAGAGGTCCGGTGTGTACCTCAAGGAGATTTAATACTGGGTGAGAATAGCCCATGAACTGAATTGTACCATGTTAATTGCTATATAATACTGTATGTTATCACTACTATGACTACTATAGGTGACTAATTAGAATGTATGGAAAAGAGTGTAACCTGAGCATGACATAAATGGTATGGAATAAGGGGTGGATAGATGTCCTGGTTTCAGTTAGAACAGAATTAATTTTCTTCCTAGTAGCTGGTGGAATGCTGTGTTTTGGCTTAGAATGAGAAGAGTGCTGATAACACCCCGATGTTTTCATTGTTGCAGAGCAGTGCTTATACCAAGCCAAGGACACCTCAGACTTTTGCTCTGTCCTGCCAACAGGCAGGCTGGGGGTGCAGTAAGAGCTGGGAGGGGACAGACCCAGGACAGGTGACCCGAACTAGCCAAAGGGGTATTCCATACCATCTGACGTCATGCTAAACAATATATAGGGGTGGCTAGCCGGGGGGAGGGGGCCGGACTGCTCGGGGTTAAGCTGGGCATCGGTCAGCGGGTGGTGAGCAATTGCATTGTGCATCACTTGTTTGTACATATTATTATTAGTAGTACTATTATCATCATTGTATTATTATTATTATTATTATTATTATTATTATTATTTTCCTGTCTTATTAAACTGTCTTTATCTCAACTCACGGGCTTCACTTTCCATTTCTCTCCCCCGTCCCAGAGAGGGAGGGGGGAGGGTGAGCGAACGGCTGCGTGGTGTTTAGCTGCCAGCCGGGTTAAACCACGACACAGATAAAGGCAAGGCCACGCAGGTGGTATCACCACCAGCACTGCATGGGAGCTGCCTGCAGGCTCCTCTGCTAGGAGCAGCTGGCTGAGGTGGTCCTGTGGTCATGGAGCTTGGACCTGCAGCACTGCACAGACCTGTGCCAGCACAGCTTAACCATGACATGGAGCACTGCTTCCTCAACGTTCAGCTCTCTCCCTGTCAGTATCCAAGAATCTACCCCTGCATTCGCACAGTTTACCTGAAGAAGAGGTCAGCGATGGTCTTCTAGCCTACTGAAGATGTGTGCTCATGTTACCAAGTCAAGGGACTGCAGGAGATCAGCAGGTGTTCAGTATCAGAGGTGATGAGAAAAAGATAGACTGGATGTTCTCTGAGATCCTGCAGCTTCAAGTCAACTCCTGTCTATACCAAAGGAGGGGCAGACAGAGTCTACCTATCAGATCAGCAAGTGGAGACTCCCATGGTGGTGAAGGCCAGAAGCTGACAATTTCTGGTACCATGAGGGAGACTCCTTCTCCATCTGAAGATTTGCAGCTACAGAGTAGTTTCATTGCTATTGTAGCTGATGGGAAGCTATGTCTGGTGAAGCCTCTGTGCTGTCTTGGCCTGAGCCACAAAAGAATAAAAGGTAGTGATGAGAGTTAGCAGTGGGAGACTCCTTGCTGTGGGTGATGGAGGCACCTGTTTGCTGACCTGACCTCTTGTCCAAGTTGGTGGACCCAGCACTTTGACAGACTGCTGAAGCTTTCCCCTTAGACTCTTATCCCCTGCTGTGCTTCTCCACGGTCATCAGCAATACTTCCAGGGGAGTCCTGGAGCATATCAATCATGACTACAGGGCTCTGAGGGTGATAGTCCAGGACTTGGGGCCAAGTGGTGTTCTCTTTGATCCTCCCAGTGAGGGAGAAGAGCTTGAAGAAAATTGGGAAGGTCCTATGGGTCAATAATTGTTTTTACAGCTGGTGTTGGCAGGGTTTTTGTTTCTATGACCCTGGAACGCTCTTTGAAGATGAAGAATTGCTTGGAAGAGATGGGACCCACCTGGTCAGTTGAGCACAAGAGTATTTGTTATTAGGGTGGCCAAACTGCTAGGAAGAGCTTTAAAGTAGGGATGATGAGAGAGAGTGACGATAACAACCAAGTGAAAAAGTAGAGGACTCAGTTGGCAAATAAAGGTTTGTGGGGTGATGTGATCAAAAGGGGCTGAAGAGGGTTCAGCCCAAGCACATGTTTATAAATAAGGAACTGTCTAAGGACAGCATTACAGGGAAAGCTCTTGTATCCATTATGGGAAACCAGCACAGCAGGATGCACAACAGGATGGCAGGTGACCACAGAAAAATAAAGGCACATTGTCAAAGTATGCAGAGGTGAGGTTAGGAAAGTCAAAGATCACCTGCAGTTGAATCTGAAGAGGGATGTGAAGGGCAATAAGGACTCCTACAGGTCTATCAGCAGCAAAAGGAAGGGAAGAGTGGGGCCTGCAGCTGAATGGGGGAAGGGGCTGGCACTGTTGTGGCATCTCCTCTTTCTCCAAAGCCAACCTGCCCAAAGAAATGGGTTAATAATGCTCTTCTGGACTAGTGAGCTGAATTGACTACCACATTGAGATGAATCCAAAGCTGGTGCAAGTAAGAAGCTGGAGCAGAGGTGGTGGATGCAGGTTTCCACATCCAGAGAGGGTAGTCTGAAGCAAAAGAAAAGTTTTGCTGTTGTTGTTTGCAGGGGAGATGGACTTCTTGGATGGAGGAACTGAGGAAGGAACTATGAAGAATGTTGCAATCCAATTTGCCAGTATTACTCTGTGAAATGACAATTTTTCATGTACTCAAAATAAGGTAAAAATTCAATCTAGCCTTGCCTAAGTTTGGTTATGTGGCAGCATGAAAGGTAAATACCTACTCCTTAAGTATTATTACTGCTGACTGTGTAAAAGTTTACCTCACGTTGCTTCTCATGAGTGAATTTCAGTGTGTGCTGCAGGCTGTGTTTGGCATATGCTGCTTCTGCTTGGTTCTTTAATAAAAAGCTACTTGCTGAATGCCCGGTAAGGTTTGCTAGTGCAGAGATTGCTTTTGCCCTGATTTTCTAGACACTCCTGCTTTGCTATTCTATTTCTTTATAATTGAGAGTGGAAATTTAAAGAAATATGAAAAAAACAATTTGCTTCAAAATGCATTAGCATATGAGAGTTAAAGCTCTCATATCTGGAAATGCCAGCCTGAGTTATTTTGTTGGCAATTGTCTAAATGATTAACCTGCTACTTCTTTCACTGTTTCTATAAAATGTTCCTTCACAGTTTCTCCATTTCATGGTGTTTTCATGATGCAAACTCACTTTTTTTTTTTCTTTTTTTCTTTTTCCCTGTTTCATCTGGTAATTCAAAATAACTATGTCACTTGCAGATTAAGCTAAACAAGGCAGACATGGATCCTCAGAAGCATTTAGGCAATTTTATAGAAATGAGGTTCCTAACTTATTTTGGTGATTTAGACCATGGTCTTAACAGTTCTCTTCACCTCTTCAACAGTTACGTAGACAAATCAGGCAGGTTTCATCTCTTGGTGGAAACAGAACAAGATGCCTAATTTGTGGCTTTCTCCATTCAGGAGGTGGAAAAAAATAATGAAATATATCTTTGTTCAATAATTGTGTCTGATATTTGTGGTGGACTGTCTGGCTGTTTGTTACTTAAAGTTATTTTACCTGTACATTTTCACATGTGAAAATTATCTGTATTTTCATAAACAAAGTAGTTCTATATAAAGAAAGGAAGAACATAGATATGAAATTTGATTGATGTATTATTATTTTAACTATTAAAATATTTAATCAGTGTTCAAAGACTATGTTTTTTTTGTTTTGTTTTGTTTGTTTGTTTGTTTGTTTTTGACCTTTTAAGCATAAGAGGGAGGTTAAATTCCAGCTTTGGGTGCAAAACAGAACTTACTACCTTAAATCTGAATGTATATCAAAAACTTCTATTCAGTACACTGAAGTTTCCTATATCTGAAATAGTTAGACTGATTTACAGTTGGGATTTTTTTCCTCATGTTCAGTCATGATTTTTAATTTCTAAGTTTATTTCTCAACAACAATTATTATTTGCTCTTAGGTTTTTGTAAGAAATAATGCTTTCCTTGTTAATGTTTTCTACAAGCTAGTGTGGCATGAAGTCTGCTTTTGAGCTGCTTATTTAAGCTGGGCCATATTAAATGGAAAGCACTTCCCAGCTCTGCTTCAAAACATAATTCCTGAACCCAGGAACCACTTCATAGCCACCATTTATACCCAGTTTCTCGATTTCCTCCTGGCACTGAGCTGCCTAGCGTTGAATGAAGTGTAGTCTCAGTTTATGGGTGTATAAAAAAAGGAGTCATTATGTCGCTGTTCAGTAACACAATGTCTCTGAGTGAAGCCCACAGCCTCTTTGTGCCAACAGATTGCGTTACAGATGTTGCCAAGTCCAGACCACTTGGCTGCAGGCAGGCTGTGCCAGGAACTGCTGTAGCCCGTCTTTTGGATAATAGCATGGATGGTACTGCCAGCTAGGAGGGGGGGAAGTAGCCTAGCTAGATGCTGTGTGATGACAGGGAGGAAACAAGACCAGGCACCTGCAATTCATGCTCTTACTTTCTTCTTTCCCCTGTAGCTCTGGGGTCCATCAGATGCTTGTTTTTCTGCACTTAGCACAAGCAATTGTGCATTTCTAATACAACTCTATTGGGCTGTTTGCATTTTCCCCTAACTAAAATCTGCGAAAGATGTAGACTTGCAGGCTAGAAGTGTACTACTTTCCATACCTGTACTTACTAAGTTAATGTAAAACAGCAACAAGTAGCAAGGCAATTTGAAATTATCATACAGACACACTAGGCTGCCAGCAGCTAGTGTCAGTAAGTGGGTGCCCAATTTACAGCTTGGTCAAATAATGGGCATCTCTTTGACCATTGAAGGCTTTGGATCAGGCTCATTCTTCTGGAGCTTATTATATATCACATAACTTGTGCAACGGTACAACTTGATCAAACCCATCATAAATACACATAGAGTGGATGTGGTTGCATGCATAGGTGTGTGCAAATAAAACCCCCCATATTAACACAATGGGTTATTTTGGTGCTTTTTTTTTTTTTTTTTTTTTTTAAATGGGCATGAAGATATATATATATATATATATTTGCAAGGTGTTCTTTTATAGCATGGAACCATATCCTATCTATGCCATACAAAAACTTCTGCTAATACAGAATTTGAGTGTAAAATAGGATTTTAGCTACTAAAGATTGCCTTTTTTTTTTTTTTTTTTGCATGCCCTCTGGAATGAATGCTTATTATCACATCTTCTTTTAGAGCTTCTGCTTCAAAAACATAATGTATAATCAGTTTGATTGTGTGACAAGCTGTTTCATCCTTTTTTCTGTTTTTCTTTCTTTTTTTCTTTTTTTTTTTTTTTCTTTCCCAAGTAATTTTCTAGGTCATGTTTGCATCACATCTTCCTTTTAAAAACTAAAAAAATAATCTGAGATATTTTCTGTGGAATTTCTTTCTGCAAGCAATTATATTCATTGTTAGCAGAGCTAATTTTCATGATATTTCTAAATAATTAGTTTCCTTTTTCTTCAGAAAATCAGAAATACATTTAAGCAGTGGGAATGTGAGGCATTCATAGAATATTTAAAATACATTCTGAAAAAAAATGGAAATAGCTATAGTTAACATTTGTTCAGTTCAACATTTTTCACCAGCATCATTAAACTTTCAGTCTTCAATAAGATGAATTAAAGGAGAAATTGGGTCTAAAAACTTATTCTAAGCATTTTAAATGAACTCTATTCAACCAATAATATCTGCTTCTTTTTTTTTTTTTTTTTTTTTTTTTAATTTATTTTCTGTCTTGAGACATGAATTTGAAAAGGATGCCACAGGCTTATATTATGCTCAAGATACAGCAGCATTCTTAACGTTTATTGAATGTAGGACCAACAGCTCCAGAATCAACCAATGGCAGTTAAAAATCAGTCTTAGGAAAATGAAATCTGACACTGAATTTTAATGGACCCAGACAGCAATGTTACAAATTACATTTGTCCTTGATCATCTCTGCTGGCAGTGAGTCCGGTAGCAGTAGGTTCGAGGGAAAGAAATGCCATTAAGAATTCGGTTAGTAAACTCAAGAATTAGCATTCCTTATGTACTGAAATTCTTTCAGAAGCACATCACATAGTTGGAAAAAAGGCTGAAGACATCTATGGCAGTGGAGTTGTTATCACAGAATCATTAAGGTTGGAAAAGACCTCCAGGATCATCTGGTCCAACCGTCCCCCTACAACCAATGTCACCCACTAAACCATGTCCCTAAGCACCATGTCCCACCTTTCCTTGAACACCCCCAGGGACAGTGACTCCACCACCTCCCTGGGCAACCCATCTCAGTGCCTGACTACTTTTTCCAAGAAGAAATGTCTCCTCATTTCCAACCTAAACCTCCCCTGGCACAACAAAAAGCTATTCCCTCTTGTTATTTGCTGTTGCATAGGTACCCTATGTGAAGATGCCAAATAATTTAAACTCATCTTTATGTTTTTGGTCACTGCTGTTTCTCATTTATTTTCGCAGCCCTTCCAGCTCTGATCCCTCAGGTAAAATCCTGGCCCTGCAGAAGCCATCAACAGTGTGCCAGCTGTGGGATCTGTTTTCCAAGTTTTGAACACTTGCAATCACAGCCAAAGCTGAGGAGTGCTGGGTTGGGGTGGTTAATCCCCCTAACCTTTCTGTGAAAAACATTCTGTGTCTTCCACATTGGGCACTCATCACTGAGTAACTATTGGGCTCTTGTTAGTAATTTTAGTCCTAGGAAGAAATTGTAGCTCAGAAAAGGAATATAATAATACCCCTTTGCCTAGCAGTGATATTATAAAGAAAAATATAGTTCACACAGTTTTTCTGAGACATTCAGGCTCTGCAGTAGCAGAAATCACACAAATAATAATATAAAAATATATGAGGGAAAGGATAATTTTTTATTGTCTACAAATGATGTATAGCAAATTAGGCCTAAAGCCACAATATAATTAATGAGGAGAAACTGAAATATTGAATAGCTGCCTCATTCGCCAGGCACTATTCATCCAGGTTGCTATTGGAGGCAAGCAAACTACAGTAAAAATAGCAGGTGGTAATTTGAGTACGAGGTAACTTCATTAATGATTACTTCATAAGGCATGTATACAATGGAGACAAACAAAGATAGGTTAAGTTCAACAACTACAGGAACAACTAGGCTGCCAACTTTAAAGTACTTGACTTTGCTACTTGAACAACATTTGAACATTTTTTTTTCTATAGAAGTAGACTGGATATAATTAAGCTTTCAGCCTAACATATGATTGCTGCTTTTCACAGTATCATGCAGAATGATCTGTTAATACATAAGCCTTTGCACCAACAAAACTCCACGTGATAAAAGCACAGAACTTTGATTTAATCTACTGAAGATCAGATTTCTTCTCAACACACATTCAATTAACAATGCATGTAATATATGCCCAACACTATTTTCCTCATAAGGCAAGAAAATTAAGATGAGGCTAAATATGCTGTTTAATAGGCTGGAATTAATTTGCAGGAAGTGAAAACATATTTGCAACATTATTACATTTTCATATAATTGTTTAGACAGAAAAATGTTTCTATTCAACACTATTCTCTGTTTTTTGATGAACTGTATTTTCTTTATCTCTGCATAAAAGCTTGCAGGTATAGCTGTGTTGGGTGGGGTATATATGAAGATCACTAAGCCACCTCTACTTGCAAAATCTGACTTGTAGACCTTAGTTTACCAATATTTTGCTAAAAATAAGTTACTCCAGTGTAACTGGTGAACTTGTTTTAAGCTTTTTTTTTTTTTTTTTGGTATAAGTAGTAACTTGCTTGTTGTGATTTGTCACTGTAACCCCATTGGCAGAACCAAACTGGGACATGTAAAACTTGTAATGAAGGCTATAGAGTGACTTCTAAAGTCTGCTTAGGCATCATCACAACCTTTTCTGATATTTGGTGAATGAAATTTTTCCTGTGTCAGAAAATTTACACCAAAAAAAAGAAAGAATATTTTTATATGTATTTCTGAAAAATGAAGAAGTTATTTTATGGGAAGGAAAAGAGCAAGAACTAAATTGGATTCAGTAGGGTAACTAGATATGAATGAAGACTGGCAGTTGTTGACTAGCCCATAATATGTCCTCTTCCACCCTTGTACTGACCACCATCAGTACTTTCTTACAATGCGTATGTTCCTAAAAAGTGTAATGGCTCTGCTGTAGTTATCTGTTCTTCTAAATTTCTATTATATTATTCCATAGAGTAAAGTTCATATGTCACAGAGGAGTCCCCAGCCCAAATCTGTCTTGAAAAACATTATGCTTATGCCCACTACTGCACTCAGATCCAGCTTCATTCGCACAACAACAAACACAACTCTGGCAGCACCAGACCTCTTCCTGCTGGAGCCCAGACTCTGGCCTTGGCAGGGCATGCTGAGAAGAGATGCTGCTGCACAGCCATCCTCTGGACAGCACTTGTCAACTACAGCACTTTGATGCACTTTGATGACTGGATCCATGTGTTTTTGTTCAAGGAGCCATTTCTTCTCTTAGCAGCTAACATTTCCAACTGTATCCCGTATGTGATCAGGCACAGACTCCTTCCTCTTGCACTCACTGGCAAAAGGTATGCACAGCTGCAACAGGTTCCAAAGCAGCTGACTTCCAGTATTCATGAACATGCAGGCACACGGGGATAAAAAAGCCACACAGGGGTGGTTTAGGGTCCAAAGTATTCAGTGTACAAAGCAGACGTTGCCTCCCCTGCATGTCTGCTTCTTTGCCTTCTGCTGCTTCTCTTCCCACCCATCTCTGTTCTCTGCACAGCCACAGAGAGCTTTCTCCGTCTGCCATGGGCCTTCCAGCTTTTCCAGTTCAGAGCAGCTTCACATATTTCAGGATGTCACAGGTACTCTTTGGGAACAGAGGGAAAGAACACCTTTAGGCAGTCACATCTGTACATGTATTTCATATCCCTCACTTCATATTTCTCACTTTCTGTTACAGTGTAGTTTGTTTATACTCTTCTCCAATGATCCCATTTCTCTAAGTCAGTTACTGTACAATGAAAACTAGAATACTAAGGCAGTATATATTGGTATGTATATACATACTTTGGATGTCTCTTGATTTGGTTTCAAATTCTTGGGCAGGGAGGGCAATAAACATAAATAAATCAAGAAATAAAAATGTAACGGATTGAATTCTCTAATTTGCTATGATCTCATCTGTTTTTCTCGAAAAGTAGGTATACTCAGACATATTCAGATCACCCTGTTGTATGTCTGCTGTTGCTTAGTTGCAACTTCCTGAGATTTCTATGGCAGTTATTTCAGGACATCATAATAAACTGCAATATTAAACATGGCCTGTACCCAGTGACTTAATTTGGTAATTCTTTCTTGGAGGGATGCTTCACAGGTGACAGGTTTGATCAGTAATGTGTTAATGTACATCTGCAAGGACAAACAGGCCTGGAACTCTTTAGAAGCAGGAAATCACAGAATCACAGAATGGTTTGGATTGGAAGGGACCTTAAAGAACCTCACTGCCATGGGCAGGGACAGCTCTCACCAGACCAAGTTGCTCAAATTCTTATCCAACCTGGCCTTGAACACCTCCGGGGATGGGGCATCTACAGCTTCTCTGGGCAACCTGTTCCAGTGCCTCATCACCCTCTGAGTGAAGAATTTATTCCTAATATCTCATCTAAAACTACCCTCCTTTAGTTTAAAGCCAGTACTCCTTGTTCTATCCTTATAGTCCCTAGCAAAGAGTCCCTCGTCAGCTTTCCTGTAGGTACTGGAAGGCTGCTATAAGGTCTCCCTGGAGCCTTCTCTTCTCCAGGCTGGACAACCCCAACTCCCTCAGCCTGTCTTCATAGGAGAGCTTCTCCAGCCCCTTGACTGTATTCATGGCCCATGATTTTCAGTGTCCAAAATGTGAAATACCAGGAAAAGGATACTTTACCAAAACATCTGAAATAGTTCTGAGAAGGGAAATCAGAAAAAGAGATGGTAAGCTATTAAGCAGTCTGCCAACTGAAAAGACAAAGGATAATAACCACAGGAATATGATTTCAGATATTCAATTTAGGTCTTTCCTACCACACATGGCATTAATTTATATGCACAAGATATTCAGTTAATCCGGCCCACTGCTGGCACTTTTTATACCACTCGTGGATCTGGTAGCCTGGCAGACTCCAACCTCTGCTCCCCTTGCACCCAATTCTTCTTCAATTGATGTAATTTATTTCTGTTGGCATAAAATGTGACTTTACAGAATGAAAACTTTCAATACTTGTCAATCCTTTGTGCCTATTTGTGTACCCATTTTGGTCATCTGATAGTGTGCAGGCAGCCACAGTGATACCGAACCAAAAGGATCTATGGTTCCTCCCCAACCCCCCTTTTTGATAGAGCAAAATTTGAAATGCTTTATGAGCAGATAGGCCTAACCTTTGCTATGTTTAGTTAGATAGAAGGAAGTTTAGAAACTTTCTATTATAGCTTCATCTGTAAGAAAATACAGACTTGTATCTCAAAGTGAGAGCAAGAGGACCCAGGCCTGGAGGATGTGTCAGAAGATTAGGTGAGAAACTCATGCTGTGCATATGTCCTTGGATGTGTAACCAGCTAAGCTCAGTATGCATGCCTAAATTGAAACAAAAAGGCAATAAAGAACGAGATGGCTGGAGCATGCGCAAGAACTGGGTCCAACCAGCAAACACAGCGTGGAGGACTGTTGCTGGCCACCAGAAGACCCCCAAAGACCATCAGTAGAAAGAAATTTACATGCCCCAGGGACATTTGCATATTTTAATGAGCTATGGGAAATAATATGAATATGTCAATTATTCCTTGGAAATCTAATGAATATGTATGTTTTGATTGGAAATACCCTTTGCAGTTGAGCAATTTGGTATGTACACTAGGTGGAGTGATCTCCTGTGCATCTGGCACTGCGGTTAAATAATGCTTTCTTTAGAATACTCCAAATTGAGTCTTCGAGAGTTTCTTTGACCAACTTTTATGGTACCAACATCCCCTGGCCGGGCCATTATACAACTACCCAGCGGGGACCCAGGTAGTTATTTAAGACAAACGAATGAACACACAAACACAGAAAACTTTAAAACTTTCACAACTTCACAGTAACCCGCGGGCATTTAATGAAAAGCGTGATAAGGACTACGAGAACCAGCAATAGCTTTTATTTTCAAGCGGTGGCCGGCTGAGAGGGGAGGAGGCAGAGCGGAGGGCGCCACCACAACATGGCGGCCCCCTGGCGGCGCGGGGTCGTTGCTATGGGAACTGCGTGCGGCCGCGCACGTGGCCGGCGGGGCAAGATGGCGGCGCCCGTCTCCCTCTGCCATGTCGCCTGCTGCGCCAACCGGGCGGGCGGCGGGGCCGTCTCCTGGGGGCGGCGGGGGCTGCTCGCCTTCGGCAGCTGCCGAGATGTCGTCCTCTACCAGCCGGCGGTGAGCGGCCGGGGCCGGGCAGGGTGGGGTAGGGCGGTGTGGGATGCACGGTGGGCTGAAGCTCGGTGCTTTCTTCCCCCCCGCAGGCGAGGCGGGCGGTCGCCGCCCTCCGCGGGCACACCGGGAGGGTGAACTGCGTGCGATGGGTCCGCCGGCGAGATGGAGGTGAGTGGCCCGGGGTCTCCGGGAGCGGCTGCTTTGAGCTTCCCCTTGCCTGAAAGTCATTCCTCTGCACTCGAGTTGTCTTATATGATGCAACTCGTATCGGTCACGCTTTGTTTTAATGGAAACTTTGGTTACAGTTCATGGGTGTGACGCTGTGCAAGTGGTAACCACTGTCACTAGTGTGTGGTGTTGGCTGCTGTTACAAAGAGTTCACAAAACTAACACGAATGTATTTTTCTAGCAACTGAAACGGAGTTGGTTTCGGGTGGATCTGATAAACAGCTCATTCTTTGGGAGTGGAGTGGAAAAGGAGTGTGGAATGATCAGGTAAATAAAAATAGCATCCCTTTAAAGCTTCTGCTCTTCTTGTTTCTTATCAAAGACTACCTGTGAAGTGCAAGTATTTATTTTGTCTGTATTTCCTGTTCATGCTTTCATTGTTCCATGACTGCTGAATCCAATGTGTATCTTTTTCAGACTGTTGTCATGCCACGTTTTAATCTAAAATGTCTTTTATTCCTGTGTAGTGTATATTTTAAAATCACACTTCATTAAGAAATTACCTAACTAGTCATCATCTGGTTTGTCTAACATGTCTAAAAGATCCTGTTTTGAGTCTTCAATTTTCTGATCTAACGTAACATTTTAAATGGCCTTGAAGTCTTGATACTGTGAAGCTTATTTTTAGTATATATTTCCTGTATACCTCTTCGTTTCTTTATATCCATTTCTAGTGATTTCTGGTCAGTATGCCAGTATAGCGTTTGTATATAAGCAGTCTACAAGTATGGTATATGAGTTGGAGGAGGTGTTTAAAAAATGCATGTGCAACAGTTGAGTTTTGTCAGAAAAATTGAGACAAGTGACTTACCTAGCTTACTATTCATACTGTAAAAATAAATAAAAGGGAAAAGGTGCTGCATGGCGTAAGAGTCTTCAGAATAAACTGAAATTTAGAAAAAAAAGATGCTTTATATAATTATCTAGTTTTAAAAACATTGCTTATAAAGCATTAGCTTGTCAATGGCTGTGTAGGTAATCTGTTTTATAGGCTATCTCAAACTAGACGTTTTCAAATGAGCAAGTTTTCAAATGAGCAAGAGCAGAAATGTACTACGGAAAAGTGCACATACCATAATCATCAGGTTTGTTTGATGAAGGAATGTTCTTTAAAACAAATAATTCCTGTTCTGTTTTAAACTCTTTGCATACTTATTTAAAATTATATACGGATTTCTTTATTAACCTTTTCCACTAAGACGGTACACAGCCTTGTTGTCAATCTTTGAAAAACGATGTGAAAAAAGGAATTTGTATAGTGTGCACAGGAACATTTAAGTCTGTTCAGCTTTGATTCAGTCTTGTCAAGTTAACGCTTATTACTGCTGTACCCCTTCTCTATGCTTTCTGGAATGTGTTGTAGCCTAAGCCTAGCTTGGCAGAAGCTCCACTATCACAAACATACAACTTATTTTCAGTACTAAGTGTGTTTTGTTTTTTTCCCTTTTCCTTAAAATGTCTTTAAACTCCAGTAACTTATGTGGGAGAAGTTTTAATTTTGTTAGTTTGTATGACTTTGTAAAACTTTCTGATGTGTTCAGCTTAACTTTCTGATGTGTTTAGCTTGTGAAAAGCGTTACTCTTGAAGGTCATACTGAAGCTGTTTGTGCAGTGGATGCTGTCTACCAGTCAGATGAACCTGATTTAGATCTGTTGATAGCTTCTGCAGCATCTGACTCTACTGTGAGAATCTGGTCTCGGCATGGTTCAGAAGGTAATTTATTTTTGAATGCAGCAACAACATATTGACTTAATAAAAAATGATGTATTTAATAGCATTGGGTTAGATTTGTTCCTCAGAATATTTTATCTTTATTTCTTGTCAGTGAGGTATTGGCTGAACTTACCAGTTTCTTTTTAACATGTGTTCAGAATCTGGTGCTCTGAACCACTGTTTGTCCTTGTAACTGGGAAGAAACTAGCTCAGTGTCTGCTTGTATGAAGTAAAATTACGTAGTAGAATGATTAATGCTGGCATGAGAAAGGCGACGTTAAACTACTCACCTATTTGTTACTATTGGCTTGAGTCCAATAAAGTGTGAGATAATAGATCTTGACCTTCTGTTGGGCTAGGCCCTTGTATGGACACATCAGAGAATTGTTCTTTGAAATACATAAGAAATAATTAGGACAGATAGTCTAGATTTAAAGTGTTACTTCCTAGTTGGTAGTTGAGTTGTTATGACTGTATCTCATGCTTTTTGTTATCTGGTGTTCTTGAGGGTTTCCCATTGCCCTGCCTAAGTGAGATTAATAAATGGGAGTTGCCAATCTTCATCCCCGTGTTCTAGAAGGCATTTCTCATGCTCCCAGAGAAGAGTCTGAAGTCCTGTCCTTTCCTTTCCTTTTTTTTGTTTTAATTTTAGAAAGGTTATTCAGGCATCTTGCTTGTTATTCTGATCTTGATATGTCACCAGTTTAATTTCTTCTAGGGCCTTAACGGTGTTAGGAGGAGGTCTGGTTTTTGCTCCTATCTCTGTCCGCTCTTGTAGTGAGTCCAGTTTTAGCTTTCTGCATAGCGAATGCTCTTGCCACAGGATGCAACTTGGAATATTCATTGCTTCACTAGAGTGAAACTGTACAACTTTAATATTCAGTGGAGAATAGTAACTTATCTTCTAACTCAGCTAACCACGGATGGATTGCCATGACCCCTTAAAAGATAACACTATTATTGAGGGTTATTTTCTCTCTAAAAATCAATGGATTCTGACAAAATGTAGAAGTTTTGCAGCTCCTTAAAATAAAATTGAATGGGGAATTCTAACTACATAATGTAGAAGATGACAATGTAATAGTAATATGATAAATGAGATCAACACTGTCTGTTCTCATTTTCAGCTAAATGCATTGACATTCTGCGATTTGGAAATGGATTTGTTATGGATGTCTCCTTATCCTTCTTGCCTGGCAGCAATGGTAAGTACAGCTGCATATCTTGAATATCAGTGCAGGAAAAATAAAATCTAAGAAATCTCCCAACTGGGTAACAGGATTTTAATTTAACCAACTCCAGACGCTTGTGTCATATTTTTTTTTTTTTTTTTTTTTTTTTTAGGGAATTAGCCTAAGCTGGTGGCTGTATTTAAAGATGTCATCTGAACTTTTCTTAGGAATTAAAAAAACTACTGGCTGATTGCAGCATTTTGAAAATGCTGCTCAGAGTTCTGTAGTTGAACTATAAGACAGCATAAAAACGGGGTAACACATAGAAGTGAATGAGATAGACTGATACTGATGGTTTCACTCAATCCTTGTGGTGCTGCACCTTTATGTATTTTGTAGTTTGGATTGCAGAGCAAGATACAGAAAAAGTATCTGCAGGGCTGCATCAGAAAATGCATGTTAATGAGCAGTGTTAAGCATGTGTCCAGTCTTAAACATGGGGAAAAAAAAAGATGCTGAACAAGTTCAGCCTGACTGTTCATTATGGTTTATAGAGTTTTCTGCTAATGTAAATGTTCAGAATTGAATCTCTTGTATTTTCTTTGTTTTGTTTTGTTTTTTTCCCTCCATAATGAAGCTGCTTTCATGTCCTACCACACATGCATTCTTCTGTTGGAAATCTGTAGCAGTCTTTTTCAAAACTAGGTGTATCCTCTAGCACAATACAAGCCTAATGCTTATGCTCTGTTAGGTTTGTGTTTAAGTATCATTATTATAGCCCCTCATTTGGATGGAGGAGTGATAGGCTCCGAAGAGGAAACATATTGAAGCTTCTTACAGTTCCTGGAGTGCCAACTACTTGCTGCATGTGTTCCACACTGATGTGTTTTTAGATTGTGTGCCTCCAAGGCAGTTGCAGAAGCTTATTTTGGTTTTTGGCTTGAGATAATTTTGGGAGATACGAAAGCTGTATCAAGATGTGTTGCCCCATTTGGAAATACTTATATCTGCTTCCAGAGCACGTCTGCTATCAAAACAGTGTCTACACTGGTGAAAAACTTCAAACCTGTCTCTCTTATTTTCCAGAAACTACACTAGTAGGTGGTTGCTGAGATGATGTTAAAAGGCTTAGGTTAAATCATATTAACTCCAGTGTGAGTTTTCCTTAGAAGTGAAGTGTCTGTGGTACCAGTTTAATGAGGATAAAATTCGTACTGTGAAGTAATAGATTATTTCTTCATGTACTATGCTGAATCTTCTTGAAATGGTGGAATAACAAACACTTTGCTTTACTGTGGAAAATCTACCAGAGCCCCCAAAGCCCAGTTTTGCTTAAAGTTGCATTCAAAGCAGGGCAATCCTTTATTATGGCCTCTTTCCCATCCTGACTTAAATTAGTTACCCAAATAGCACAATGCTCATAACCTGAAAAAGAGTACTTTGCTTTTCTGAAGAGATGGCACTAGTTTCAAATCAGAAATTCTTATTTTCTATAAGGAAAATTTAAAACAAATAAGCCTCTATATTTCTTTTGATTGCCAGTTTCAGTACAAATGATTTGCGTTGCTAAGATTGTCCAGAAACAGTTCAAATTTTGAACTGTAAATATATGTTTAGAAATATTTCCCCAGAAAAGAAGCTTTTAATAGAGCATAATCATATTCTGTTCTTTACCTCCTCCCCCAAAAAGTCCATGCAATTGAACTGCTTCAGAGGTTTGTTGGGTATGATTATGTATAAAATTAAATAAGATAGCTTAAAACATATTAAAAATCTATTTGCTGATCATTTAGTCAAACATTAATGTATAGTGGCAATTCAGAAGATCAATGAGCTTCAGGAAAAAATGATGTATGATAACTTTTGGAGTTGCTCTGAAATCTTTATGAAATCTATGCTGACACCTGTATTAAGATTTAGAGAAGCTTTCATGTTAAGGGTAACCTGCAGCTCTGAAGTCAGGAATTAAACAAAGAATTAATTTTCTGAAGGTCATAGGCTACGCTCCTGATATAGAAGCATTTACAGGAAACTCTGATTCCACCAATCAAAGAAATTTAAAGCTCACGTTGAAAATTGATTCATATGTAATGGATGCTTTAGCTTTCAGAAGACACTGAAGTTCATAATGCCTAGTATTTTAACTGATAGTTGCTGAAATATATTTTTAAAAAATGTTGAGAACCATTTGTCTCTTCAGAATTGAATTGCAACAGGTGAAAAGAGAGCAAACTTGAAAAAGCATTGCAAATCATCTTGTCTCCACTATGGTTGGACCTCAGTTTCCAACTATTTTTTTCTTTTTCTTTTGGAGGATTTCATTTCAATTGATGCAAATTCTGTTACTGTAGAGCATTTCTGTGAAAAATGTATAATAGTCCATTTTTGCCAGTTGTATGCTTCTTGATAGAACATTCTGAAAGAGAACATTTGCAGCGACTAGATCGCAATTCTCGTTATTCTTACTTGAACTTTTATTCAGTAAGTATGTAATTACTGTAATGGCCTATAAAATGTATTCCTCAGGAAAGCACGATACATGCTCCAAGAACACGTATTGCGTTATGTGAAAAGAAAACTCACTGTTGCTGAATTTCTGTGGACCTGAAACCAGGTCTTCTTTCTGAACAGTTCATTACCTCTAGTCCAATATTTTCAACCCTATGTAAGGCAAGGGCTCCATAGCCTTTGTGTGAACAGGAAGCTGTGTTTACTTACGTGCCAAAATATCTTCTGAGTTTTGTGTTCCTGAAATACTACTTTATTTTAAAAAATATAAGGTGCGTGTCTGAGAAAACAATTTTTAAAAAGTGATATCATGCCTTCCTGTAAGTTTATATTATTGTATTTGTTTTTTATCCATGTAGTTTTTCATATCCTAGAACATCAGATTTTGTAACTTCAGTAATGGTCTTTTTTTTCCATTTCAGTACCAATACTGGCTTGTGGTGGTGATGACTGCAAAATACATTTGTTTATACAGCAGAGCAGTCAGGTAATCATAGCTTTCGTGTCTTGCTCAGCACGTTACACAGTTTTGCTTCTTTTCATATGTGCTGCTGATTTATTTTTTTTTGAAGTTATTCTATAGCTACGATCTGTCTCTAGATAACCATCACACAAAACTACCACTGTTCAAATAGTTCATTCATTTTCTTGATAATGGTGAAATGCTCGTACAAAATGCTGAAGCTGGATTCTGTTTGTAAAAGTGTTATTTTTCCTTATTTCTTCCTTACTTGAAGATACCCAGTGTCTTTATCCCCACTGACATAAATAACTATGACTGCTTCTTTACTGAGTATCTGTGCACTGAATGTTTCATATGGAGATGATGTTTTTTTCACTCTATAGATTCTTAAAGAAAAACTGGTATGATTTGTATGTGTTGAACTGTATTTTTGTTAACTATACCCTTTGTGCTGAATGCTTCTGAATGCCCAAACAAATACTTGAAATAGTATCTGATCTTCTATAGGCATACACGTTTTTCATCTATTATTTGGAGGCTGGCAATCCTTAGTTTTTCATACAGTTAAATGTTCCTCTGGTGCTCTACAAAGAAATTCTGTCCTCTCTTGCAGCCGTTCAGAAATTTTGTCAGATTCTAAAGGAGCTGTTGCATGATTTGTCTTCCAAAACAGAAGTCAATGTCTCTTCTTTCTCCTTATCAGTCCCTTTTAAAAAACAAATGAACAGGGATCCCACCCTTCCCCTCAACAATGCACAAATGAGCTTACCAACCAAAAACCCTTACTGAACTAACATGTATAGGAACCAATTATTTTTCTGAGCTTTCTGAGGTACAGTCCCCTTAGATTTTGAGAAGTATGTGTTTCTTTTTGCTTGTTGAGACAAATGAAAATAATCATATGGATTATCTTGCTTGATCAGGCTGTCATGTACATAATAAGACTTTTTGGTTGATTAAAAAATAATAATACTTTGACCTATTATCTCCTATGTCAGTGATATCTTGACCACTAAGCAGGAACAGAGGGTTGGTTTCTTAGCTTTATTTTTTCCTGTGAAGCTCATGAGTTAAATCATTTTAATGATATTCTCTAAGAGCTAGCAGTGGCCGAATGCCTCTCATGATTCTTAGTGTGCAGTGGTGCTGAAGAAAGACTTCTATCTCTGCCAATGTGCAGCTGATTTTCCAGATTCAAAATCTGGAACTTGTTTGCTTCTATGGTTCAGACAAAACTTTCAGTTTGACTGGTTCTCCTATTTAGTCAGGTTCTCTCAGGTCTGTTGACACCTTTTGTGGCTTCTGTAGCTCTACTTTTAGAGGTATTTGAAGAAATTGACGTTGTTCTGCCACTTTTCAATAAAACATGATGTAGGAGAGTGACTAGAACCTGAACTTTTGCCTTCTTCCCTCTCTGGCAAGGTTCCATAGCTCTGTCCCATTAACTCTTGGAAATCTCTTCTTTAGTTCATGATCAAAGATTGTAGGAATGCAAATGCACAATGTGAGTTTGTGAGAAATACTACTGAAATTCAGGCAGCATTGTTATACTTAGAGGAAGGATGAGGTATTTTCAGGTTTCTTTCACTAGCTGATTCAGACTGCCTTTTGGGTAATCTCATGAATCTTACAGTTGAAATATATTTATTCATAAAAATGGTTTTGAAATTCAGAGGGCAAACTTCACATCCTTACAGATAATTTATTTGAAGATCCCTTAAAGCATTTAGTAGAGAGAAAAAAATGTTTCTCTCTTTACTTTTCTGAGTTCTTGAAAGAGGGTATTGATTTATAAAAGTACTCAGGGAAAAATCTTCAAAACTCATTCCATCTTCCTGCTAGAGGTATTATGGCCCTGTGAAGGGGAAGCAAAGCAAACCAGACTGTCAAAATAGAGCTTTAAAACAACATCTGTATGTTGAGCTTGGCTTATGTAAGAAGATTTTGCTGTGTATGTTTGGGTATGTTTTCCCTGAAATAATTCAGTCTAGCTGAAAAGTGAAGTAAGAAAGTCGAGATAATTTGGGCTTTTTCTAATTCCATGATGATTGTCAGCTGTATGGAGGAGGGAGCTCACATTAGTGACAGCCAGAGAAAAACCGTAAGACTTGGACTTCTGCTACCTATTGTCCTGTTTCTGAACACCACTGAAAAGAGTTTGCCTTCATCCTCTTTGCACCTTCCTTTCAGGTACTTTTATATATTGATGAGATTTCTCCCAAGTCTCCTCTTTGGCTGAACAGCTTTCCCAGCCTTTCCTCACAGGAGGGGTGCTCCAGTCCCTTTGTCATCTTTGTGACCACTGGACTCTCTCCAGTAGCTCCATATCTTTGTTGTACTGAGGAGCCCAGAACTGGTCACAGTACTCTACATGTGGCCTTACCAGCACTGAGTAGAAGGGATGGATCACTTCCTTCAACCTGCTGGCTATGCTTTTTGCCTAATACAGCCCAGAATGCCATTAGCCTTCTTAGCAGCAAGGGCAAACTGCTGAACCACGTTCAACTTGGCATCCATCAGGGCCCCCAGGTCCTTTCAGCATGTGCTGGTACCTGGAGTTGTTCCTCCCTGGGCGCAGGACTTAGCACTTCTCCTTGTTGAACTTCATGAGGTACTTATCAGCCCAGTAGCAGTTACAGACCACTCCAGTCTGTAAAACGGTAGTGTTACAAATGAAAACCTACTAGTAATGGAATTTCTCAAAAGAGAAACTGGACTGTTTGTGTTCCTGTGTTCATACAGAGGTTTCCATCTGCACATACGGTTCTTGATGTATAACACACTTTGAAACTTAGTAATAAACTTAAGAAACATACAGAATATTTCCAGCCCCATAAGTAGCAGTTCTTAACAGCATTGTATCAGAAATTAATTATGGAAATAAATGAAGGCACATCTAGCTTTCTTGCTTGATTTTTACCTGTATTCATTCTTCACATCATCTATAGTTGCATCTACTTTGTCTAATACAAATTATTTACCGTGTTATATTTGGATTGTGTTATTTTTTGTGTACCACTGTCAGCATGATTAACTTAAAAAGCTAAAATAAAATAGATTCAGCTCCTTAAATTCTTATGCTTTCCTGCTTATATATGGAAAGTGCCATAATGTAACATGTTTACACAATGGTGACAAAATCAGAAAGGCCTATTTAGAACCTATCATTGCATTACAATCTTTTGTAACAGGTTATTTTTCCAATTTCAAATAATAAAAGCTGTAAATGTGAAAGACCTCAAAATCCAAAGCTAATTGACTGTATGTGCATGGTAACCAAATACATTTTTATGACCTAACAGGAAATTTTATTCAGTTTCAGAAAACGTTAATCCTCCCTGGCCACGAAGATTGGATAAGAGGCATTGAATGGGCAGTGTGTGGTCAGTATGAAAGAAAAAAAGTGGAATACTGGTTTAATAATAGTAATGATATGTTACCACTCCAGCAGGTGTTCTTGATGCACTGTAGTTTTTGAGCTCTTGTGGTTGTGCATTTATTTATTTTTTTGAGATGGTGCACAAATATTAAAAATCAAGGTGGAACTTTGTGACTTGTTAAAAACAGGAATTGTTGAACCTATACTGCAACCATGTTTCAGTTCTCAAAATTACTACTGCAGTAAGTTTGATACAGAACACACTTATGTTTGCATTCCTCATTTTATTTTGCTTGCTTCAAGCGTGTTTACATAACTGGTGCCTAATGCAAACAAATAGAAAGACAAGTTGCTAAAGTTCCTCAGTATGGCAGTGTCTATATCTGAATGAGGAATAGTTTGCTGCTGCTTCAAAAGGGTCAAAAATAGAGTGAAACTATTTTCTTCTTCCACCCATGTGTTTTTTTTTTTTTTTTTGTAAGAATAGGAGATTAAAAAGAGAACCTATTCAGACATTAACTAATCAAATATTTATTGCAATGGCAAAAATAAAATAGAGCATTAGAGGATGTTACAGTCCTGAAGAAAGAAATGGATTAAAGAAGTTCTTATCAGTATTAGGTTATTCATTGTGGATGTTGGAATTGGGAGAGCGAAGGCCATAAGTAATAGGGAAACTCATGTATAGTATTACCATGAGACATTTCCCTATCTAATAGGCAGAGAAATGTCTATAGTCAGTATATTCTAAACAAGTGTAGAGTTTGAAATGGTAGAATAAGTTGATGTTGAAATAAAATAGCAGTATTTATGGTAAGTGTAAAACGGGAAAAGTGAGGAAAATGCTGTAGTGAAAGTTTGGAAAGATAGTAGTTTAGTCATGGCATTGGTTGCAATGAAAATACGACTCT
Source organism: Aythya fuligula (assembly GCF_009819795.1). Lineage (NCBI taxonomy): Eukaryota > Metazoa > Chordata > Aves > Anseriformes > Anatidae > Aythya > Aythya fuligula. Next base: position 95,356,579 of record NC_045560.1, on the reverse strand, counting down.
TTAATTATTGTCATGTTTTTAACCAAATAGATGAAGACCTATTCTTAGCAAGCTGTGCTCAGGATTGTTTGATAAGAATTTGGAAAGTGTGTATGAAATCGAAGGAATCTTCAGAAACTGAAGATTATTCCATAAGACTGAAAGAGAATGTTTTTACTGTTAAAGGTAGGTACCAGCTGTAAAATTCTCATATACAGCTTCTTGTGTATCTGTTAGTGGTTTCGGGGGGGTTATCAAGCTGCTTACCATTTAATTTTTCTTTTTTGTGTTGTAAGTATCAGAGACCAGTTTGACTGCATTGTCTTGTTCAGCTGTTAGAAAAAGTAGAGTTACTGTTTTAAAGCAGTGGCTGTATAGAGTTAACAATGTGTTACAAAAATGGTAAAGCAATGAGGGAGCTTAATATCAACCTGTACTGTTACACATATTCCAAATGCAGTACGTAGCCAGGAGATATATTTGTCTGTGGGAGGTATGCTGCTAGGTAGCTCTCCTCCAGTTTAATAACATACTTCTTACTTCCTTTTAAATTCAATACATTAAGAGGAACACTGTTACTTAAACCTCTGGAAAGGATTGGAGACAACAGATAAGTATGTGCAGACTAACTTTGTGGTTTTTTTAATGTACTATTTGAGCACTCTAATGTCAGGGGGTTGCAATTTTGACATAGCGGGGTAAATTACTAGACAACTTAGGTAATATAATGAGGTTTGTATGATGCGTGTAACAAGTGCTTATGATACTTTCTCCAAATTCTAATGGATCATTATTTTTACAGTTGTTTGGAGATGTAAATATGTCTAAGAATATGGGCAGAGATGATGTCAGAGTTCACTTCAAAATTCTCTGAGAGCTCTATAGGAGTTCTGTGATACCACTTTGAGGCAATAGGCGACATGTTAGTGTCAACATGGTATGCAGGGCTTGCTGCAAAGTACGCTTTCAAGGACCTGTTCAATGTCAATAGGCTGTTGAAATACTGATAGATGATGAAAGTCGTTGCTTTTATCATTGAAGATATCAGAAATGGTCTGTTTTTTTTCTTGACTTTTAGAAAGAAATGTGATTTTCTCTGATTTCTGGTAGATACTGGTACAACATACGCAGTTACTTTGGAGTCTGTGTTGGCTGGTCATGAAAACTGGGTGTATGCAGTCCACTGGCAACCTTCCTTTTCCAAAGGTAAACCAACACTAAACACTGTAGCAGTTATATTAAACATTATACGCATGACTAAAATCACGTGTTTTGTCATTTCATTTGCATGTTCACTTGTCACTGTGGACTATGAGAATGTTTAAATTCTGCAAATAATGTTTTATAGGTAAATGGTATTTTGGCTGAATGTGCCAGTAGCACATCTGCTGTTCATGCTGCACAGGCTCAGTCTGTTGCAAGATGCTGTATTCTACTTGCTTCATTGTAATTGATTTATTACAGGATTAAAAATAATTCAATTTATAGCTATGAATTAATAGCTGTAATATTTTCTCGTGATATATGTATTTGAAATGTATGTTTTTTTGGAAGGTCAGTATTAACTCAAGAGCGCTCCTTTCTTTTTCTTGGACTACAAAGGAACAAATAGCATCATTCAGAAGATTAATCTCCAGTCTTCCATGCATTAATTTAGCATGCCAGGAATTCCTTGAGTATCACTTTCCTCTAGCTAGCATGTAGCTTTAAGGCATTAACACTGACTCTTGTTGAAAAATTGTTATTTAGTTACTTTAATTTTATATCTTGATCTAGTCTTTATTTTTCTTTTTAAATCCTTAAATTCTGACAGCCTTGTTTGCAGTACTGATTTGCTGGTGCATGTCTGCCTGGTATGTAAGGGATTGAGATTCTTGACTTGATATGTTTGCATCATCAAAAGGCCCCTGTGTATTGTTATTGGCAAAGCTGCCTTTTTTTTTTTTTTTTTTTTTGAGGTGTCTTAGTTGCTGGTGGCAGGTGATTTAACCAGTACAAAGCATAGCTTTGACAGTACGTATACAGCACTTGAACAGTAGACTGCAATTAGGATGGTAAAATAGCTGTAGTGAAAGACGTGGCACTTGCTTTAGATATGCTGTCTTAGTCTGTTCTCCTCATACAATCTTTTTTTTTATTTTTTTTTTTCGGGTGGGAGGAAACGGGGGTACACCAGTACAAGCCAATGCAACATTTTGCCTCTAAATCAAGGTTTAGGCAAAATATAGGCATGCAAATCTTGCATTGCAATCCAAAAACTTTTGTCTTGTTAGACGATGTAGCTTTCCTTACACCATCTTACACCATGCTTCTATGTACATACAGCTTCTTGTGTTCTGTGGTCCTACCGAACCTTGCATTCCCCAAAATAGATTTTCTTGTTCAATAGAGGCAGGCTGAGTGGAGAGACAGATCCAGGGCATTGCTTACGACTTCTCAGTGCAGCAGCTAAGAGATCTGGTTCTGACAATAGATACTGCCTCAGGAGATGCCCACCAACGTCTCTGTTCTGAAGGGCTCCTCAACAGTTATCCTAGGTGTTTCCCGAATGCATGGTGAAACACCTAGCTCCCTAGGGAGTCTCATTGACTTCTGTGAGCTGTCCTTGCTGCTGTATTTATTGCAAGGTGCTATAGTCAGCTGAAATCCATTAGTGAATCTAACCCTGAATTTGAAAAAACAGTGAATATTGGCATAGAAATTTTGTTGTTTTAAACTGGAAATCTCCTGGTAAGAACTTTATGTGAAGAAAAGATCCGACCACTTCTATGCGGTCTTGCTGTGAAGCTCTAGCTTTTCTTCCGAATGACATTTTTTCCAACATCCGTTTGGAGTGAATAAACAGTAGAATATGGTTGTTCTCATGTATGTATTTTACACTTCATTTGGGAGATTATGGCTTAAAAAATACAATACCTACTAATGAAGGCCTAGTAAGTAAGCAAGGCCTATTAAGCGTGGCATTTAAGTGCTGCATTGCACATCCCCACTGCTCATCTAATTTCTTAGCGTGTTTGCATTTCAGTATGAGCAAATTCTTCTAGAAAGCATTCTCATGTTGTAGGGTAATCATTTTTCTTGTACTGTAGGTGGCAGCATACAACAACCAATGAGGTTACTGTCTGCATCAATGGACAAAACTGTGATCCTCTGGGAACCTGATAAGGAATCCGGAGTTTGGCTAGAACAGGCAAGTGCCAGTCTTCCTCACAATATATACTGTATTAAAAGTGGCTTTTCAGCATTGTATGTATACCGGAAGAAAAACAAACTCTATAAAATGCTGGGAGAGACAGGCTTTTTTCTTCTTGGGAGAGAAAAACTTTTTTTTCTTGCAGAATACTCATTCTGACACTGTTGCAAGTAAAACTATGTTTATCAAAAATGATTTGATGCAGCATAATCTTTATTGCTTTCTTATTACAATACTGGAGAGATTCTGACAACAGTTTCTGCTCAACTGTCATTCACAGAATAGCAAGTCAGGTGCTATATAGTAACACACACTGTGCACTCAGACAGAAGAGGAAGAAACCACCCTGAAATATTTATAGTTAATCCTTGTGGGAACATGCATCGAAGCACTTTCGCCAGGGCAGCTGACACAGAATTCACAAGCTTTGTTTTATTCACAGTAACTTGTTCATGGGTTGTGACATGAGGTTTTTCTTCCATTTGAGCTGGATGCTCATGTTTCACTGTATTATTTTGAATGCTGTTCTAATGTGGATCATCTTAAATAAACAAGTAGTACAACCAGATTTATTTAATGCTTTGGTAGGTGTCTTTGGAAAAGCAGATTAACTGAAAACATATAGCAGTATTTCAGCTGAATTTGTTTGTGTAGGGTTATGCCAACCATTGGTTATGACTTCCGATCACAAAGAAAGTTTTAATACTCTCTCGAGGGAAAGAAGAGAATTAGAGTAGTGGATGTAATTCTTCCCCTGTTCCATTGAAAAATCCTTGTGCCTTTCTACTTGAAGTATGAGTTAGTTCATAGTAGAGTGAACATACAGAGAATCTATTTGTTGTCTGCCTAAATTTGCAAGCTTCTAAAAAGCAGTTGTGCTGTAAAGCTTGTGAGTCGTTACTTTCTTTTTAGATTCCATTTGCATTGATTAGACCTCAGACTGAGCAAGATCCCCCTCCTGAGATGTTTAGGAAGGGAGACTGCGTGCAGCAGCGGCACGCAGCTTTAATTCCCATGATATTTTGGTGCTCAACTTTGCAGTTACACAAAGTACATTTGAAGAATATTGTATAATGTAAACTCTTGCCTATAACTAAATTTGCATCTCAAGAGATTAGGATGAGTTTATGTGGAACTGAAGGCAATTTTAATGGATATCTCACTTCTGTTCATTAATTCAGGTGCGGGTCGGTGAAGTGGGGGGCAATACCCTTGGATTTTTTGACTGCCAGTTTAGTTCAGATGGTTCAATGATCATTGCTCATGCTTTTCATGGAGCATTTCACCTTTGGAAACAGTCTACGGTTAATAAGGTATGTTATTTATTTGGTATTATTAGTGCTTAAAAACATCGTTTGTCACTTTAGTTGAGCTGTATTATTAACAGAAAATATCAAATGTAACAGTGCAGCTTAAAATTAACAATAGAGATGTCCACCTTCTGAATATAGCATTCTGCAGGAGCCTCACTCCTGCACAGAAGGGAGGTTGGAATTACCCAAACTCTAAATCTGCCTTCTTGCAGCAACAACAAAGTTGGTGGAGTAAACTGAGTACATTTGTAGTTTTGCTTTGCTCAGAAATAGCATCTAAACCAATAACACTAATTTATTCTAAATTGGAGCAATGAATCAACGTTTGTGTCCTTGTAGGCACTCCGAGTTCTATTAGAAGTATTAGCTGTTTTCATATGTCCAGTTTGTTTATTTCCCAATAAGGTCTTCATCACTTATTTTGGTTAAAATATGCTAATCAGTCAACTGAAAACTTTTTTGCTTGTTTGGTTAATTTTTATAGAAAGAATGGACTCCAGATGTTGTCATTTCAGGACATTTTAACAGTGTAGAAGATGTGAAGTGGGATCCAGAAGGAGAATTTGTCATCAGCGTTGGATTGGATCAAACTACTAGACTATTTGCTCCATGGAAAAGAAAACATGAGGCAGAGGTATGGTCTTCAAAGACTTTGTGGCATTGTTAAAGAGGTCTTGCCTGTCCTGAGTTTGGAATAAGTATAACTCTTACCTCAAATTTCCCCAAGCCATGATCTCTTCAAAACTGCTTGTGTAGGTGTTTGGTTTTGTCATTCAGTATGTGTTTTCACCTTAAATATACTAGTGGTAAGTTTTAGTTTCATGTGATTTGACTGCTGTTTAATCCTGAGTTTGCCTCTGTTTTACCTTCAGTTAGTGTTCTTGTAGGCTTTGGAAAACCAACTTCTGCAATAAGGCAAGAGGAGGAATACCTGTCTGATTCTAATAACCGTTTATTGCCCTCATTTAACGTTTGGCTTAGCACTGTGGCAGGGAATCACAAAGATACTTTTTTTTTTCCTACCCACATGCTTAATCTAAGCAAACCTCTTACTGTTTTTTTTTTTTTTTTTTTTTTTCAGCATTTTGTTTATGAATGTGACTGTTTTATCAGAATGATTACCTGCCACTGAACTGCATTTGGCACCTATGTATGCATCTTTTCAGGAGCAGCTATTCCTGAGTAACTTTATATTAGAGAAGAAGTCTAAAGTTTTGATGTGGGGAAACCCTGTCTGGGAATGCAGAAGTTCCTGTTTCTAGTCAGTCATGCATTTTGGTAGTATTCTACTAGTACAATCTTTTTCTGGCAAGATTGTACTAATGTTCTATTTAGGCAACTGCCAGAAAGTAGAGCGATTGAAATCGCTATGCTATTAGCTGGGGAGGGTAAAGAGTAGCTATTAAAACTCCCTTAGCAAAGCTTCTGTAGTGTAGACCAGCATAGGGTGTCTTATGTTTCAGGGAAGAGTGAATTTGGCACCAGTTCCTTGATTTATTTCCAGGCCCCACGTAAGTGGTAGCAATCCCAGCTCAGGTTCTAAGCTTTGCATTGTGTTTGTAGGAAGGGCATCTTCAATTTCCTTCCCTGCCTCTTCCCCTAATCTCCAAGCTGGAGGGTGCGACACCTTTGTGGAAAAGATAGTTTGTTGGATTTGACATACGGAAGCCAAGTCCAGGACTAGCACGTTATGTAAGTTGGCAGCATTCGAAAGAGTTACTGATAGCACATCCTCTGTGACCTACTAAGTACCACTTTTCATTATGTGTACTGTTTAATTTTTTATCAGGAGGAACTGAGGTTTATATGATTTACTTGTGCAGCTGTTCCTGATTTTTTTTTAAATTAATCAACTAATGTAACAGAGTGATGGTAGTCTTCATACCTAAGTGGACTGAATTATTGTACTTCCCCTTCCTGTTCTGACAAAGAGCAATCTTCTGGCTGAATAGACCATGTGAAAAGCCAGGTAGTGCCAACACTTTGTGTCATAGGGTCTGGGAAAAAACGATAGCATCCTGCAGGTGGAGTGAGATGAAAGGTTGAGGTAGAAATGGGTCATCTGAAGGGGAATGGAGATAACATAAGCTGTTAAAATGCCTGCCTTTCTTTACCATACAGAGTTTAGCATTTGAAAAATTACAATACCTGATGTTTGTCTTAAGATACAATGGATGTTTCAGGTATCTATGAGAAGTTAGTAATAAAGCTCAGTGTTAAGGATTGTTGTTTTTTTTTTTTTTTTTAAGAGTGCCAAGAGTTAAATGAGAATTATTATCCCTTTGTAAAATTCCAGATCTGATACTATACTTGGTTCACATACCAGAAATAAGGTATAACAGCTAGCTTGAATTTGTCATGCAAACCTGTACCAGGGTTTTTCTGGATGAAGTTTATTGTACAACATAGGCAACCCTCCCTTGGTTTTGATGTTTTTTTCTTTTTTTTTTTTTTTTCCTGTTTGTTTCGTTCCTATTGTGTGGTGTGTTCTAAAGTATGTGAAGATGCATGTAGTGAAGGGGAAGAAGGGTTATTGTACTGTTACTTTTTTAATCAAATCGTGCTCTTGTGAAAAATTAGATTTTGTAGGTTTTCTCAAACACTATTCACATGGCATGGGAAGTTTTAAAAATGAAACTAAAATGAATTTTTAGTGTGGTATAGGCAGTTTGCAGTAAATATAATGCCTTTCCTTATGTTTGTATATCTAGTATAATGTAAATTCTGTATTTACTGCAGTTTTTCAAGCACTTTAATTCTGAAGTAATACAAAGTAATTCAAATTAAGTAACAGCTAGCAGAACTAGAATTAACTCAGAAATGCACACGGTATTGTTCCAACTGAAATACCGCATGTAAGTAGCAGCAAATAATACTTCCTAAAAATCTTTTCACGAAGAATCATTTTCTTCATGTGTAGAATAAACCATTTACATAATTTTTTCTAAAAATCTAATATTCTTTCTTGGCTTTTAGTAAGAAAGGTAAGCAAATGCCTTGGAGCCATTGCAAATGCAGGGACACCATTTACTAATTATAAGAATTGTTTAATGGAAGAATGAGATTTGACTGTATGTGTGCATACATCAGTAGAAGGTTGTATTAACTTTATTTGCTGGCTTTATCAATGCAAAGAGAAGTATTAGTACTTTTTGCAACTCAAAATCTTGATGCTTCTCTGGTTAAGAATTATACTTTATCTGCATTTTTGTTTATTTAGGTAACCTGGCATGAAATTGCAAGGCCTCAAGTACATGGGTATGACATGCGCTGTCTGGCAATGATTGGCCGGTTTCAGTTCGTATCAGGAGCAGATGAAAAAGTGCTTCGAGTTTTTCGTGCTCCCAAGAATTTTATAGAAAACTTCAGTAACATCACTGGTATTCCAATGGAGAAGCTGTACTCCCAGGTCAGTGTTTCACAGCAATACAAACTTAAGGCAACCCTCTTCTGTGTAGGTAAAAATCAGTGCTCTAGAAAACATAAAATTGCACTAAATTCCATACAAATGCTTTTAATGGTTCTGAAACTTAGCTTTATTTCTCTTTTCCCTTCTGTTGGCTTCCATGTATGTTATTTCAAACGTATTTTTATGGTGTTGTCTTATAAAACAGGTTGTATTTGAAACAAAGCAAGGCCAAGCAATGTCTGAAGATTGTAGACTATTGGTTTAAAAAACAAAACCAAAACAAACACATGACTTGAAAACAAATAATAAGGCCTAAAGATGTACTTCTCCTTAATTTAAGGGCGTAGTAGACTTGTCTAGATGTAATTATTATTGTGTGGTTATGTGTTGTTTTTTATTTCCAAGCAGCTGATTAAAAAAAGCACAAAGCTTTCAGTGTTGTTGTTAGCTGCTATATATAAATATTTATAAAATACGTATTTGTTCATGCTTTATTTCCTCTTGGCTGTGGAAATTTTCTTGCAAGTCCTTTAGATTTCAGTTCTTAGGCCTATAGCTGTTTTTAGATAAATATGCTTTCCTACTCTGTGGAAAGATAAGTCTGCAGCATTGCCATCCTTTGTTTGCTACCCATTAACTTCAAGGTCTACTTTTGTTTTTCTCTGGGTTTTGTAGAGCAGCCCTCATTCAGGGTAGCTACCCCTGTACAGTGCCTTGCATGCTCTTTGCAATTCTGTCTCAAAAGCAAATGTTTTCTGGGTAGCTGCTTGTTGGTGGATTAGCCCTCCCATTTCATTTAACAATTGAAATATCTGGGAAAGAAATCTCTTCGTTTTTTAGTAGCAAGAAGTTACGTACGTAGCTATTTATTGCTTTAATTCTACAGGTCTTTGTAAACATTTGTGTTAATGATGTGCAAATAACATTGTTCTGTTATAATGCTGGCAGGTGTCATTATTTTACTTTTATGTAGACTTCCCTTATCAGCTCTTCCTCTGACTGCTATTTTTTGACCCATGATATCCCAAAGTGCTTCACATGGACTCTGTTTAAAGAGGAAGGCTTTACGAGCTCTAATGATATACTCTTAAATAGCTTTGTTGAAATATTTTTATGTGAATGCTTTTTTTCGCTAGTGCGTAAGCTTTTTCTTAATTTAGCTCATGTGAATTCCCCCCAAAAATTTACTTAAAACCAAAAAAGCCAAGATGAATAGGATTTTATTCAGCTTAAATCCATGGACTTGTATTATACCTTGGGTTGTAATAAAGAATCGCTTCTGTTTTAGAAGCCTTAGGTTGGTATGTTTGTATCACACAGGTTGGTATGTTTGTATCTCATCAAATTACGAATATTTAAATAAGTAACATAGTTTTTCTTAATCTGACACTTAATTTATAAATCCAGTTATTTAAAACAGTCTTTGAACTTTCCAGACCCTTGAACAAAGAGGATTTATAGCTGTTAGATCAAACCCTTTTGCATCTCTACACAAAGGGCCTCAATCTTATTTACCTTTCTGTTTTTGGGCTTTTCTATCACATCTTTATGGAAATACTTTCTAATTATTTGTCTTTTCTCTTGGCTCCTCTAAATGGCCATGTGTTCCAGCCACACCTGTTACGTGCTGGATTGTGTTTGAAGTTATGGGCAGAGACACTCATTCTCTGTCCGCATTTCCAAAATTCTTTCTTCTTATTTCACCTCACAGCAGACTGTGCCCAATCTTACTGCATTTAAAACTGCAGTGCTCTCAGTTGAGCGCTTATGTGCGTTCTAGGATAAATTAAATTGTGGTAGAAAACCTTTAAGTAGGAATGAAGATGCATGCTTGATGGCAAAACGCTTGTGCTGATGCCTTAGAGAAAGCTTTTTTTCTTCTTTGCAGAGTAGCATTCTTCATTTTGTCTGCGGTGTGCTCTGGATGAGTTGGGAGTGTTTCAAAGTGTCTCCCCTTCTCTCTAGAAAAGTCTCTGTTATTACCACAGGGATTCATTGACCTGTGCCCTTTAAAACTTGATCCTACATGATAATCTGTGAAACCTCTCTTTTTTTTTTTTTTTTTTTTTATTAAGCAATCATCTGAACTTCCAGAAGGTGCAACTGTGCCAGCTTTGGGTTTATCCAATAAAGCTGTTTTTGAAGGTATGGTTAATGCGAAATAATGGTGATGGTGCTTCATGTGTAAAGTTTTTAAAATAATTACTTTAGTGTTTGTCTTTTTGTTAGGTCTATTATTGTGGGCTTGACTGCAAGTTTAGAAGCTAGAAGTTGTGCAGTGTGCTTATTTGTCTGGCAGCACCTAAATCTGGTGCTTAACAAAAATAACACAAATGAGAATCCTTCCTTGAATCGTCCATTTATCTACTTTTCGTTCCTCCCCTAAACATCCCATAATAAGTCTTGTGCAAACCCCAAATGCTCATTCCCTGCCTTCTAGGACCCACACCCTAGAGGAAGTAACCTCACTCAGTGCTCCCAGGAGCTTCTTTCTCCTTGTCAGTTGATCTGGATGGGTTTCATACCCAGGCACTGGGGCTGATTGCCTTCCTGAGATGGACTTGGAAGTGTCTGGAATCCCCAGCCTGCTGTTCTGTTTTCTCTATGCTTCTCCTTCTCCCCTAGATGGGAAGTTGCTTTGTTGTACGTGAAGAAATTCATAAAACGTAATTTGGCAAAACCTATTTTTGCTCTTTCACCTCTTTGAATCTTTCCCCTGACAGAGGGAAATAAAAGTTCCATCTTCTAGAGCATCTTCACGCATACGATAACTAATTTCAACTGATTTCATGTGGCACATCCAGCAGTGGCACTATAAATAGAAAAACTGTCAAATTCTCTCTATTGTCTGTTATTGTCCAGCAAATGCTGTCAGCATTGACGGCTTAGGTTAAAGTGCCTTATAACTCTGTTCCTGCTTACCCTGCAGAAAAATCTTAATGGTGAATGATGATCTCAAATTAGATAAATGCTGATGTATTTTTTTTTCAAGTGGGGAAGGCAGGATGGTAGGATGATCTCTCTTCTGCTGAGTTTTCTATACTTTTTTTTCTTTTTAAATACTGTATTTAAAATGTGCTTTTGGCAAAATGGCACTATTCCCCGTCTTTGTATCTTTTTCTTAAATAATACCTTCAAAGTGAAGGATAGAGCTGAATTTTAACATAACTGAGTAATTTCAGTTACTTTTAGTACTTTTGCCTAAAGCTAAAGGCTAAGTTCTTGGCAGATTTGCTGAAGTTTGCACACTGTAGATAGACTTCTACAAGTATGGCTTTTCATGTAAGCGTCTACATGAAACCTGGAAATTCTTCATTTGTGTCTGAGATTTTTGCTTAAGATTTTCCAGTGCAGAAGGAAAAAAGTTTTAACTTTGGGAAGCACAGTTTCAGCTCCAAGTGACTGATTCTTTCAGATATACCAAAATCTCTTCAGGAATCTCTAAAAGAGACTGTGCCAATGGAGAGGTCAGTCCCATACTCAAATCGGTCCAAAGGCTGTTATTTTAATATATATATTTTGTCTTCTCAGTCTCATGTCCATTAAAATAACTAGATTCAAATATTTGTATTATTGTAGCTCTGCAAGTAGAGAAACCTAATTTCAAATTTTAGAAACTTATTTAGATTTTAGAAATAATAGAGGGTTTTCAGTTGTATAATACGTGCTCATATTTTCCACTGTGTCGAGTATGTGCTCTACAGCTAATAAAGTCCTTGTTTTGAATAGGAGATATGCCTGTTCAACCAGCTGAAGATGAAGAAACTTTTAATACCATTTCGAATCAGTATCCTGAGATTTATTTTCAACCTTTGATCCTTACAGGTATGAGATTAATTTAGATTTTATGAAATAGAGAATGAGATTCATTGGATGTTAGCTTTGAAGCATTATTTAGCTGATTTTAGATTATCTAGTACCAGATTTTGAATGTCTTACAAATGTCTTTTAGAACCTCCCCCAGAGGATCACTTGCTGCAGAATACCTTATGGCCTGAAATTCAGAAGCTGTAAGTTTTCTTTTTTCTTTTACTTTTTTTTTTTTCTAGAAAACTATTGTAACATTGATTTGATTTAGTCTGATCTTACAGCTCTGCCTGACTTACTACCTGATTTGACTTCATGCAGTGTATACCTTGTTAAATAAATACATGAATCCAAAAGTTAGGAAACTGGAGAAAATGGCAGTTGGACCTTGTGTGTCTCAAAACTGTGTTTCACTAGTTGTACACATTAATTTTTTCATGTTTTAACACAAAGCTATTCTTCTTTTGAATTTGTAATAGTCAGAGTTGTTGTCCCTTTAGGTTTTTGTCTTTTGGAGGTCTGTGTAAGGCACAGGTCCCTGTTTTTCCCTCCTTGTGCCAAGATAATAGTAACTTCTGTAGTCTGCTATAGGGACCTATTGCACATTTCTGTGGTCTTATCTGTGCTCTGGAATATGATAGGCTCTTTGTGTGGTGTAACCTTGGTTTATGTCTGTCTGCTCGGTGCTTAAACCTTGGCCACACTGAAGGTCTCACAGTGTAAAGAATTTTCTGCTTCATGGCAGACTGCAGATCAAATCTGTATTTCTGGTATGGATGTAGTGCTGTTGCTAAAGGTTGAAGTATCAAATAAGGAGCTTTCCCCTAGAGGCTAACAGAGTTATAAGGTGCAATAGCAGAAGAATATAAGAATATAAGAAGCAGCAGCTGAAACAGGCTGTGGCTAGTGGTGGAGCAAAGAGGTGAATGTTGAGTAAGATGTTTACAGACACAGTTTGGGTATTGAATGTTGTCAGGGTAGGTTATGGATTGCAAAGGTAATAGGTCACGCCAATAACTGTTCTGAGGTGGCAGGGTTTTAGAATTCATCTGCTGCTTTGTTTCTTCTTTTCTGAGATTCACCTAAAGTAGTGATTTTATAACAATTTGCAAGCAAAGATTTGTAACCTGGTTGTTCATTCAGGATCTCAGTAACATGAATTGCAGTCTTCAAAGTTCTCATACTTGTACGCCTCAACCAGAAGAGTTGGTTTTAGCTATGTGTTGCTGCCTCTAGCCTTTACCAGCTTAATCAATTTTTTTTTTCTTGTCCGGCTGTTGCTCATATCAGTTCTTTGAACCTCTCAGTGTGGTTGCAAGTGGCAGTGCTAGGGAGTTGAGAGGCACTTGGAGGGGAAATGCAAAAAGGCTTTTCAACTGTAGCTTTTTCAAGACTGTTTTAAGTGAGTTTGGTTAGCAATGCTGCTCTGGAAGCAGAGATGTGAATAGGAAACTGAATATTTATATGTACTGGGAAGGATTCTTATTTCTGATCTTGATTCTACAGCACAAAAGCATGAAGCATTTGAAGCTCTTACAGGTTTACTTATGTGAATCTCCTGAAACACTGGTCATGGGCAGAAACAAAAATGTTGAGCCTTTGCTGATAACTACATTTACCTTTATGCATTATCAGATTCATTACTTTATTTGGAAGGAAAATTATTAAAAAAAAAAAAATAAATGGGGGGGATGACAGTCTCTGCAAATTGCTTTCATTTGACCAAGTAGGAGGTTTTGTAGGAGGTCAGCTTTACCTTCAACTGGGCATTTAATCTTCTTTGAATACTTTTAAACACTTCTACTGCCAGGGAAGCTGGCCAAAATTAGACTGTATCTGTACATTTTATAATTACCAATTGTTCTGTTATATGGCTCTCCTGTTCATGCTGTGGCCGCTAATGTGGCCACTTACATAAGTAGTGAAAAGGGGACAAGGCAAAAATTTTTCTTCATTTGCCTTTGACAGTTCTCAACATCTAATACGGTATTAATCCTTGATACTCTGTTACAGGAATACTGGCTATCAACTCTTCTATTCTTCATTCAGTAAGATATCCTATATTTTATGATTGTCTTCAGGTGACTGATCTAAGCAGTTTTTCCTCTGTTTTTAGAGAAACTGCTAATGATAGCAATTCCTTTGTGCAAGGGAAACAAGATGTGGAGCGTCTATAGACTTTCAATTTTTTTTTCCTCAGGATAATCTTGAAAGAAGTAACATGAAATCACATAATGCAGATTTCAGGTTGCCATAGCAGCAGAAAAACAGCATGAGGAACTGACTTGCTAAAAATAGCTTGTTTGTTATTGACATTTGTGTATTCCCAGCTATAACTCAACACCAGATTTTGAAGGATTAGTGTTTGGTGTTGATAACTGGTTGAGTGGGTTTTAGTATGAAAAACTTGATGAATTTTTTACATAATCTGATAACTTTAAAATAAAAATATGATAAATCCTGTGAGAGTATGCTAATCTTTATCCGCTTGGAAAATTACCATAGAGTGTTTATATGCAGTGTGTACATCTCGTATAATACCCTGGGAAGTCTTGAGAGATCCTTTGCAACAGTAGAAAATTACAGTAATCATTCATCTGGAAACTTTGAATGTCCAGTCAACTTACCTGTGCATAAAAAACATTGTGAATTACGCACTGCTAGGGCAAAATCGCTTGTGGCTGGAAGTGTCACTTCATTATTCATTCATGCAGTTGCTCCTCTCTCTGTTTGGAAGCTTTGCTGTGCTGTGTTACGTAAGGGAGAGATCAGATTTGAATACGTGGGGGTGGAGGAAGGGGCTGTACTGGGGCTTCTGTACTTGCAATCTTCGTCTTTAATGAAGTCACACTTCGGTGATCTCTGATGCGTGTTATAGTTCAGTTTGTTATTTATGTATTTGCTTGGGGGCGGGGGTTGTGTTGCCTTCAGCCTTCCAGGGATCGCGTGAAACTAAATGGCGCAAACTGTCACTTGTTCACGGCGTTGCCTTAAGCTTTGGGGATTGGTTTGGGGGAGTGAAGCTGTGGCTGATGATGTCCAACCATCGTAGCAGTGGGAGGCTTCTTCCTCTCCTCTCTTCCTTTTCATCTCTTCCCCCGGTTTGCAGGGTTCTGCCCTCAAGGGTAAGGAGACAACGCTGTTCTGATTTAGCTCTACAGAGGTGGACAGTTCTCAGAATGACTTCCTCGGTCAGCAGCGTTGCAAAGACGTCGTTACGTGGGATTGATGTTCATGGGATTTTACTTGCAGCCAAAACAGCCATCTGTTTAAAAGACAAATTACTGTCTGTATCTGTTGAACTGAATCCAGAAGAGTAGCTGCTGGATGTATCCCACAGACAGACTCCCACATTCGTGTCTGAAGTTTGGGCATGCACTGCCTTTTTATGAAGAGTAACCGTGCCCAGGCTGTCTGGGGGGAGAGGGACGGGTGGCTGTGCTTAATTGGAATGTTAATTTGCAAATCTGATTGTGTCTTATAATGATGAAGTTACGTGCTTCTTCTCACCCTGCCACCAGTAGGAGTTTTATCATAATGCTTGCCTTTAAGACAGATTTCTGGAGACTACTGTGTATTGAAAACCAGTGAAAGTCCGGGTCCTTGAACAGAAAAAAAAAAACAACAACACGTTTCTTCCATGAAAAGTATACTTTCAATGAATTTCAGTGAAGGAAAAATAAACCGTGGAATAGCTTGTGAAACAAGTCCGCAGTTGCTTTGCTTTTATGTCATGTAACATAGTATTGCAGGACATTTAACAGTAACATTTTGAGCTTCTGCACACCACTTTGCTCTTGTTAAATAGAGGCATTAAAATCTAATCTTTCTCCTTAAAAGAAAATAAGACCTAAGATAACATCTTTTTGCAAAGTCACATGAGCAGGACTATCATAGGTCAGACCAAGAGCCTATATAGATCAGTGTTATCTCCAGTAAAGACAGTGGCAGTAGGAGATGCTGTTTGCAGGGGTGTAGGAGTACTACTTAGTGCTGTCTTCCAAAGAAGGAGAGGACAGCTACATGTAAGCAGGCATCCAAAGTTGTTCTCTGGGGTGTTCTCCCAGCTTAGCTGTTTTCAGTCCAGGAGTTTCTCAGGCTGAACACGCATTTTTGTCTTGTTTCAACAACACTCACTTGTCTTCTCTTCCATACACTTGTGTAGGCCTGCTTGAACCAGTGGCAAATTGCAACTCTCTTGATACCCTGCCTCACAGAGGTCAGCAAGTGTGAAGAAACCTCCTAGCTATTTTTGGTAATAAAAAAAACAACAAAAACTTGGTTTCCCATCCAACCCATGTGTTTTTTTTGCAGATCAGCTTTGTTACCTGTCATATTCTTCAGGCAGAGGAAGTCTAGCCTACTTGATTGCTGCCTGTGCAGAAGTAATAAACAATCTCTGAGTATAAGGCCATGGGGAGAAATAACCAGGTTCTGGTGCCTCTGTACTTGATGACACTGAAGACAGTGTCCTGAGGTCATCTTTGTTCAAAAATGATGTTGGAAAAGCTAGAAAAGAGGGAGGAGACTCCCTTTGAGACTGACCACATACAAAGGTCATTTACCTTTGTTCACAGGGATTTCTGTATTATTCCTTACATATTTGTGTAAGTGAGTTGCATGGTCTAGATCTCATCCTAGAATTGTTATACCTTTGCTCAGAACAGAAAAGGCAATGCTTCCCTAGGTGCTAGAAAGCAAAGCCTCTCTGTAGGAACTAGTATTTAGCTGATATTTTTCTACTGTTTCTAGGTGTTCCCAATTTTACTCTGCTTCCAGCCTGTTTTGTGACTAATGGCAATTTGTTAGCCTGTGTTGTTTTTCTGTTTATTAGTTAACCCCCAATCCAAATATGTGATGTTCCAAAATAATTTGTGTACAAATCTTTCTGAAGCCTTTTTTTTTTTTTTTTTTTTTACAGCTTTCTTCTGATGTGATTCTTGTCCTCTAATTCAGAAATCTTTCAGTATTTCACAGAGCAGGCATCCTTTAGCTGAGTCTTTGCGGTGTATTTACTTTATGATCTTCAAATATGTGGCTTCTGATTTTTATCAGTAACGTTAAAATTGCTTTACAAGAAAATAAAAATGCATTAAATGCTGTCTTTGTCTACTTTGTTAATCATTGCGGTAGTGTCTGCATTGCTGGTGCTTTAGGATTGTGGAATGGGCTGGAGAGATTGTTCTGTAGACAGAAGCATGAAAGAATTTATGCAGATGTTTGAATTGAATGCAGAGCATTATTAAGAATTATTTCAGATGCAGTACAGAAAGTGGTGGGATGCTCCTGGTTTATACCTTTCTTTTTTGCAAGGGGATTGAAATTAACATAAAAGCCTCGATGCATATTACAAACAGGACTGTGATGTGTTAAATATCTTTTCACATTTATTTCAGATACGGACATGGATATGAAATATTTTGTGTTGCTTGCAATAATTCAAACACTTTAATTGCCTCAGCATGTAAGGTAAGAAAAGATTCTAGCACCATCTAGTGAAAAGTGCTGTCATATTTCTTGGGCTGAAAGAGCAGGTGTCAGAATTCAGTTTGAGCTGAATCTGCTCTGAATATGAAAGATTTTGTGTAAGTAACTTTCCTTGCAAAGGTGAGAATGAATACAGAAACTGTATTATTCATAAATGATATGTAGTTCATTTGAAGATATTAGCTGAATTCTAACAAATAGAGGTATAAAACATTTTTCATTGATACATTGTCAACTCTGATAGAAAGTAGTGAAGCAAAGTTTTGCAGAGGAAACACTCCAACTCTGTGGTAAACCTTAAAGTAAGCCCCTTAATATCTTAGTATGTTGAGACGTGTGATTTTTATATTTGCTCTCTTTAATTCTCACTGACATTTTTTTAAAGGCTTCCAAAAAAGAACATGCAGCAATTATTTTGTGGAGCACTACTTCTTGGAAGAAACTACAGAGTTTGTCATTTCACAATCTGACTGTTACTCAGCTGGCATTTTCTCCTAATGACCAATTTTTATTAGCAGTTTCTAGAGACAGGAATTGGTCACTGTGGAGGAAACAGGACTCATCAGAGTCAGGTAAGATGTGTGAAATAGATATATTCATTTGAAAACTCTAAGATTTGTTCAACATTTTGGGCTTAAAATATTTGAAAGAGACTTATTAAATAAATAAATAAATAAATGGACATTTTCCTTACAACTTTTAAGAATTAATAGTGGTATAAGTTCCTGTGGCTTTAGGAACAGCAATTAATGTTGTATAGAAAAGCTAGAAAATGTAGAAAAGGATATAATCAGGCAGTAAATGACATTTAATTGATGGACATAATGAAGTCTGCTGTTTGTCCTCCTGCCTTCTGGTGATTGTGCACTTCTGATTTACTGAAATCAAGTATACGTGCCAGAGTGTAATGTCTGAATTTCATACTGGTATTCTACCATGCAAAACCTTTGCTTTGGTGTTCTGTGCAGGCTAGGCTGGAAGGTTCATAATTATACTGGTGTCCGGCATAGCGCTGCCTTTTCCCTTTTTACAGGGCACGACACTTTGAGACTCTTGACAGGATTAATTTCTGTCTTTGGTGTGGGTTTCTGATAATCCTACACAATTGATTAATTTGACTAGGGCTGGCTCTGTCTATAAAATAGAGCAGACAGTAAAGATTCCATTTACTTTGTCATTAGGACTTTCAGCCTTGTGAAATCATGAGGAGGTTGCCATTGAACACTTAAATGGATTCCTTGAACAGATGCTTGTGCTTAAACGATTATCATTGCCTTGTTGACTTACAAGAGCCCATTAGTCTTTATGCGCCACTAAGGTTACTGAGCTCTGTAGAGTTTTTCTAGAGACTTGACAATGAGTTTTGGCCCCATCAGACTGTGTCTGGTTGTGTTCTGGCTTGAGATTTGTTCTATTCAAGCTTCTATTCTAAAGCCTGACATATTGTTCACAGTAGTTACTTAATCTTTTGGGTTAAGGAGTACAAATTCATATAAGAAGTAAGTAGAGGAAACCGTCTTTTCATCTGTTCATTGATAAATTCTCTGTCTACAAGGAATATTGTTATAGGTATAAAGCAAAACTGCTTCAATTGTCATCCCAACAAGTGGTTAGTCAACATCTATGTTCCAAAATGACAGTCCTTTCTACTTAGGAAAAGCTTTCCTATTTAGTGATCTGCTAATCAGATTTATTGCCTGATTATATGTATAGCGAAATGGCAACCTGTCTCTTTGGGAACAGATTAATCTTTAGGATTGGATCATAATGATTTGAGTTCTTGGGGCTTTACTGGTAAATAGTAACTGTAATGAGATTGGGGAGGGGTTATATGTGTACACGTGGTAAAAATTACTCTATACTAAGGCTTTTGAAATCAGTGTTCTTATTAAAATCTTCCAAAGAACGTCGATGTCTTATGCTTGGAATTCATTGCTTTTGAAACAGATAAGTGTGTAAAAGGTACTGTTCCCACTGTTTTTGTGCTGTAAGGGCTGACTGTTATGGTCTTCAACCAGTAATAATTAGGGTTGTGTGATTAATGTACTCCCAATTGCTTTAAAGATGAGTGGAAATAAAAATATTTTAATTTTAATTTTTAAAGATGAGTGTCCAAATATTCCTGCAGTCCTCACTATACTAAGTGAGGGTAACAGTTACTTTCAATAAGCAAAGTAGTTGAAGCAAGGGTTTTTTCCTCTGTGTGTTTTATTCCAGGCCCAGTTTTCAGTTGCTGTGCATACACAGACAAAAATACAGCTGTTCACAGTCGAATCATTTGGTCCTGTGATTGGACACCAGATAGCAAGTATTTTGTTACTGGCAGTCGAGACAAAAAGGTAATTAATATAAAAAGAATGTTATAAGCCCAGAATTATTTAAAATATATTTTAGATTAGCAAATACTATGTTCTCATGGGCCCATAGTTTATAAACACAAAAAGCTTGTAGTGTGTGTTATCATAGAGATCATGGAAACTTTCATATGCTAAATAAAGTGCTTGAATATGTATGTACAAGACAACGGTCAGTTGATTGGACTTCCTCCTATCTTAACTTCACACAGTAAGATAAGCATATGTCACATAACTCTTACGGGTCTCTACTTAAGTTTTTCTGATTTTTTTTTTTTGTAGTAGAATCTGTGTTTGTTATTAGTATATTTAATACAATCAAGCAGACTTCCTAAAAGTTGGATTTTCATGGATAGAAATTGTGACTGTTTTACTGGTCATCCCCTTTGTTCTGTGCTCTGAGAGCATTTTAACTACGTAATTCCTTAATTCTTTTGTGAATGCATTTACAAAAAGAATAATGTGAAACTTCCTAGATGATTCTCTTTCTAACAGGTCATTATCTGGGGCCAGTGTGATTTATCTATGTCTGCTGAAGGGAATATGCTGGATTCAGTCAAGCCTTGTTCAACCGTACTGGATGCCATGGATTCTGTTACAGCTGTTAGCATCAGCCACGTGCTAACTCCTGATGGAAGGTATTGCTGTTTTCTATAATACCATTTTACACTTAACTTGAAATTAGTATTCATGTTTTTCTCCCTTTAGTCAATTTTCTGTGGCTAAACAGCTCCTAAAATTTAGCTGTCAAATATTCTGACCGTTCTTTGACTGCATTAACTTTTCTTTCTGCTTTCCTGGCATCTTTCAGGTACCAGTAATTTCTCCAAACAGCGTAACAAGAAAGGGAGGGGAGGGCAAGGGGGAAGGGCTAGTGCATCTGAAACATTCATTCTTCTTACAATATTGACTGGTCTGATGCTGCAATAACCTCATTATGAGTGTTGTACTTTTTTATTCTAAACAGAATAATATTTTGCAGATTTCTGCTTTCTTCATTTTTACGAAGAAGCTCTGATTTAAACTTCTTTCATGAAAAACTGTCTTATTGAATTGAAGGGCAAGGTGCAACACACCATCTTTGAGTGCTAGGTCTTTCTAGCTTGCTTTAGAGCTAGCTTTGCTGAACTGCCTACTGTAATCTCTTAGAAATAATGTGTTTGTTCTCTTGATAGGTATATTGTTGCAGTAGGCTTAGAGAATGGGAAGATTATCTTGTACACGTGGAAGCAGAGTGGGCAAGAACCAGCACTAGCTGATTGGACTAAGTGCGTTGAGATGGATAACAGGTATGTCTTTTGAAGTAACTTAGCAGCAAGGAAGTGTTCCTGTTGAGACTGATAGTGCTGGAGTTCTCTTCTTATATCATAAAATGATATGAAACTGCTTTATTTTTGTATCAGATATTGTTATCCTTCTAGGAAAAGACTGATCTCTGAAAGCTTACAGATGTTTTTATCAAAACACAGGAGAAAAAACAAAAAACAAAAACAAACAAAACAACAACAACAACAAAAACACACAAGGAGGGAAGTTAAACTCCAAAATACTTCATGCTGTGTAAATGGTCTGAGAAATATTACCCCTTCATTGGCTTAAAGCTCCATTTAAAAAAAAGAAAATGTTGTTAACCATAAAATAAGATGATAGAAAACACTGAAGTGGGAAGAAAGATTCACTGTCGATGTACATCAGTAAAACATTTTGGAGTGGATGACAGAAAGTTTTCTTGAGCAGTTTCTAGCAGAAACCAAAGGAATGTTAAGCTATATGTGGTGCTGCTATGGTGACAGCTAGAGAAACTCTGTGGAGACTTTGAATATTTCATTTGGAGCATTTTCCTAGATTCTTTTTAGCAGCTGGCATTGATAGTACCAGAAATGAAAGTTGATGGTGACTTTGGCCTGTGTGTACTTGAAGTGAATTCAAAAGAGACACCAAGTGACAGGAAGTTGCAGACAAAAAGCCAGAAATCTGTCATATCTCAATAAA
Source organism: Aythya fuligula (assembly GCF_009819795.1). Taxonomy (NCBI): domain Eukaryota; kingdom Metazoa; phylum Chordata; class Aves; order Anseriformes; family Anatidae; genus Aythya; species Aythya fuligula. Next base: position 95,335,045 of record NC_045560.1, on the reverse strand, counting down.
TGAGGTACTAGACCTGCAGCTTAATGTGGTAAAACTTGAAATCAATAGCTGTTTAAATTATTGATGAGTGAGAGGATAAAATGTCACTGGTATTCGAGGCCCTACTTATTTTAAGAATTTAATACCCGCTGGTTGTCACAAGTCAGTTTTTTCTCAGTTGGTAGTGTTAAGAGTACTAATTATATAAATGTTGATGTTTACAGTCACATACCCAACTGTGCTTGACATTTTGCAGTTATGTATGGATTTCTTTTTGTTGCAGCCAAAGTCACGCTCTTGCTGTGAAACGTTTGTGTTGGAGACATCATGAGGGCAGAGCTGGACATAATGATCAGAAAAACAGTGAATGGTTGCAGCTTGCAAGTTGTGGAGCTGATCACTGTGTTAAAATATTCAACGTCAACAGATTTGCTCTTTAGAAAAAACAGCAGGCCTCTCTGTGCAAAATGGGTTCACAACATTTTATTTCAACTTTGTTTAACCATATTGATTTTTGAATTCTGTTTTCTGCCATGGAAAGTGAAACATCCGAAATATAACTTATTAAAGCATTTTTCACAATTGTTTAAAATGCCAACTATTTTTCTAATTTTGTAGTTTCAGGAAATGTGAAGTATTTTATATAGTTTGGTTGGGTGAGTATCCTGGAACTCAGAGAGAGGAGGTGGGCTGGGGCACAGAAGAACAATAATGAGATGGCTCTGTTCACTGTGACTCTGGGGTTGATGGGAAGCTGCTAGTATTTGGGTTCTGCTGTGCTTGGGGTTATAAGGAGTACTGAATTGTTCTGAACACCTTATTCCTGTTAAATGCAACTGTTGGTTAGCCTGCCAGTGCTGACACTGTGTTTAAGCATCTGTAGTTAACCAGAGATAAGAATTATACAGCTTTCTTCAATGGCCTTCTTTTCACTGTTTATTACAGTGCTGGTCCAACTCTTAGACCAGCCTACTCCTGCTTTAGAAGGAGTAGGTTGTCCTTATGCTTGGAGTGGTCTGCTTGTTTTTCCTATCTAGTGGGACTTAAAGCCTAACTCACAGGCAGCTTAAATCTTCTTCTCTCTCCTCCGTGTAACTGTGAACCTTTCCCATGCAGACTGCTGGGATGGAAGAGACACCTCTTTCTTTGCTTCCTCTACAATTTGAGCTGGAAAAGCTTACAAATGTTAGTAGTCAGGAGCTGAAAGGTGGCAACTGTTCCCTTATATTGTCGTCTTCTAACTCTTCCTGGCTCTTCTACTGACTCTTCCTGGCTTTTGAGAGCTCTGTTGAGAGGCTGAGCGGCTTAACTGAAGTCTAATTGTACTGTAATTAGCATAGAATGATGATAGATAGTGAGTACTTCAAAAAGGCTGCCTTTGCCCTCAGCATGTCTGTGTCTGATTCCAAAGTCTAATTAGAAATTAGTTAAAACTTTGGGGTTGAAATGATTTTTGTTCTAGAACCAGTTGCTACCCAAACTGGTAGTGCAGAAATAATTGGAATTGTGTTTTACTGTATTGCATCTTTAGCTAAGGAATACAGTGTGGACCAAACTCTTTTCAGAATAATTATAATTTATGTTTTAAAGGGGGGTGTTATGTTTTATCTTTTTACTTTCAATTCTATTTTTCAGCATTTAACAAAAAAAAAAGCAATTCTTTAAAATGTCTTAGGCGCATTAAAGCCCTACACCTTAATAAAGATGCTTTGCTATATTCATTTTATTTGTGGTACCCAGTGCTTCCTTCACATGCGTACTTTAAACATTTTAATAACGTATCTTGTCCAAGAATTCTTAAACATAGACTGAATCCTGACAAAAGCAAGATATAACTTACTATTCATGAGGCTTCATAATGTTGCCAAAAATGAACTTTATGTCACAATTGTAATTCAGTATCTGAAACTTGATACTTGAATTTGATGATAATACTAAATAATAATTTTCAATACTAGTTACGTCTTGCCATGAGGCTTCTCTTGCCTTCAGGGAAAAGTGAACCATAATATTGTCCCTCACTTGTATTTTGTGCTGTCGTTAAACAAACTTTTTACCTATACCAATGTTGTTGTTAAACAAGCACCGGCTATTACATGATTTAGTAAACCATTCTATTACACGTGTGGATTTTTGATACTCTTCATATCAGAGTATACCTCATTTTTCCAACATTAGATGTGTCAGATCAGACTTCATCTCCACAGTTTGTAACAGACACTTTTTATTTTCAGTTGTTAGAGGTTGTCAGAAGACTTGCATGATATATTTTTTTTTTAAAGTACAGCTTTCTTTGTTTACATTATCACTTTACGTATGCCTTTATCTTCTCAGTAAATCAATTATAGTCATCTTAAACCAGCATGTAAATCAGCACCTTGGTCAGATACTGATTTCATTATCTCAACTCATATCAGAAAATTATTTGGATCAACATAAGCGGGATACAAACGAAAAGTCAGTGTAATTTTAGAGATCATTTTGGGATAACATTGGGCTGCATAATGAAGAGTAGGGTTCTTTAAACAACGAAGTAGTACACTTTATTATAAGTCCCTAAAGAACTTCTGGTTTGCTTGGTTTCTTTATTTAAAAAAAAAAAAAAAAAAAAAAAAGCAAGCATTTTCCAGACACTGACTGTATTCACTCTCTATTTCATTTTTCTTGTTTTATTGATTTTGTAAATACTGCTCGAATAAAGTGCCTTCTTGTTGCAAAAACTCAATTATTTTTGAAGAATCTACTGTTGTTTTAGTACATTTGAGTGGCTGTCACTTTTATTTGCTATATTTTTCCATTTATATGTGTTTTCTCCTGTGTGTATTCTTGCTGAGAGACACGTTTTCATACATTAAAATAGTGCATACAGTCATGAATAATTGCATACACTTTAAAAAAAGTTATGGCTTTAGTCATATTTGCCTGACTCTCCTGATCATAGTCTTGTTTACCTACCAAGATCTAACTGGTATATGTATCCATTTTTATTTCTGCATTTTCTTCACTGTTGCCCTGGTCACTGCTGTTCTCTGTTGTGAGGTACCATGCCTCTTTCTATTCCTACACATCCTTCTTTCTTAAAATTTGTTTATTTTTCATGGCTTTCCTTAAATGAAAGCTCTTGTTGCTCTCAGGTGTTCTTTTGGAAGATGGAGTTAGCCTCTATACTTTTGCAAGTTGCTTGTATCTGTAGCAGACAGTTTGATGTCATAAAATAAATAATAAAAATAAATTTAATTTTCTTTCTTCCAATTTATCCTCAGGACTGCCAATTCTAATCTTAGGAGGCTCCAACTTTTCACAACAGGGCCTCTGTTATTTCATTTGTTTTCCCTTAACAATGTGACTGTGTGCAGTGGTCAGAGGTAAAAACTTGTTGTCCGGAATTTATGGTGCGCCCCATCTTTGCATTACTTGTTCCTGCCAGCACTTAAATAAGGCTTAGTGACACTCTTGCAGTGATGAAAAGCCAGAGGCAAATGGTACATGACAAAATGCAGCCATCTATAGCAGCCTAATCCTCCATATGAATTTTCTAACTCTGGTTACACCTTCTGAGTTCCTGTTTTCATTTCTGTTATCAGACTGGACAAGGGCAGTATGCTTATTTTAAATCCCAGTGGTCGAGCAGCATACAAAGCTAATGTGACATCCCTTATAAACTGAGGCTTTCCACAGCACTACTTATAATTTATTGTCTTTTTTTTTTTTTTTTTTTTTTAACCAACCCTCGCATCTGAAATGTGCAGAACTGGGTCTGTGCAGGTTTAGAAAGCTAAGCTGCTTAGTGCCTCTGCAGTGCTGAAACGCTAACTTTCTGAAGTATTGTGGGCTGACTGATGTGTAGTTTGCCATTAAATAATAGTACACATTTAATTAAATGTTTCCATAAACACTAAGGCAGATGAGGTCTTGTTTCCTTCAGATTTGAGCTCTCAGCTAATTGTGAGTTTTCATTAGTTTCCTTGTGATTAGTTACTTAGGACAGCTTTATGTGTGGATTTTTGCTTCCAGCATGACCTTAAGGTGCCAGTTCTTGTCTAGACACTGAATTTGTTCTCTTCTGTCTCAAGCCTATAAAATTGGTGTATTTTTACCTTTAAACTTTACATGTTTAAGACAGACTGGGGTTGAATTGATCCAGTGGATTAAAACAACTCATAAGGATATACGCACATGTGTAAACCATGAAAAAAGATTGGTGTACTCTTAAAAGGCCAGGGTAGTCTTAAACCCATCTATAAAAATGTAAATCCACCTCTGATAAAATGTCAACACTTGCCTCATATTTGGCCCTTTGTAATTAATTGCTTCCTTTCCTTTCCCTTTCCCTGCGGTATGCCTTGTATTGAAGAATACAAGAAACCAAACCAGCTTACTGGTTTGTTCATATGGGTGCTGTTGAAAAATACCTCAACAGCAGTATCAGCTTTTAGCCCAAGATCTCAATTCTGGGAAGCAAATTGCTTCCTGCAGTGAAGTTGGTGGGTAAGTTTCCAAATATGTGGCTTTTTTTTTTTTTAATTTCATTTTGAAGTATGGGTTGTTGCATCTTTCTGCATCAACTAAAGCCGTAAATATATTTCAAAAGTCTTTAATCATACTCTGAATCTCTGTGGCATCTCTGCTTTCAAATGCTACATACCCTAGTGCTCCTTATCCCCACTCAAATTTGAGTTGCATAGTTATAGTGCTGCATTATCTCCTACCTGATTCAAAGCCACAAGGAAATGTAACTAAGATGATGCCATTAACTACTCCAAGCATTAACTTCTCCAAGGTATCCCATTAAGGAACACCTGGAAAACACATCATTACAAAGGAGAGTGGCATGTTTTGCAGTGGGCAATCTTGATCCTGCTGTATTCACATGGGTGGAAAATAGTTGTGTGTTTATCACAGAGCAATGATGTATGAAGTCTTTAAACTTACAAATTAAAGAGCTACTCTACAGGAATGACAAAAGGAGAAAGCCATTTGTAGTTTCTTGAAGGCCTTATCTTTTAGTGACCATGTAACAGCCCTTACGTACCTTATACAATATGCTCACTATACGGTGCCATTGAGAATAGAGTTGTAAAAACTGATGGCATGAGCTAAAATTTATAAAGAATATTCTAATACCTTTTGATGTACTTGAACTAAAGCCAACACATTAATAATTCGGACAAATGCTGTCAAAAGTACTTTACTGGCTTCGTGCTTGTTCTGAGGAGACTGCAAGGCCAGGGCTATGAACAAGCTGTTTTACGTAGTTAGACTTAAAGAACTAGGATTGTCTTGTCTTCAGGCAAAGTCATCTGTGAAAAACAAAGCAATAAAAAAGTGGGGGTCTTGTTTATGATCAGAGATCTGTAAACAACACCAAGTGGTTACGGAGAATATCCAAAGCCATCTTAAGTCTTTCTGTGAAAAGGCATCCTGTGAAAAGATGTGGTAACCCTGACTAGTGGGGAGGATGCTGCACTAAGACCTGGAGAAAATGAGCTTGTGTGAAATGGAAAGATGAGAGGAGGTGCTGACATTTGACCTGGGCTCCACATGGCAGGCTCTCTAACCAGTGCTGCCCATGGTGAGCTACTGACTGTGCCCATTTTTCAGTTATGAAGTGGGAAGAACAGAATTAACACATTAAACATTAAAAACACATTAAGCTAAACCTTAAAAAAAAAAAAAAAAAGGAAAAAGCAACTATTCTTCTGTTGTCATCTGTCTTGTGGGCTGGAACTTCAGAAGCAACTAGAAACTGGTGACAATTTCAAGGAAGTCACTTATTGAGCTCTCAGCTATTGAAAATATCACTTTGGCAACTGTGAGTAATCTCTGTTTTCCCAAATATTTAACGGGAAGAGATGAGGATGCTCGGAGGCTCGCTGCCGATTGCAGCTATTGCGGAGATGAGGGAAGAGGAGGAAACAGCTGTGTCCTCATTTAGACTCGAATCTCACTTTAAGGAAGAAGTGACTGTTGCAAATAAGAGAACTTTAAAATAACCGAGATGGGCAGCAAAAAATATTGCTTGCTCTGTTTCGAGGAGCATCTGGAGCTGTACAAAGGATGAGACAAAATCTCTGACAGTACAAAAATCAGAAGTTGCCTTCAGTGCATGAGGAAGCTGTTGGAGGTGAGAGCTGTTGAGCATCATTTAGCAGTGCTCCATTACTACTGTTTTATCAGCAGCAATTTATTGGGATCCACAGCAGCTCTGAGCAGTAGTTTTGAGGTGGCTGGGGAAGGTGTTTACCCAATTGCTTTCCCATCCCTTGAGCCTCTGACCATTCCCACTTTTGCCCTGTGTACTGCTGCATCTTTGGATGATTGCGAGACCTTCCTACAGCCACTCCTTCACCCATCTTGATGTCTGTGCCAACCCCCACCTTTCACTTACTCTGCTTCTACCTTTTTACGTATTTCACAACTTCATCCCATTCAAAGATCACAGGATCAATCCTGTGCCACAGTCACCTCTGCTTGTCACTCGTGGTGAATTTGGCCCTGGGCAGAAGAGCAGAGCCAGGACGTCCCAGCAACACCCCCAAGTACCTGCACCACCCCATGGCTGCAGAACTCAAGACCTAGGCTGCAAATATCCCACTTGGATTGGAACTTTGCACTCTGCAGCACTACCTCCAGGAGAGCATCAGACCAAACCCTTGGAGACAGCTTTCTTCCTATAGTGGCCCATAGACACCATTTGCAGGTCCCTGATATTCACACTCGAGCATGGATTGTGCTCTCTCTCACCCTGTGTGATGAATTCTGGTGACTGCTTTTGAACCATTTGTGTTGAGAGGTGTTTTCAAACTTTGCTAGCACCACCATTTTATTTTCTGCAGTAATTCATCAGTGCTGTAGTGCAGAGGTGAAACTAAAAATGGTCTCTCAATCTTCATAGAAGAAATTTAGAGTAGATCGTATGACAAAACACAATGCCTTAACACAATGGCAAGGCTCATCCCAGTACCCCAGGGTAGTTGTATACCAACTAGGCATGCCCTGGACTTGAAGTCCTCTAAGAAATCTGCTCCGTGTAATTGGTGCATGTGCAATTCAGCCAACTTTCGTGCTGTACAGATGAGAGGAGAGAAGGTGTTATACCTGAGGTAATTGCCACGTTACAATAGTGTCACCATTTTATGGACTCCAGCTGATCCAAACTGAAATAACAAGGGACTCAGCAATCAATTTTCTCTGCAGAGGAGCTCTTTCCTTTTGAATCAATTGCTTGTGCAAACAAGGATTCCTGAGCTTGTGTTTTTTTTCCTAAACCTCTCCTCTCTTATTCGCCAACACTTATTTTAAGTTGTTTTGCCTTCTCAGTCCCTTCTCCTTTCTTGCAGGCTCTAAATCCCCATACAATCCATCTTTCTTTTCTCTACATCCTCATCTCTCTTCGTATTGTTCTTGTAAGGTAATCCTCTGCTTTTTAATACAAGATCCTAAGGGAGCGTGTACATATCAAGTATAACATTCTCTTGGTATTTTGCCTTCTGCCTCCTAAGCCTCTGTGTACGATTCCTCCTCAGCTGGGTTTTTGGCTTTTGGTATTTACACAGGCTGTCCAGCCTCGTTACCTTCTTTTTCCCTGACAGCAAATTGGACGCCGTGTATGTGCAAGCAGCGTACCTTCCTCTCTTCCTAAAGCATAAGCTGTCTGCCTGCCACTGGGGGGAATTCTTCCCCTCAACAAAAGTGAATTGACTGCAGTCTCTCCAAGGGAAACTCTCCTAGCACTTCTCAAGATAAAACAATTGTTATATTTGCCTTTTCATTTCATAATCGTGGAGAGGCTCTATCCGAGGAGTTTTCATATAAAGATGTACATCTTTGAGAGAATATCAGTACTCCGCAGACACTCTTTTTGGAGCTTAGGAGTTTTCTACCAGTCAAACCCTTTGCTCCGACATGGCAAGCAGACCTATATGGGCCTGTCACGTATCAATTCACTACCAGATGCTACTAAACTTCACTGCTGTCCACAGAGGCCACTGAACTGTGGCACAAATTTCTCCCTCTCTCTGCAGAAGAGGGTGAGCAGAGATGGTCGCTTCTGCAGGGAAGAGCCTGAGACTCCTGTGGGTTGATTCGTGTGGGTCGATCCGTGTGGGTCTTCAGGGTGAGTGTCTCACCTACACAGGCCCTGAAGGTGCGATGTTCCTGCTGGTGGTGTGAACCTACCACGGGTGCATTGCTCAAACTTCTGCTTCTTCAGTGTGCACACATGCTGTCTGTATCTGAGATGTTGCTGTGCCTTCAGGAACAGCCCCAGTTCACCAAGCCCACTGGGTTTGTTAGAGGCAGGAGTCCCTCTCCACCTGGTGAGTATTGATTCAGGCTGGCGAGCTGCCTCTATAGATAGAGCTACACAGTGAACCAGGAAGTGAAATGTAATCTGGTAATTGTGTAAAGCCAATAAAAAGGTGTAAAAGCTGTTTTCAGGTTGGCTGCTACTAGGAAAAGGACAGCTTCAACTTTTTGTACCCATCAAAAAGAATTTGGCTGTTTTATCATATAGGAATTATTTTCATGGCTCAAAAGAGGTGTTAACATCTGGGATGTGCCATTCTGCAATTCCCATTAACTGCTCAAAAATGCATTTCCATAAGTTACTAGTAACGAAAATTGTTAGCACAATGTTTTTATTAATAACTGAAATAAAATACAGACTGTATAATTCTGTTATACTGTTGCTGTGTGAACTACGATTTGGAAAGGAGCTCAGGATGTCTCTAGTGCAAGCTTCTGCTCCAAGCAGGGTTGGCTATGAGATCAGACCAGGCTGCTCAGGGCTTTACCCAGTATGGTCTTGAAAATCTCAAAGGATAGATACTGTACAGCCTCTCTGGACAATCTGCTTCATTGCTGACTGTCCTTGTGGAGAAGTGGTTTCTTCTTACATTGGCTCTGAACCTCTCTTGTTTCAGCTTACTTGGCTCATCTTCCTACAATGAAGATCTGGGCTCCCTACATCTTCTTCATGGCCTCCTCCTGGGTATCAGGGGGCTGCTGTCAGGTGCTCCCAAAGCCCTCTCTTCCCCTATTGAACCAGCCCTGTCCCTCTGTCTCCCTTCACAGGGTGATTGCTCCAGATCCCTCACCACCTTGGTGGCCTGCCATTGAACATGCTTCAGCTTAACAACATCTTTCCTGTATACTGAGCCCAAAAACTGGACACAGCCTACACACGATCTGTTACAAGAGACCTCTCCAGTGCCTGTTGCTCAATTTCCACCCCCAAGAGGCCAGTCCTATGAAGTCCAAGTCTATAATACTTCTTTAATGCTCTCTTCACTGTGGCAATGCTGCTTCTGGGGACAAAATAAATCCCTACCCCCCTTCCCCATTCTATCTGTGTCCCTGTGCCATGTACCAAGTCAAGGAGTTGGACCTGATGATCCTTGTGGATCCCACTGCCCCAGCCCAGGAGGGGTCCCGGTCCCGTAGCAGAGCTGCAAGCCTCATTAACCATTACCCTATAATCTGGGGTGGGCGGTGCAGCCATTTATTGAGACAGCCAGGGGCTGACCGCACTAAGACAGGAGATGGCACGCTGGTAGTGAAACCAAACAGCCCCTCACAATTTCTATATTAAAAATACACTTGTCGTCTGTCTCAGAGGAAAATAAATGGATGCTATTTAAAATGCTTATATATGGCCATTTCACTGAAAAATTGGTGATTTATTACTTCAGTATGCCTAGGACCGCCAGGGGGCAATATAAGAAAAAGGATAAATATACAGCTCCAGAACCTGCCATGTACACATGAAAAATCAGAATAAATTACAAATATATTCAGAGACAGGTATTTGGTCTGCTCTGCATTGTTTAAATGCAGTGTTTAAGTGATAATCATTTCTCATCATGAAATGCTGATTTGAAAACATTTTTTTTCCTGTTTTCATCCTGTAGATGGGAAACCATCCATACAGCTTCAGAAAATGATGTGCACCTCCTAATCACAATGTCTTATCATCAGTTATAGGCATTCTCTCTCACCCCAACATCTCCTTTTGAACAGGATATAAAGAACTACATTTTTCTGTGTTGAAATGCAAAAAGGGGCTTTCCTGCCTCTTTTGCTGCCTCATCACAGCATCTCTGTTCTTTTTTTTTTTTTTTTTTTTTTTTAAAAAAAAAAAAAAAAACAAAAACATTGTCTAACCATGCTGATGTCCCAGAGAGGGCTTAGGCTCCTCTTGAAGGCAGCTGTGATTTGTAAATGAGCAGTGACCAAATTGGATCACGTGGCGAAGCTCTCCCAAACTCCAGTGTTTTATGGTTCAGACCTGTCTTAAACCATAGGAAGCATCTGTGTGCTTATTAGCTGATGATGGATTTCTTCTTCCTCTCATGTTTTTTTCCACAGAGAAGAATTCCCCAGGTTAAGCCTGTACCATATGAAGAAACAGCTCTTGGTTGTTTTGGACATTCAATGCCTTTTTGTTCTTGTATTAGAAAAGACAAAGCATTAGTTGTTTTCCACTGCCTCCATGTCATCCCTGGTTTTATAGACACTCCCAACCCATGGGTTTCTCTTCAGACTGAAAAGACCTACTGTAGTTAAGAATCCCTCTTATGGTGTCTGTACTCCTCCTTTCATCAGCCTTACTGCCTCTTCCCCCGCACTCCAATATTTCTACCAATAAAGAAGCATTTACTATTCTTTTTGAACCTTTCAATTTATAAATATTTGTCTGGAAGGGCCTAGTAAACCAAACTGTTTATTTAAAGTACTGGCAAATGTGCTTGTTATTATGTTTTGAAACAAATCAAAACTTTATTTGAAGCAGTTAGGGTGCACAATGTGAATGTAATTCTGTCTTTTGGGTATCTGTGGGACAGAGTGCAGCTGCTTCTTGCCTTCAGACTGCTTTTTTCTTTCCTCCTCTAAGTCATAAATTGATTTTTCTAATATCATCCTGGCCTGCAGCAGGAACTTGTCAGAGGCCTCTGAATGATCGCGTGGTTTGGAATAATTAGCCCTTGGTGTCAAAGGATAAACCTAGCACTAAAATAACAGAGTAACCTTGGATGGAGGTACTGGCAGTGCATGTCTGGGAGGTCTATACGTCTGGTGTTGTGCCTCCTGTGCCTTTGCAACTTGGTCAGGGAATCAGTCACAGAGGTGGGGATTTCCTTCATTGGCCCACCAGAAACAGGGGAGGCTGGCAAGTGACTTCTGTGGGTGGGTGGGTGAAAGCCTTGCCAGCCGCACAAGGAGAAATGCTTTGTGGCTGCCTGCAAGGCCTCCCAGCAGGTGTGGAGGACACCTGAAGCCTTTTCCAGTTGACTTTGCCAATGAAAGTAGTGGAGAGGAAACATCTCCATAGGATTTTACAGATTTAAAAACAAGACAAATCACTGATTTTGAAGTCCAGAGGAAAGTGCTGTAGCTGCTCAGTTTGTCCTTTTGCATAATATAGAAAGAAATTATTGTACCCTGCTGAGTTTGTGAGCAATGCAGTGACTATTTTTTCCCTGTGGCATCACTCTGTTAACCAGGAAGATCTTTTAACAGGCAAATGAAGTGTGAAACATTTCCTTGCTCTTCTACAGCTCACTCACCATAATGTGGCTGAAAGAGGTCCTCTGAAAGTAAGGAAGGGCTGCAGGACTGCTGGTCTTGGAGAGTTGTGCTGTTGCAGTGTTGGGGTGGACCGGCCACCTATAAGACATCAAAACCTGGTCTAATAACTGTTCAGGGAAGCCATGTAAAAAAGCAGTACCTACTTGTCTCCATGTGTTTTGGGGAAGCAAATGAATGTGTGGTTTTGATTTTCTTCTAAGAGGAAGCAAATGTTGGGAAAACATGGTCAATTTTTTGGCTAAGAGTAAGAACTGGTGTCCCAGGCAGAGGTGAAGAACCAGCCCAAACCAGACAGAAGTGCTGGATTTCAGCCCAAACATGTGTGGCAGAATCACATCAGATGAAGATATCATGGAGTTTGGAGACGGACTGGAGGTGGCTGCACAGCACCAGCCCTGCCTGGGAGCAGCCCGCACACTCCGCTGTTCCTGTGACAGGCACCTTGCGTTTCTGTGTAGGTGTGGGAGAAAGGTGAACATATGCTTTTGCAGAAGCTCTCGTGTCCCTGTTCTGTTCCAGCAGTGCCATATGCGCTCTCTGAGTCACTGGGAGGAGGGAAGCTCCCCCCTTGTAAAATCCTGTCGCATCCTGCACGAGGCTGCCCTTGCACAGGTAAAGATTTTCATGCTTATATAAAGCCCTGCCTGAGATACTCTGGAGGATAATGTGTTTGCTTTTCTTTTAGGGGCTGCAGAGACGAGGCTGCTCCAGCAGGGAGGTGAGCCTGTCTTCTTGATGTGGGCTTGGGGTCATTCTTCTGTGAGGTCTTTTCCTTGCAGACATCTCCCCATCCTGTACTGCAGGTGTGCACTCACCTTTCTGACCAGTGGCAACACTTATTTTAGGCAATCTTTTGTTATCAGGGTGGCACTTGAAACCAGCCAGAGTTATGATCTGGACTGTGACACTGCCCCTGTCCTCAGATCTAGAAGCAGTTTGACATGTCTTGTGGCAGCGAATCTGCAGACAACCAAATCACCTCGGCTCCTGAAAGCACACCATGTCCCAGCCAGACGTTCTCTCTTTTTTTTTTTTTTTTTTTCATCATCAGCTGTTGGCCAATATAAACAATATTCACTTCCCAAGTGGCACAGATATGCAAATCAACCTTTCATAGGATAATGGCCATATGAAGCTTTGCTAGCAGGCATTCATGACATGTGGAGGCACATTGATGCCAGATGCTTGCAGGGTTTTGGCTCTGCTCTTCTCATTTCCAGGAGGATAGTCAGTACTGGGGTGTTTTGAGAGACCCTCTGCAGGCCCAGATCAATGACCAGTGCTTCTTTCAAAGCATCAAGCAATGGCACTCTCCAGGTTGTGACAGGATCAGCTGGTCCCGGAGCAGCGTCATGCTGTTGCCTAAAGCTCCTGGCCTCTCTAGCTGCTCTAAGTCTTCCTCAAACAGCGAAGCGATGTCACGTTGTGACATCTCTGAAAGGTGATAGTCTTTCACAACACAAACAGAATAATGTATTGCTCTTTGTGAAACCGTCTGGGGAATAATGTTGTGAAAGGATGAGCAAAGCTTTAGCAAAATCACTGGTTCCTTTGGTCTTTTCGAACTGTAAGTGGTGTTTTATAATGGGATGAAAGCAAGTCATACTGGTACACAGGGAACTGCACGATTTTTGCTTCCTTATTTGTCAGTCTGTAAAACTGCCTGATATATCGAGGTCTGTTGCCTTATCAGATACAGGAAAACATCAATCTGCTTTCCCTTTTTCTTATCCTTTTGAAGCTGAAAGTTCACCTAAGTTAGCTGAATCCAGTTGTTTGCATTCAGGTCACTTCAAAAACTGGCAAGGTCCCACCCTAGCCATGGAAATACAGCACTCCCACTCCCACCCACCCACTGCACACTGCAGGGCAGTAGCTATGGCAGGATGAGCCAGCTTGCTGTCTTGGGAGCCCAGAAACCAGAATCAAATCCAAGTACCCACTACACAGAAGACCTTCCCCTAATGCCCTAGAGGGTAAAAATAGGAACTATTGCAATGCAGTGGGGTCTGTATGGGCTTTCCTGGAGGAGGGTCATCTGCTCAGACATTTCTGACTTGAAAAGGCTCAGGAAGTATTTTCCTGTTCCAGTACCTAAAAATGAGTTGTCTGGGGTCTCACCTTGGCATTGTGCTCTGAGCAAACTGGAATTTAAACAGGCATCAGGGACAGCTGGAGAGAGAAAATGCATCATGGACAGCACAGGAGCTTTCAGTATCCAAAGCTATCTGGATTCAGACTTTTTATTCTGCTCATTGCAGAGCTAAGGCCTTTAGGCTAGAGCTGACTTTTTTTTTTTTTTTTTTTTTTTTTTTTTTTCCTACATAAAGATCTGTGCTACATCATCCTCTCACTGGAAAGAGTCCTGTCCTCACACCTCTGCCTGCAGAGCTGGAGAACCTGGCTTTTATGTGGGATTGCTATGGGCAAAGGAGAGCCCTGGCTGGTCTCCCCCCACTCTAATCCACCTGCACGCCCTGCTGTCGGGCAGCCAGCCTGCTGCGGTTTTTAAGTGGTCAAGGTCTTCAAGAGTATGCTGCTAATCCCATCTTTTATTTTGTGATTGCTCTCAACCATTTGTGTCTCGCAGTGCTGCTTTTTACCAGACCGCATTTGCTCCACAAACTTTAAATAGAGAAGGGTTGACTTACAGTACCCAGAACATTGGAAAGGCCTTTGCTGGCATTTCTGACAATGCGTGCAATTATTCCAACACCGGCATGGCTGTTTTGTTTGCCAAATGCTGATCTAATTTATATCTATATTAGACTGAAAAGTGGTTTAGCTAATGACAGTCAGCTCCAACATCTCTTCGTGATTGCCTATTATTGTCCTGAACCAGATTCATTTTCTATTTTCTTTGTTCAAAAAATGTAGAAAGGGAAGGAGAGGTCATTTCAGTGATCAATATTAGATTGTTGAGAATAGCCAGAATTTGATCTGCTACCAGGAAGAGAGAGCTACAGTCTTGGGTTTGGGTAGTGACTCAGTACATAAATTAAGCAGGATGGTCCCCAAGGCTTAGACATTTCATGCACTCTGCATCATGTTAGAAACATTAAAATATTAACAAACTTTGATCCCAGTGCAGCTGAATGCTCACTCATTTCTGTTTTCAAGCTAGAGTGCATTCAGTCTTTTGAGTCCATAGTAAACTTCGGAAAACTTGACCTGAAAGCCGGAATACCACCATTCAGCAGCATCTAAACTCCTTGTTCAATTATTTAAAAGCCATTCTGAGAGCCTCTTTGGCATCACGTTACTGATATTTGTTGGCTTTATGTTTTTGAATGTTTTTTGAGAAGAGACATCTCTGGCCCTCTCTGTTTCTTGTGAATGAGATCAGCATCTCTGCCATGCAACTGTCCCATCATCTCGTCCTCTTTAGTGCCTTGAAGCTGTCAATGTCCTACACTTATTTGTGCCAGGAAGACACAACCTTAAATATCTTAAATGGATTAGGAGATAGAGGGTGATCCTCACAGATAAAAACCTCTAGGATCGCCTTTCAGGAAATGAAAGAGAAGAGATGGATGTAGGAATACACTTATTCTGTCCCTGGATATTTCAGGAGGAGCATTAGGCACTGGCCAGCTAATGAAACCTCTCTCTTTCTCCCTCCCAGTCCTTCTACCAGGGGCCTCGGTAGTGACTGCAGCAAAGTGCCTGTGTGAGGAAGACAAATTGAATCCCTGTCAGCCCTGCCCACTGCACCAGGCACTCGGGGTGCTGCAGTTCGCTTGCATCAGGCTGGAGAAAATCGCCTGCTTGCAATAACAGCCAGCCCAGTGCCTCTGGGGTCTGGCAAGTGGGAAGGGAAAAGCTAGGAAGCAAAGGGAGAGGTACTGGCCTCTGTTCCTTTATTTATTTTTTAACACTCCCCCCTTCTCATCTCCCCACTCAAGGCTGATTTGGCTGTGCCTAAGGAAGTTTGGAGTGTTTCTGAAACTTCCTTCGTTTTGCAAAGGTCTCCTGAAAAATTTCCACTAGTTATGGCTGTGTGAAATCACACGTCAGAAAGAGCTCCAGTGCTGCAGAGTGACATGCCCATCATCGTTACATTTCTTTCCCTGAATATCTTCCAGCGTTCCTCCCTTCCACTGCAGCTACTCCCTCGCTCGGTTTTAATTGTTGCTTCTCATTGATCTTTGCACAGCAAATATTTTTCAGACAGCTTTACCGGAGGAACCCAAAATATCTGTTAAGGGTGACAGGGAAGAGGCTGAGGAATGAAGCACATCTGTGACAAGCACCTGGGAGGAAAGAGCTTCTGCTGGTGCTTGGGGGGCCCTCAAATGACCAGGAGCTCTAGGCATGTGCTTCCTACTGTGTGGCAGCTATCCCTCATTCTCCGGTGTGGGTTTTTGGACTGCCAAGCAAACAGAAAGAAGCCCTTCTCACTATGGACTGCCTGTGAATTGCCTGGCAATGAAACCATAATTAAAAGAGGCAATTCGGAGCCTTTTGCTGTCACTGGCAATCACGTTGCTAACGAGGGACTTGGGTGACCCAGCGACTGAGAGCCACTGAGGCTGGCGAGGCAATTAGTGAGTGAGGAGGATGGAGTGGGGCATGTTTGCAGACCTACAGTGGGCTGAGCTGAATACTGATTGCACCTTTGCTTTATTGGGCTTCTTTTCCATCCAAAATTTGTAGCGTGGCACTAAAAGTCTGTTCCTCAGTTTCCCTCTGACAATATCCCTGCTCCTCCATCCAGTTTCTGCTTCAGTGGGGCGACTAATTGATCACAGTTCCTAAATGCTTTACACATTTATTTTCTAAGTGACTACAAAGTGCTTTATTTAAAAACTATGACTTCCTTGCTGTTGATCTTACAAGCAGACTTGCTTTTAATTACAAAGCACACCTCCTACCCACAGAGCGATGAACAAGCAAGTTAAACTGCCTGAACAAATCAAGTAACATTAATTAAAATATAAAGCAGACCACAGCAATTAGACCTGAAAAAGCACCTGAAATCATAAAATTGGTTTCTTGCAGGTTAAGCAACTAGTCTCCATTCAACTCCCAGCTGTGTGAATAATTTATTATTATTATTTTTTATTTTTTTCCAGCCTGGTTTGGTTTTATTAGTAACTACAGTCTAAGGGTGATCATAAAAACATATGCAACAGCATCATGTTCCTGTCATAGGCTGATTAATGCTAATGACAGCAGATTAATGAAAACAAAGGGAGTGTAGTTCACCTGGCAGAACAGCTTGCTATAGACAGGACATCATTTGCTGACAAGGTTGCTTGAAGCATGGGTATCTCCAGAAGCAGCCAGGTGCACATGCCAAATGCATGTGCACTGTGTCAGATATTGAAACGCAGAATCAAACCGGTGGGGAAATGTGTAAAACACAGAATCTCAGAATCACAGCTTGGCTGACACTGCAAGAGACCTTTGGAGGTCATAGAATCATATCATAGTAGGGTTTGGGCTGGAAGGGACTTTAAAGACCACCCAGTTCCAACCCCATACCATGGGCAGGGACACCTCCCACCAAACCAGGTTGCCCAAGGCTCCATCCAGCCTGGCCTTGAGCACCTCCAGGGATGGGGCATCCACAGCTTCTCTGGGCAGCCTGTGCCAGTGCCTCACCACCCTCAGAGTAGAGTTTCTTCCTTATATCTAATCTAAATCTACTATCTTCCAGTTCAAAAAAATTACTCCTTGTCCTATCATTACTCCCTGAGTAAAAAGTCACTCTCCATCTGGTCACCTGCTCCAACCCCCTGCTCCAGCAGGGACACCCAGAGCAGGCCACCCAGGACTACATCCAGGCAGCTTTGGAGATCTCCAGAGAGGAGGCCCCACAGCCTCTCTAGGCAGCCTGTGCCCATGCTCTGTCACCAATACAGTGAAAAAGTGTTTCCTGATGTTCAGACTACACCTCCCATGTTTCAGTACGTGCCCATTGCCTCTGGTCCTGGCACTGGCCACCACTGAGAAGAGCCTGGCTCTGTCTTCTTTGCACCACCTACCTGGGTATTTATAGACATTGATGGGATCCTCCCTGATTCAAAAAGCTTCAAAAGCTGTGATGTAGAAGGTGCATAAGTGAAGTCATGGCCAAGGTGGTTGGGAATTTCACTGCCGGGATGCCTGGCACCACTAGTTCACATTTCATTACTGGCATAAGGCAAAATGCCTGCCTGCCTGCTAAAAGAAGGAAACTTGAGGATGAGCCCAGTAGTGAGCTGAAGTCAGGCTGGCAGATCTGAGGATCCCTGGCTGTGGGAGAGGCAGACCCCAGAGGTTAGAGAGCAGATGTAACTGCTGAAAAACCTATCGCCTGGCTTCAGCATCTCCCCCAGGCGCTGCTTCTCAGCGTGTTTTCCCCACAGGGCCTCTCTCTCCAGCAGAGCTGGGTTTCCTCTGCTCCCCAGGAGATGGCAAGCGGCAGCGGGTTAATGAGTTGCACCTGCTGCTGAAATGAAGCTGTAAATATCCTGCATTTTTACACAGAGCCAGGTTACCTGGCTGCAGGGTGGCTGTGGGGATGTTGCTGTCCTGGGGGGGCTGCTGCAGGTTGTGTAGAACTTAGTTATATGGCTTAGTGGAGGACTTGTTAGTACTGGGGATACTGCACATGTGCGGGGTATTCCTGCTAATGGCTTTCTGTGCCAAAGTGTTGACTGGAAAGTTGCTCGAGCCTCTACGAGACCTGATGGATACTTTGAAATGGGATTTTGCAAAGAATCATGGCAATGAATTTGGGCAGTTCAGTGATTTTGAGTATGTCTTAAGGACTGACAGAACCAACACACCTTGATGTTTTAGGATAACTGATGAATTAGGATAGTTGCTTACAGTCACTTTCTAATACAGGGGGACAGACAGCAAAGATAACAGGCATCAGTATCTGAGTGCATTAGCAAATAATTTGAAAACCAATATAGAATGCCTTTCCAAGAAGTCCTTCACACGAACGATGGCCTGAGCTGTTTTTAAAAATCAATATAACCACAAAATTAAGTGACAAGGGAAGTTTGCTGCTAGGAGAGCATCCTGCTTTTGTCTTCAAAGTTGCTGCTGCTGTGTAAATATTTAAGTTGTCCTTCAGACACAGCAGATGAATGAGTGTCTCTAGAAACAATTTTAACTAACTGAGGAAAGAAGCTTGAAATTGAGGTTAGGAAGCAATTGATGTTGTAGGAAAGTACAAAAGTGTTTCCATTTGGAGGATTAAACAATGCTGGGTTTTACTGTTGGCTGATCCTGGGGATGACGGCAACATCTCTCCGCTTCGCTGCACATCCTATTGCCCTAGCACATGGCTAAGCAGAAGCCTGGATGCGACATGGAGCTGCTGTGCTATTAGCAATTTCTCCCTGCTCAGCAGTGCTTCTTGGCAGTGAAATTGTCTTGCTTTGTGACAACAAAATCGATCAGCAGCCTCCTCTGGGGTCTCATCGCCACCTTGCTGCTTACACTACATAAACTAATTTAATATTCTTCCTTATTCTGTTTTGCTGCACTACTAGTAACAGTTCTGCGTAGTATTAAAAATGAAAAAGTGAGGAAGCGAGATGTTTTTACAGACCAGCTAGACAGCTACAGAGTCACCTGTGAGCCTGCTTCTCCTCCGATCAGCTATGCCACAATAAAAGCCTTCAATAATGTGTGAAATTGCATCAGGTTCATCACGAAGGCAGCAAACCTATGTCCATTTAGGCTGAAACAAGTGTTTTTCTGAAAGATTGTAGAAATGCAGGTTAGCATCCTTTATCAGAATCATTCTACACCACGTTGTTTTTTTTTTTGTTTTTTTTTTTAATTTGTCGTCGGGGCTTGGAGCTGGCAATGGCTGTGCCTTTGCTGTGAGCAAGTGAGAGACGCACCAGTTACATTTTATTTGGGTCACTTGTAACATTTCATTTTCACAGCTAGTTTGGTTGGCAGAATATTTGATTATATATTTTTCGTATAATGAATCGATGGAAATCCATAGCAGTCCTCCCTGATAACAGGCAGCAGGATGATGCATATTTAAAAAGCCTGCATGGGCTTTCCTGTAAGCGTCAGGCTCAGGCAGGGAGCCTTCTTCTCCCATCCAAGGCTGGAGTGAAGCTTTTTCGAAATCATAACAGCCCTCTAAGGAAGAGAAGAAATTTAAGTTACGTGACATGAGGGAGGTGGAAAAAATAAAGCAACAACCTTAAGATGCAAGTGTGTAAGGGCACGTGAGATCCAATCCTCTGAAGCAGATACCAGGAAGAATACACCCTCCTTTGCTGGGGGGACAAAAATGACTTGAAATTCAGATTGTGTGCTCCTCCAGGATAGGAATCAGATCCAAACAAGGCCTCTTCTTCACTACAGAGGAAGTCGCAGGTCTTTTAAATCCCAGTGAGGTTTCACTGTTTGGTATTGCTGTGGTACTACCAGCCCGTAGCCCAGTCTGCTTCAGCTGTTCAGTGCTGGAGTGATGCAGGATCTGGCCTCTGGCCACCTCTGCAGCTTGCAGGGCAGCTGAAAACTCTCTCGCTTGGCTGGCTGAGCCTTCAGGGACGGGGGAAGCCGAGAGCAAGCAGGTTGCATAAATTTACAACAAAAATGAGCATGCTGAAATTGCCACACTTCTATTTCTTCCTCCTGAGCGTGGGCATGAAAGATACATCTCCAGTAGGCAGGGAGTGGGTGTGTGAGAGAGCTGAGTGTCTGCTCCCCGTTCCCACCATCTGGAGAAGGGTGGACATTTCAGGGGAAAGGATCCTGACAGCAGAGTTCATCTTGGATTAGCAAATCACAGAAAAGCCACCCATTCTGTTACCTTATCTTGAGTGACTGCAGAAGAAACTAGGGAAAGAATACAAAATAATATTATTGGATCACCAGGACCAGGAATTGGTGGCATGGCTGATGTGAGGGTACAGCTAGTAAAGGAAAGGTGTGAGTGGTAGAGAGTGGAGAGGAAGAGTGGGTGCAGGCACAAAACAGGAATAATCCAAGCAAAAGAGCAGGAAAGGAATCTGGGGCAGGGAAAACCAGATGCAGGGAGGCAGCTGAGCTCTGGCTTTTTTTTTTTTCTTCATCATTAAGAGAAGCTAAAAATGAAGGTGGGAGGTAAGAGCAGGGCTAAGAGGCACCCAAGAGATTCTGCTGAGGGCCATGTGCAGGTGACACACTGCTGGACATGGTCCCCTGCAGCCACTCGAGCAAGTGCCCTTGGCAGAGCAGAGGCTTAATTCAAAGTGAGCTCCTGGGGGAGGATGGTGGCTCCCAGGGGAAGGATGAGAGGCAGTGAGCACAAACTGAAATACAGAAAATTCCGTTTATACATCAGAAAAATCTTTTTGGTGAAAGTGGTCAAACACAAGAAGAGATTTCCCAGATAGGAACTGGTTTCCCATTTTGGAGTCTCAGCCTTTAGAGATATTTGAAGCCATCTGAACTTGGTCCTGGGCAACCTGCTCTAGGTGACCCTGACTGATGCAGGACGTTGGATCAGATGATATCCAGAGACTCTTCCTGACCCCAGCTGTTCTGTGAAGAGAAAGATGGGACTATTATTATTAGGATAGGACCCTAATTTTTCTGCATCTGTCAAAGTCCTTTTTTTAGGGAGCAATACACAGAAAGTACAGGCAGCAAGTACACTGTAGGTGTGAGCAAGTTTCACTGCAGTAAGGCCCATGGAGTTCTTTGTTTCACCATGTCTATGGTTTAATGATGACTGAAGGAAGAGATTGGGGTCCAGGGCTCTTTTAATCAATGAGAGCAACCTGCCTGCCTGGAAGGGGCTGCAGAAGGGTGCTTGCATTCAGAGTCTCTGTGGCTGTCAGTAAGCACTGAACCATCCATCGAAGGAAACCGCTGGGATCTCTGTCAGTGGCAGCCCAGCAAGACAGAGCAGCACAGCTAGCAGGGGTGAAAGATTTGTAGCACAAGCACTTAATAACAAAAGTACATAGGGCCAAAGTAGGCCTAGCTAGTGATGGACAGATGGGTCAGCCATCAAGATTAGCAGCCTGGAGCATCAGCTCTGATAAGGCTAGGTGGGAAAGGCAATATTTCCCACCTTACCTGGGTAGGAAAGGCAGTATTTCCTCTGGGACAACAGATTGATTTGAGCCTTATGTGGATTTCTTCACGCTTAGGCATCAGAGTGATAAAACCAGGAGACAGGCTGAAAGAGGACATGGTCAAGGGTCTCACTGCTGTCCTCTTAGATGTGCATATCCTACTTGGTAGGCTTGATTCACTTTTTCCATATTGGCATGCTGTCTCCCCTGTTTTCCCTTTCTGATTATTTAAAGCCCATTTATATAACTCCACTTCTGCATTCAGCTTGTTCTTTAACCCCCAGAAAATACAATTAAACTTCCAGATTTCTAGGTGGAAGCTTTTAGTGACCTCTTAGAATTGAACCAGACCTATTTCTGCCAATCAGTACCCAATACAAGAGATTTAGTCTTTCTAAAAGTTATTAGTTGACTCTTCAAGCGCACTGTTTTTCTTGTGTGAATGTGCCCGTCAGTGAAATTGTGACTAACCCCATGTTCTGCATTACAAAATGACCCCGAGTTCATTTCTTGTCACAAATTGAAGTACTCCAGAAGGCAGTTAAAGTTCTCAAATACCTTAAAGGCCAACCTTCTCTTGAGTCATTTGGTGACAACTGCAGTTGCCTGAAGCATTAAGGCAGACATCTCACAGCTTAGCCAAAGCAGGCTGAGATGCACAGTATTTTCAACAGAAGAGGCCTCAACTTTAGAAATAACTTTTATGCTAACCTTCTAGAGATTGTACCTGTGCATCAGAAGGTTTTGCTGGAAAATTTGCAAGGTGTGAAGAGTTGGATAGATCAGGAATAAAATTTAGTGGGGTTTGTGAATGGGTGATGCTGGTTGACATTGGTGTATGTATTGATACTTTTTTGTTTCATATTTTCCCTGGGCAAAATACATTTTCTCCTAAGGCCGGAGGTTTGGATGATTTATTAAACACCTATCTTATCTGTAGGTTAAACAGCAGATGACTTTGTCAGTTAACCATTTAACTAGAAACTTTCTTTAATTTCCTAGTTTGACATTTGATGTCTTGTTAGGAAGCCTAAACTGAGAATATAAGAGCTAGCTAGGATGCCAACAACTTAGTATAAAGAGAATTTATTCTTTAAACTAGATAACTGTCAAGAGAGAGTAGCTTGTCTCTTTCTTGAGAGGGAGACCTCTTGCCTTATGTTTTCAGTAATTATTGTTGATTTTTAGATATCTGTTTTGCATGTTTGATTACGGACTATTCTTAGGGTCAAGTGTTTTTGAAAACTCAAATCCCTTACTTTTCAAGCAGTCAACCCCTTCAACTGCTTTTCTCATATCTATTATCTTTTGTCTTTCTTTTGTCTTGTGCTGAATAAGTCTCTCTAGGTACATGTCCCATCCTTTGTTGCTAATTCTGTCTAAATTTTTACTGGGAGATGGGGGAGTAGTACTTTTTTTTTTTTTTTTGGCCACAGGTTTGCCAAAGAAGCCAAAATAAAGGAAAGCCCTGTTGGTTTGCAAAAGCTAGCCTGCTACCTCCAGAAAATTGCCTTTCTAAAAGCTCAAGAAAGCTCAAGCAATTTACTGTGTGGAGGCACCTTCAAATAACAGTGTTAGGAACTTCAAGATCTGGTTGCCTTTCCTTCTGCTTACGGAGCTTCTTGGTTTGAGGATGCCTAGCACAACTAAAACAGCCTAGTGCATACATGCTCCAGCAGTGTTGCAGTTAAATGAAGAAAGTGTTGGCTATGAAGTCATCGCACGAGCATCTCCTGATAGTCAATGCTTCTTGATTTGAAGGTGGGTTAGGTTGGAGAAAAATGTTCTGAAAAACAGAGTATGAGGCACTAATTGCCCTCTGTGTCCATCTCCTTTTTGGTGTTCCCCTTTCATTAGTTTCACTGGCTTTTCCTCATCGTCCCTAACAAATTAGCTGGAATCAGTACGCTCTTCACCAAGAGCTGTTGAATGAATTAGATGTATATGCTGTTATGTACATTGTAGTACAAGATGCTTTAAAATACAGCTGGAGAAAACATCTGGGTGCACATATCATGAATGGATGTGTAAGGAAAATCTACTTTAGTAATTCATTTAGCTTTCTCTTTGCAGTCATCCTGTTTGGAAGGGTTTGTCACCATGCAGAGCCCTCCCATCTAGCTTCTCCTGTGGTGTAGACTTCTGCTGTGTTCTGTCAATTTGGCCTCTCTATATATCTGTAGTGACAGAACCTAAAATTGGTATTTTTGTGTAATTTAGAAGTCGTCCAGCTGTCTGACAGACTGTTACAGAGGTGAGGATATGTTATAGACCTATAAATAAATATACAGTACTCTTGTAAGAACAACAGAAAACCAATGTCAATTTTCTTCTCCCATTTGGCAATACTGCAAGCATTTGCTGTCTAAGAAAATCAACTTTTTGTAGCAAATTGTTACACTGAAACAGCGTAGGTCAACTTTTCTTATTCCCTTAGTGACTGGAAAAGAAAAAAACAGACAAATTGCTATCAGCCAATGAAAGATAATGAGAACTAGGAGGTCAGATTAATGTTTCTTATAAAATGCCTCGGGCAATAATACAGACAAGACATTAGATTTTATTAAAAACAACAACTACAATACCTGTTTTTCCCTCCCTTAAAGTAAGTGAAAATTGAGACAGGCAATGAACAGACTATCCATCCAGTACGTTGGGACCAGTTGCTTTGCTGGATTATCCATGCTCACCAGAGAAATTTGTTGTACTTGGCAGTTTTTGAGACTAGAAAGGTCTTGTGCTTCAAGAAAGGACAGATTTAAAACTTTTTGGGTAGATCTAGCCATAGCCATCATCACCTGGTCTCTGGTCCTGAGGTTTCCTGTGATTAATGCCATCTCCCCAAATTTTTACTGATGCTGAAAACCAGGAGTGCCTCAAAGCTGCGATAACGAGGAAAAGGAAAAGAACAAAATTTGTGTGAGTTCTCCATGTGGTAGCAGCTAAGTGGTTAAGGACAAAGTACTGAACCATGGCTAATTGCTTGAGTGGTGCCTTCTGGGGACAGCAGCTGAGGCCAATGACCTAGGTGAACACCCAGCTTCAGGGAGCAGAGAGTAACCACAAACATAAGTCTTGCTGCTTCTACCTGGGCATGCAAGCAGCAGAATATGCTACCTGCTGGACTAGCAGTTGGTCTCTCTGGGGACTCTGGCCTTCCAGTAGCAGCAAGATGCGCTGTTAACCTTTTGTTCAGGAAACGTTTCCCTGTTCTGCGTGATAAGGATGAAAGTACATTAGTGGAAAATGTATATACATATACAATACAGACCCCACAGGGAGCTGGCCTGAGACACATGGACTGTCCACACGCACACACACACACACACACGTAGTGGTCTCTTCAGTTGCTGGTATCACAGATACACGGGCTCTGTGAGTGACAGTCTCCCACCCCTGTTTCTGGCACTTGGACCTTCATGCACACAGATGTGAGAGCCCTTCACCCAGCACAATAGCTAGAAGTGGAGCTGAATGAGAAGACAGGACAGTCTGCAGCAATCAGGCACAGGGCATGGACACAGATGTGTCCTGAGCAGCCACCTGTTTACAGACCATCAGTCACTTTTATCCCCTTCCCATTTTTTCCCCCCATGCTTATTCCTCCCAAACCACCGTGATCCCTCACTGTCCCTGCCTGGTCCTCCATCTAAAGATCCTGTAGTGAATCTTGCACAATCCCCAAATGCTCCTCCATTGCACCCCAGGCTGAGTCACACACCCCTTAAAGCAGTGACCCCCCTCAGGCTGCAAGGCAATCTGGAGAGCCTCTCCTGCAGAACCTCATCTCAAAGGGTTTTGCACCAGGACAATGGGCTGAGCATCCTCCAGTGATGGGCCTCGAAATAGCCAGGTCAGGGTGATTAATTTTGGGGGCTGCCTGTCAGATTTGCATGGCTGGACATGGACCTCACTGAGCTGATTGCTCTCTTATGGTGTTTGGGCAGCAGTGATGTCAGTGTGCTCTGTTTCTCTTGCTGGGTTATTGGGATTTATTTCCCTGCTTCTGGTAAATCAGATGGAAACCTGAGTTTAGGTAGCAAGCAACAAGCAAGAAAGAAAGCAAGATAATGCAACTTGTAGAACTTTACTTTTGTAGGAAGTCTGAACATCCACAGCTGTCCTTGCAGTCAAGGGGAGGTGAAGCTAATTAAAATTGCTCGGGGTTATTGCCAGAAAAATTATACGGAAATACTGTATTCATTATTTAGTAAGCTTTGTGCTCTAAACTTTACCACATAACCCCACTGTTATAAATCACAGTACACTCAAAGAACAGCTAAAAGGGCTTGGCTTTTGGCATATGTTCATTTCTCATTCATTTAATTCTTGACTCATGAAGCTATTTTTGTTTTACACTCTTAAATTAAAAATTAATTGGCCCAAGGATGTCAATTTGAACTTAATGATTAAAAAAAAAAAAACCAAACAAACAAATGAAAAACCCCACCATCACCAACAAAACAACAAAATAAAAGACAGAAGAAAGAAAACATATAAAGGTAGGGCAATGAAAGCTATTGACAAAGTTAGCTATAAATCTTAGCATGCTGTGTAGTAATAACCGAGAAAATCATAAATACTTGCTGGCATCATCCACCCCACATTTCTGCTCTACCAAAATAGTAAAAAATTATTATAAAAAATTTAAAAAAAATAAAAAAGAGCCCAGAACATCCTTTCAAAACTTCCTTAAAAATAAATCAACATAATATTTATGCAATATTTGTTATCTGCTCATTCATATAGGGTCGTATTAACCCTTAAAATATGGCTCCATGTTCCTAATTTTGAAGCAAGAAGGTTTAATTCTTCAGTACAAAACTGTTGTGCTTGAACCTATGCAACTTGTCACTACATCCAGACAGCAACTTCTGATGCAGAGCTTTGGCTGGAAAAGAGTGAAATCTTATTCTGTATTCCTTAATCATTTTCTGGAAGACTAACTGATTTTCTAAAACTGTGTTTAATATTTACAGCCATACATATGTTTTCCCCCTTCTCCAGACTCTGTTTTGTTTTGTAATATACCCCTGCCCCAGCTTTATGGTTTTCCATCTGGGAAAGCATATGAAATAACCATAGTTCAATATTGAACAATCTTCTCCCTCTGCAACTAATATTTTCTGCCCAATGACTGGTTGTGCCAACATAAAAACTAAGGAGCAGAGGTGAAAAAATCATGGAAAAACTCACTTATTTTTTATAGTTTTCTTTTATTTTTACTGTTTTTGGGGAGTTGTTCAGGTGGATCTAAAAATTGAGTATAAAAATGCTTTCTCCCAAGGAGAAAGGGGAAAACATTCTTCTCCCTTCTTCATTTATTCTTTACTTCTCATTTATTTGATTTCTAGATACTTGACTATGTTTAAAGTGTTGATTACAAAATGATCAGAAGACAACAGTCTGTGCTATCCCTTATAAAGAAAAACTTGTTTCATTAACATAAAACTTAGGTGATACAAAGTAGAAGATATATTAGGAATTATGGTGACTGTTGAGGCAGAAACAGGAAAATACTTCTCACTATTTTCAGCATTTTATAATGAAGATTTCAGCAAGCATTGAATCGCTCAGTTTATGAAACATAGGATGTAGACTTGTTTGACCAGAGAATACTTTGCATCTCCCACTGTTGGTGAAGTCCATGCTGTATTGATCTCTGGTGTTGATGCTGGGGGATGGAGAAAAGCAGCAGATACATGTTTCTCAGGGGATATATTGACATAAGATAAATGAAATGTCAATGTTTCTTTGTTACATCAGACCCCATGCAAGTTTTGTGGGCTTAAATGAACAGTTTTTAAACAAGAATTTATCATTAGTGCAATTAGTATATTAGCAGAATCAAAATACAAGAAAGGCATATGAATAATGCAATTACCATGACACATATGTCCAAGTTACTTAATTATTGTTAATTCCTATACAGTTAAAACTGTCATGCACTGATTTTCCAGTGTCTGTCTCTTTCTTCATGATGCTATGCTGACTTTTCTTGAGTCCCAATAGCACAGTCATCATGCAGTTAATGCACATCACTTAGCCCACCACTAGGAATAGCAACACTGCATTTACTGGGTTACATCTTCAACAGTTTTTGTTCCTGGGATTCATGCCATTTCACCTGGCAAAGAAGGGCTCAGGCATTAGTCTGACAAACCATTAGGTGGCCAGATGCTCTTGGCAGTTGTGAGGAAGTTTTGGCCACTAAAGAAATAAAAAGAGATGAAAAAGAATAGTCAGAGAAAAGCCTAGGAGAATTCTTAGGGTTTGAAGCTACATACCCTCAAAAACAGGACTGAAGAAAAAATAGGTGGGAACTAGGTAGGGCAAGAAAGAATATTGTAATTTATGGGTAGCCAAATGACTGCCTGACAGGTGCAAAAGCAAGTTAGCAGAGTGTGGGATGTTTTTATGCAGAAAGGTCTGTCTTCAGGGAAGAGCAGTTTTACACACAGCGATGGAGTCTGGAGCTGTGCCACAGCCAAGGCATCTGATGTACAGAACTGTTATTGGCAAAGAGGGATCCACTGCACACTAAGCATGTGTTAAATATAAAGTAAACTACAGTTCACAAAACAGTGTGTTGCATGATGTACCACAAAAATCCAAATAAATCTTTTCCAGTTGCACAAATACATCCCTGAAAGGCATGTGATAGGCTACCCTACTCAACTCATAGGATAATGTGACCTTTTTGGGACATAAAAACAGACAGAAAGTTTCTCTGTTGTAGGTGCAGGACCAGATTTCTTGTCTTAGACCACCATTGCTTACACTGTGTAGCTTATAACATCCCTTTCAGTGGAGAAATCTGCAAGTAAATTCCAAAGAGTAGGGGAATGTCCACAATGAAAAGATCCCTGTGGCCAAGAGTTTCCATTCAGGAAGGGGACTCTGAAAGTTACCACAGCTGTAACATCTCCCCTTGTCACCCATACCAGGAAAGAAGAGACCAATCCCATCTCGTGTAGCAGAGAAATTTTGTGCCAGAATTCAAGTGAGATGGTGGAGTTGGATGAAAGTACTTTTGAAATAATAAGCTGGTGACTGGGATTAGTAAAGCTAAAAGATGACCTAAAGCTTTGCAATAAGGATCACTGATGACCGCTTCTTGTGATGAACTACCCACCCCATGGAGAAGGTGATGCTTTCCAAAAGACCAGTTCCAAACTAGGATGGACTTTTGGAGGAATTCATTATCTCCATAAATCACCCTCTCTTTGTTATGATGTTAAACATATATGTGAACTTCCACTATAAACATCAACTTGTATTGTAAAAAGAAACACAAAAAAGCAAGTCCTTTCCTCACCCCGCCTTAGTTTTAAGTTATATAATTGCAAAACAGTATACTGTAAACACTGTTCCCCTACAGGAATAGAAAAGGGAAGAATAAGATGAAGATGCTTTATTAGCTTCACTAGTGTAGCGCTAGTAATATAATGTTAGTATAATGAAGTAAGTATAATGTCTATAAAGGATAGATTATAAGAACTGAATGAAAGGAAAGCCATATTCTGAAAGAGAGAGAAATTAATGAGAAACACTTTTTACTCATTTCAAATACACCCTATCGAAATAATCTGAGCAAGGTTGTCTAAATTCTGATATGTTTATAAATGTTTTTACGCATGCCAAGCTGAACTAGGTCCCAGTAAAAGAAGACATGTCTTCCTGGGCATTTTCTGTATATGCAACCAGAACAACAGAATATTCATCAAAGCAGAGACAAAGTACATAACCATGGATTTAATTCCTGAAATTGCATCTGGCTACAAAACTTTCAGAACCATGTGGAGAAGACCTTCTTTATGTAGACTGTCTTACTGTAGCTTCAGAATATTATGTACTAAATTAATTCAAGGAACTCATTACTGCTTGAAGCTTGCCTATGACAAGGGCTGGGACTGAGTTTTCTTTTTTGAGCATGGATTTTAATCTATGTTAATATTCACATCAGCAGGGGAAGTTAATGAGGCCCAAGCTCATTTTATTATCTTTTATCTGACTGCAGCTCTAAGCTCCTACCCGCGCAGCCCCGGATACGCACTCTGCATGCTGGATGAGGAGAAGCAGTTTGTACTCGAGCATTTGCACTGCACAGACGTGAGCACTCTGTGGTTGGTGTTCTCCATATGGGAAAGTTCATTTTGTTTCTGTCTTGCTTGAAAACAAACAAACAATAAATCAGCAACAAGACCATAAAAAAAAAAAAAAAAAAGCAGCAAATAAGGGGCATGAAAAAATGATGCAAGCATGCCTTCTAGGTTTGAAACAGAGCTGAGTGTGCACTTTTTTCTTTTTAGAAGACAATGAGTGGTTGCTGATTGCTGACGTAGGCTGGGAAAAAATAGAGACCTTATTTAGAGGAGGCAGTATTAAAATAGATACTTTTTAATGCTTGAAGCTATTTTTGTCACATTTGGGTCTCCTGGAGGGAGGGTTTGCTCCTGATGATATCTCAAGTAAGGTATGACAGCCTTTTCAGAAGGACTTGAGCATATCTGATGTTCAAGCATTGGTAACAGATACACAAAGAACAATGGAAGTGAGACATGGAGTCAAGCTGGTAAAACAGCTGGAGAAAAAGAAAGAAAGAAAGAAAGAAAGAAAGAAAGAAAGAAAGAAAGAAAGAAAGAAAGAAAGAAAGAAAGAAAGAAAGAAAGAAAGAAAGAAAGAAAGAAAGAAAGAAAGAAAGAAAGAAAGAAAGAAAGAAAGAAAGAAAGAAAGAAAGAGAAAGAAAGAAAGAAGAAAGAAAGAAAGAAAGAAAGAAAGAAAGAAAGAAAGAAAGAAAGAAAGAAAGAAAGAAGAAAGAAAGAAAGAAAGAAAGAAAGAAAGAAAGAAAGAAAGAAAGAAAGAAAGAAAGAAAGAAAGAAAGAAAGAAAGAAAGAAAGAAAGAAGGAAAGAAGGAAAGAAAGAAGGAAAGAAAGAAGGAAAGAAGGAAAGAAGGAAAGAAGGAAAGAAGGAAAGAAGGAAAGAAGGAAAGAAGGAAAGAAGGAAAGAAAGAAAGAAAGAAAGAAAGAAAGAAAGAAAGAAAGAAAGAAAGAAAGAAAGAAAGAAAGAAAGAAAGAAAGAAAGAAAGAAAGAAAGAAAGAAAGAAAGAAAGAAAGAAAAAGAAAACTGCAGCTTTTCTGCACATTTCATTGCAAGGTTATGCTGTTTGGAGAGGGTCTGTCTCGCTTCCAATGTCCTGGCAGCTGTGTCTGCCTCCAAACACACAGTGTGCAGTAACCTGGGCAGGTTCAGGAAGATGAAGGAGAAGTTTCACCTCCTTGGAATATTTAAAATGACCCAGCCAGGAGAATTTATTCAAGACTGGAAGCAGAAAGGAGGCAGTGAGTCTCGCCACCCTGGGATAACCTAGAATAATGCATTGAGGAATTTTGTGCTGGGAGGAACCCATGAGCATTGCTGCCACTGCTCCCATCCAGTGACCCAACGAATAATCCAGCTTTAAACCAGAGTATTTGCCTTCATACTATCATAGAATCATAGAATCACCCAGGTTGGAAAAGACCTCAAATATCACCCACTAAATCATGTCCCTAAGCACCACGTCCAACCTTTCTTAAACACCCCCAGGGACAGTGACTGTACCACCTCCCTGGGCAACCTGTTCCAATGCCTGACTGTTCTTTCTGAGAAGAAATGTCTCCTAATTTCTAACCTAAAACTCCTCTAGCACATCTTGAGGCCGTTCCCTCTAGTCCTATCACTAGTTATCTGTGGGAAGAGGCTGACCCCCAGCTCTCCACACCTTCCTTTCAGGTAGTTGTAGAGAGCAATGAGGTCTCCCCTGAGCCTCCTCTTCTCCAGGCTGAACAAGCCCAGCTCCCTCAGCCGCTCCTCGTAGGACTTGTTCTCCAGGCCCCTCACCAGCTTCATCGCCCTTCTCTGCACCCGCTGAAGCACCTTGATGTCCTTCTTGTAGTGAGGGGCCCAAAGCTGAACACAGCACTTGAGGTGTGGCCTCACCAGAGCAGAGCACAGGGGGACGATCACCTCCCTGGTCCTGCTGGCTACACTATTCCTGATACAAGCCAGGATGCCGTTGGCCTTCTTGGCCACTTGGGCACACTGCCAGCTCATGTTCAGGTGAGCATCAATTAACACCCCCAGGTCCTTGTTCATCAGTTTGCCATTCCTAATACTGGAATGCTTTGCCACAATGCAATTAACTGAATACCTTTATATGTCTTTCCACCCTTGTTACAATTTCAAGCTAATCTTACATCAAACGGCAGTATTAAATTCCACAGTTTGCCATCGAGAGCTCATCAGGCAGCTGTTGCAGAGACGCAGGCAGCAGTAATGTGCAGCAAGCGAGGGACCTGGTGGATAGAGCAGGGCCTGAACCAGCCTCTCATGGTAACACAGCACTGGCTTTGCTCCACAGCTGCGCAGTCAATCAAGCCTGTGATACAACAGTCTGAGGTGTTTTTTGTTTTGTTTTGTTTTGTTTTTTTGTTTTGTTTTGTTTTGTTTTGTTTTGTTTAATTATTTTCATTTGTCTTGGTAAAATACCTGTGGGAGTTTTGTAGCAAGTACTATTCTTATTTATACACACGGATTATGGTTGAACAACTCATGCATTTTTTCCACTTTGCTGGTTTTTGTTCTCATCATAAATAGCTTATTTAAGTCCAAATGTCACTTAGTTCTTAGGTGAAGGAATTCTTGAGCTTCTAAACTAAAACAAAGCAGTAAGTATGGAATATTAGCTGGTGGGGATGAAAAAGTCTGAAGAGTCCTCAAAGAATGAGAGCGTATATTATGGAACGAGGGCACATATTTTGTTAATATTCCTCATATGGCAGCATTTCAGCTGTACGTTTTCAGCTTGAAGTTGGAGCATATATAATCTCAAAAGGAAATTCTGTGAAGATCTCTGAAACCAGTAAAATATCTATACGTAGGGAGAATAATGAAATACGTTCTCTCCCCACATCCTGACAGTCCAGTTAAAAAAAAAATGTTTCTGTGTCTGCAGAAACCCATTTCTGTCAAATTTTCATAAGGATTGGTAATTTGCAAACTTCACGCCCCTGCAGCCACCCAGTAATACCAAAAGCCTGGAAATAGCCTAGGCTATTCAACTATTGCATTGAATTTCAAATTTTGAGCCTACTTGAAGATGAGGTCAAAATTTGGAGGAAGGTCATTCCCATTTTAGTTACTAGGAACACCAAGGCAGTTAGTGATGGCATTGGCTTTGGTTCTGACAATTTTAGCAGCTTCCTGTGTACAGCTAGCTTTGTGGGATGACAGTGATTATCTTCTGCTAGTGGTGCCTGTGTCTGGTGCTGACATTGATATTCCTTCCTCTGAAGTGACTGCAGCTGAGCACCTTGTTCATTTGCATCTTTATGACTGTCAAGCCATCTTCTTGTATGCTTTTTGTTTGGTTGGTTGGTTGTTTTTTCCCCCTTTTTTCCTCCCATTAACTCTGTTACTTTGTTGGAATAGTTTCTTCCAGAGACCTAAGTATGGGCCAAGCCAAGCCCATGAGGATTTAGTTCCAATGTTGAGAGTCAGGAGTGTTAGGGCCTAAAGCCTTTAGCCCCAAGGCCCATGCTAATCCTCAGAGTGTTTTGGTAGATTTTTCAAACTAATAAGGCTAATCAATACAAGCTTTGATCTTTCCTTAATAACCTTTGCATGTTTTTCTTTTCTGCCCTCCTTCCTGCTCAAAGAGCATTCTTCCTCAAGCTGTTTCACCAAAATGGCCCAGTCCCTGCCTCTATACCATAGCCAAGCATGTGGCTCTGGTGTGCAGGGATGTTACAGGAAGCCTTTGTTTGGCTTTTCGGTGACTGTCTCCATGCTTTACTCTCTGGGTGACCCCAATTTTATCTTCATCTCATCACCCAAAACTCTGGTGTGAAGTTGCTCTCCTTGTCCCTCCTGCTCTGGTCTTTTCCTTGGTGCTCTGCTGCCCTCCCTCCTCTCATCACAGGGAGAGTCAATGTCTTTGGAAATGTGAAGGCCTTTAGGATAATCTAGTAAGACTTCCTTATACCTTTATTGAAGAAAAACTGATCTATAATCAGCAATTTACTCTTCTGCAGCAGGTCTTTTAGTGGCACCTGCATCTTCAGGTGCCCCTCAGAGCATGATGGGCTGGTGGTCCTAGCATTGCTGCCCCACTCTACTTTGCCTCCTGAACCAGCCAAGAGTTAACTTACATCCTTTTTTTTTTTTTTTTTTTTTTTTTTTTTTTTTTTTTTTTTATGTCTGTTTCTATTTGCTGCAGAGGCATCAGCTGTTGGACACAGCTTTACTAGGGATAAACTGAAGGGTTTCACAGGCTGGACAAACAGAATTGTACTCTGGGTAGCAAGAGCCTTGCTGATGCTGTCATACAGCTGTGTCCAAAGAAGTAGGAACACAAGGTTTCCTGAAGAGAGATGTCCACACACAGGAGAGGAACACTTTCTTATTACAAGGACTGTGTTGTCTTGTATCACCAGTTGATAGACTACTTAATAATATGAACTAGCTGTTACCTCAGCTAGCGTATTTGGTGAGGATGTGAGATCCCTCCCTCATTTAGGACAGAAATATCCATCCCTCTGTCCACTGGGATGGTGCTCTGGTATTTGGAAGTACTGGTGTGCCCACAAATAGACAGAGTACGAGCCACTTGGGGTAGGAGCAGTTCAGCAGAGCACTTTAGGAGTACAAAGCCATGTAGGTATTTCCTGCCAGCTCTTTTTCACAATCTTTCATTTCTGCTTAATGTTCCTTTTTCTGTAGTTCTGGACAAACAGAGGATGTTGAGTTGTGCAGGCCTGTGTTTTTGCACTGTGTGTCAGAGTGGGCCAGAGCCAAGCAGAGGAGTTACTGAGCTGGGGATGGTTAGTGTGCGTGTGTGCTTAGGATGGGTTTTGCATTTTTGTTTTTGACAAAAAGCCTAAAATTATAGGTAGCATGGGTCTCATAGTGTTTTCCAGGCCATTAATGCTGGGCTGCTTGCACTTGCACAGTGTCCCACCAGCACTCTGCTGCAATGCACACACTATTTCCCAGTCAAAATGACTTGCCAGAATGGGTTACTTCAAACCTGTGGGGTGGTTTGCTGACAGTGGCAGTTCCCCTGTTGAAGTAGGCCTCCCACATTGCTGACTGCAACAGTCGGTGGGTGGGTGATGTGGTCTCTGAAGTGGTTAGAGCTGTAGGTTGTGAATTTATTCGCTCCTTTTCTTGGCTTAAATTGCACCCTTTGCAGGTGGGTACAGGGCTGCTGCTGCTGCATAGAGATAAAGAAATCCTCTGTACTAGTGTTCTGTGTTTGCCAGCTCATGAAGGTGTCTGTCCTTTCTTCTGAAGCTCAAGGTCCTCTCAGCCTCTTTATGCTATGTTTTTTTCTAGTGATCCAGGCCAGAGGCTGCTAGCTGCCTGGTACCTACAGCTTGCACTCCCACCTCCTGCTCCTGTCCTCACATCCATTCTAACTTGACTGCATTTAGCCTCTACAATCCAGTAATTTGTTTAAATGCTTGTGCTATGTGTGGCTCTGATGGCGTCAGTGGTGACCAACTTCTTGGGGGTGGTGAAAGACATGCTCAGGGACTGGAGATGACCCTTCTCTCCTTTCTCCGCTTGCCTACCCATCACTCTTTCCCTTTATTTAACCCATTTCAGCACCTCATCACCAGGAGATGGGGTCTAAACAAGTTTCAGTTTGCAAAGGTGGTGGCTTAAAATATCTGAAGATA
Organism: Aythya fuligula; assembly: GCF_009819795.1. Lineage (NCBI taxonomy): Eukaryota > Metazoa > Chordata > Aves > Anseriformes > Anatidae > Aythya > Aythya fuligula. The sequence continues at coordinate 95,299,719 of NC_045560.1, read as the reverse complement.
AGGGAGGTCAGTGGCAGCACTGATGTAGTGGTACTGGCACCCCAGGTTGCCCTTGCCAGGTAACAGATAGGGCTGCTTGAAAGGCAGTCCCAGACCTGCAACATCCCTTAGTGAGTGTAGACCAGTGCTAAGTATAGCTATGCACCAGCAGGATCCTGATGGGCTCAAGAGGCAGACTGCTCTTGGAAGAGCACTCGAGAATAATATTCATGTATATTAAAGTAATGGACATAAGTGCCATTCACCATCTCGACAGATGGAAAAGGCAGTCAGTAAATATGAGAACTGAACTCAAATAAAAATCACGATGTTTAAAGCACTGTAATAAACCTGTCAGTCTCCTCGGGCAGTGAGAAGCAAATCCCGATTAAACAAGCTAGTGGCAGCAAGAGTCAGCCCACCAAGGGGCAGACTGGCTCATCCTTCGGGCTGTGATTTAAGCGCTTTGCAGAACCCTGCCAACAGCAGCAGGGTGCTGTGGAAGGGAGGGACAGGTCCTCCTAGGCTGCCTTCCAGGAGCTAGGCAAGGCTGAGCAGAAAGAGCCAGAAGCACTAATCCAGTCTCGGGGAGAACAGGCACGGTGTATCAGGATTTGTGATGAACAAGCATGTCTGAAAAGAACAGAGAAGGTTTGATTACAAAACTTCAAGGAAAGGTATACATTTCAAAAGAAAGAGAAAACTGAAAAAGTGCATTTCTTGCTCTTCCCTTACCATCCTTAAAGTTGTTAATTATTTGAAAGAGGCTCTGCAAAATTGCTCATCTTCCATGGATTCAATGGCACTTTTATGATTTTATGGAAAGTGTAGTTGCTGTGACTGTAGAAACTCAGCTGTTTGAGTAAACTTACTCCCCTGACATCTCCCTCTTACTTTCCTTGACCTCTCAGAGCAATGGGTTGTTTTGCTCGTTTCCTATTATTCTTGAGCAACTCTAAGCCGCTCACAGCCTCCCACAATTTCTGGCTGAATATAGGTTTCACAATAGAGATGTTCTGGACTTTTTTTTTCTTCCTTTCTTGAATGAGCTTTGATGTATCTGCGTGAGTGTCTCCTGCCATCTGGTACTCTGTATTGAGATCCACGATCCATGCTGCTGGCTCCTCACTCATTTTCTCCTTAGCATGTGTTCTGTGCACCTCTTAAGTTGCATCAGACATCTACAGGAAACACATTTGCCATGGCTCTCATGGATTTTATGTCATTTTATGCTGGCTTGAGGTTTTTCGTGTTGAAAAACAAGCTACAAAAAGTGCTCTTTCCTCCATCTCACTCAATATATTCCCACCCTCCTCATGTGCTGCCAACCAAAAGAGACTTGTTTAGAAGATAAAACCTGTGCAAAACTGAAAGGAGAGGTTTAATGTTTTCCTTCATGAAACAATTCGTGATCATTCTCACAGATTTCTTTCTCTGAAGCAGAGGTCTGTGTATATGACTAGAAGATTGCCTTACCTTCAGTAACTTATGTGAAATGTTCAAATCTTCCTCGTTCTCCTGAACTCACAGTTGCTATGGTGCAAGAGAGAATAGTGTATGCATTTAGTTAGGTTTGGATGTAAATATTTAGAATACGTTTGATGTATGTTATTTTCCCATTTAAAAAAGGTCTGAGTTTCACTTAGAAACACTACAACAATTGTATTACAGGGCAGAAACTCATTTGTCTTTTTTCTTTATATGTGAACCCTTCAACAACTTGAATTTGTATTTTGACTTTTAATTTCACTGTGGTGTTATAATAGGATTTCTCCTTCTCCAAGGAAGACTTATGTATAGACATGTATTACACATAAAGAATGGTTTTGTTGTGGGGGAAGAGGACACTGAACCCAAAAAGCTAGGTTTTCTATATTTTATTCATAAAAACAGATTTGCAACAATTTATTAAAAATTGATCTCATGCAGTATAAGGTTATACAAGAAATTCTTCATTTACATTTTATTCTGGCAGTTCCAGTCTAGTTTAAAGCATTTGTGCACTAACATCATTGGAAAATGCCATTGGGGCACAGCCTCTTCATAAATTTACAGTACATTTTTGCTGCAGTATAAAAGAACAGAAACATTAAATAGCTATATTCACTTGGTTGGTCTTGTTATCCGCAGTAAAGTAAAAAAAAAAAAATAATGTTATGGGAGAAACTACAGTATCATCGAGACAAAGAATGTACTGCATGGTTTAAACCTAATAAACATCACACAGTCAGTATTCACGAAGTTACAGACACACACACACACTCACCTCCAATGGTCCGATACTTCTGATTTTTTTTTCCTGCTAAATTGGAATAATATTTCTACAGAGATCTTTGTGTATACATTATATACAATATTGTAATTTTTCTCTTTTTAAAAATTAACATTCCTTTTAAAATAAACCAGGCCCTGATGATATTAATAAAGCAAGAGAATACTGTCAACACACATTGAGTGACAACGTCAGTGTTTAGTGCTTAAACAGAGTAATGAGTTCTATTTTATCTGTGTTTATACTTACATGTTTTTGTTCTAAAAGCTACAGATATTTCCATAACCTCTCTTACTGTATGTGCCAAGTGAAATATTTTGTGATGCTCCTGATTGTAAGATTCAGATATATATTCATGTTGGTTTTGGCCACTATGAGGTGTGTTTTATTTTTTAATGGAGATTTACGCTAGCTTGTCAAAGCTGCAGTTAAGTTCCTCAGCTAATGAACCTCTTCAGCTGTGCTTCAGTCATTGCTAATTTGTAAACCTTTGTAGAAGCGTCGTTCCCAGGTCTGGGCTGAGGTGCACAGGCATTGGTCAAAGAAGACTGAGAGCCCAGTGGGTGCTTCACGTATTTTTTTTGCCCTGCTTCCAGTAAACAGCCTTGGCAGGGAGATGCCACATTTCCAGTCCCTTGGAAAAAGAAGCTGCATGTGTATCTCACCTGTGCCGGAGGGTTTGGCTCCAGAGCTGGTCCAGATGGTGTGCCACTATCATTCCTCCTAATTACTTCTGCTCAGGGGAGGGAGCTAAAGTGTAAAACCCATTGTTGTTGTTGTTGTTTCACAGTCCTTTTAGGATTAAAATAAAATATTCTGTTGGTAAATTTGATCTGTCCTGTCTATTGTCCGCTACAACTGTCACACACGCAGGTACAAAGCAAACATAGTGTATATTAACATCTATGTTAATATAGTCACAGGCAAAGCCTGCAGCCGCAAAGTGCTGTGCCCTAAGCCCTCCCCCCCGAGTCCGCTAAATTAATTTTATTGTAATTATGTGTGACAAAATTCAAACAAACTATGAAAAACAATCCGCCCTGTGACATTAAGACTTTACTACCCAGCTGTCCCCAGCTTCTTGAGTTATCGGCCCTAGGACTTTTTTCCAGACAGCGTAGTACGTTACGCCTGGTGTTGTTTACTCCGAAATAGATGCCGAAACTTTGCTAAAACAAAGCTGCAGGTGGTCAGGGCTCACTACCACCATCCCTGGAGAAGGGTAAAATGCTCCAACCCCAACCAACAGCTCTCCAGCTGGTAGCAACGCGGAGCTGTAGCTTCAGCCTCTGCTTGGACTTCGCGTACTGCCGCTAGTTAGAGGTGGCCCTGCTCGCAGCGCTGCGGAGTCTCAATGACACCCGAGGAACCATTTCTCACAATCCGCCTTTCCTACTGAACATCATCCCTGAAATGAAAACAAGCAAGACTAACCAGTGCAGAATGTTTCCAGCAATTTAACACAACTCTTGTAAAAATGAGTGTATCTATTTCAATAAATACGTTATAGCTCAACCGCTGTATTTTTCCGTACATGGATACAGTATAGGATTGCATGTTCTCAGCAGCCACGTAAAGCTCAGTGACATTTGAGTTTTTTTTTTTTTTTTTTTTTTTTTTGCTAGTGTCTTTTTTGCAAGATCCGTATTTCCCAGCCTCCTTGTTGCTCATAGAAATTTGGGAAGAAATGTTTCCAGTGACTTCTATGTGAAGAAATAAAAACTCCATGAATAAGGCTACAGATCAAGTTCCTTGCGTCCTTCTCCTTTGCCTTCCCACATGAGCTACCCTGGCACTCCTGTGGCGGTGGCCTCAGCAGTAGTTCCTCTGTGGTCAGAGCCAATGTTATGTGTTTGTAGCTGAGTTCTATGTCAGATGTTTAGTCCAGTCATCGAGTACTTAAAAGCAGTTCAGGAAGCACTGATCTCCCTTTCCTACAGCCCAGAAACCATCACTCGAAAGGATGGTGGCACGTGTCTGTGCCGGGGGCTGGCGCTGGGGCTTACGCAGGGACTGGCACAGCTAGCGTCGACTCCTCCTATGGACGGCAAGTAGGCGTGATGAAGGATGGGCAGCTGCAAAGACAGCCGACGCTGTATGCTGGGAGGGAGACAGAAAAAGAGAAGCATTAGCCAAGAGGAAAATGTCATATATTACATGCTTGGTATGTCTGCAGGATGCTGTGAGGAGATTTCCAGTGCCTGCTGCTGCGATGGAGAGAGTTAATGCCAAGAGCATCACGCTTGCTGCTGTTGAGCTCTGCCACCTCAGTGTTATGTCCCTTTGGGGAATTTTTCTGACAGGCTAGACATGACAAAAGAATCTAATGGTGCATTCTCAGCATCTCACAACCTTCGGAAATTCCTGGGCACTTTCAGATTAATTGTTAGACTGCTGATACTAGAAAAATGGAAAGCCTTACATTTGCAAGGAGGGCATGTGGACATATAGCAATCCTCCACTCCTTGCAAAGTGATCTACTGCATGCAGAGCAGTGGCTAACTGCATGGACATTCATGAGGTTGCCGACTCATTTTTAAGCCATGCATCACTTAGCGCAAGGATCTTGGAATTAAAGATGGCATTTTTGCAACTCCAGCTAAGGCGCATACAGGTGCATGGCGGGAGGGAGTTCAGACTGCTGACATTTCCAAGTAGTTCATCTTTGCAGTTTAGGTCTGTGCTTTTAAGGTGCTGACTGCTCTCAGGTTCCCACACTCAGCACTGTGGGACCACAGAGCCGGCACTCAAAAAGCAGTCTGTCCTCCCACCCACACCAAAATTCAGTGTTTAGGAACCCAGCATCCTCCATCCAATTTCCATAGAAGATTGACATCATCATAAAAGCAAGGGTTTTGTTTTGATTGTTTTAAAAGGGATGCTAAGCCATGATCACAGTTAGCCCACCTAACCCCTTTCCATGGAGAGAACAGTGCCACGAGACAGTGCTTTGCTCCCCGCATGCTCTGGGTATACTAGTGCCTTCCACAAAATCCAAATCCAGTTGAGGTTTGTTAGTGCACGAGATGTTTTTGGTGATCAGGATGGTATCCTACTAGGATCGTGCCTGCATTTGGACACATTTGCTCTTGAAACAAGGAGAGATTTTCTTTAAGAGAGGGCACATATTAAAGTGACAGAGCTGAAATGAAGGCCAGGTCTTTAATTACAGGAGAAAAATATCCATACGTGGCTTTATATCAGTTCAACGGAGTTTTCGATTTATATTTCCCTGCCATGTTCACTGTATAGACAGACCCTTATAAAAGCATACGTTTGGAAGTTTCCCTTTTGACTGCCTTTCTGATTCAAACATTTCATTTCTTTTTGCTTTGTGTTAGCAAGTGGAGACAGCTACAAATGCATCCATTGCACTGCTCAGGGACCAAACAGTATAGCTAGCAAATTAAAACAGAAAGAAATGAAATGATATTTCTCTTTAGCTTCTTCACTACAGCACTAAGGCTTGTTATATACAGGGATGGGGTGGAAAAATGGTTGCTGCCTGCCTAGCCAGGAAACTCTTCCTCATTCTTTTTGCCCTACAAACCCTCTCTAAAAGTTTAGAGCAATATTAATCCACAGTATTTATGATCATACTGCTGCCCATGCATCTTTGGGATAAAAGCAAATCCGCTCGTTGTTATTTTGCTACTGTTTCCGACTCTTTTTGGTGGTATCAATGAACTCATTCCTGGTTCCCAAGGAGTGCAGAGGTGGCACGGTTCGCTGCCTCCATGCACTGCATCCTTATTAGCCTGACACTGCAGATTGTAATTCTGCCTCTCTTTGCAGGGTCAGACACAGAACTGCCTGTGCTTATTTTCCCACCGGTGGAATTGCTTACTTTGTTCAACTGTTACAGACTTCTCATTAAAGAGGGCTTTGGAAGCTATTTCAAGAGAATGCAGTTGCATAATCAAGTGAATGGTGTTGTTTTTCTTACCCATTTAAGTGTTAGCCATACCATGAACAAAGCATGTTTATTTGGCTATGCACATGGTGGCTGCGGTGGGTGGCAAATTTTGCTTTAACTGTACTTAAACTTTACTTTCACTTGAAAACTTGGTTCCTGGAATTGAGGGAGAGGAAGATAGCCTGGAGACTAGAACACAATTAAGAGCTTAGGCAAAACTTGTAGGGACGAAAAACAAAATAAAACAATAAAAAAAAAAGTAACAGAATCCAAACAAAAGTGCCATTTTCTCCTCAAGCGAAAGTAGATCTTTAACCTTGCTTCACTCTTCATGTTGTTGTTTTTTTCTTCTTCTTTTTTTTTTTTTTTTTCTTCCCCTTTTCTCAATATCAGTGCTTCCCCCCCCTCCTCCACCCTGCCACGTTTTGTCAGTGCTTTTCAGGCTGGTGGCAGGCATTTTGTTTCAAGTTGGCCATATGATATAGATATGTCAGAGTGTATGGTCAAGTAGATGGGGGTGGGAATAGTGAGTATTAGTGGCTTTCAAAAACTGCTCTTCCTGGAGGCTGAAAAGAAAGGTGGTGCCACACACAGAGCAGTCACTCATCGGGGCGTATATCCTCAACTCTACAGAAATGTCATTTATTAGGAATAAATAGATTCAAGTAAAAGCTTGACTTCCAGTGCCATTGCACATACGAGCACAATACGATGCAGATGGGAACTGTGTGCATGATGCTGCAAAGAGGGCAGAGGCATTTGAAAAATATTTTGCTTCTGCTATACAAAAACACTGATGAGATCCATTTGGTAAGTGTGGGGAGTGAAACAACTGCGGCTGCAGTCAAACCTCTTAAGATCTGTGGGAGTGTGTAAACTGCGCCTAAGTGCTCAGAGATCATTTCAATCGATTCCTCAGCCCATTAATGTTGATTTTTAGCAGCTGCTGGGAAGCTAGGGAAGTTCTAAAAGGCTACAGTAAAGCAAGATATTGTACTAGCAAGTAAACTAACCATTCTCAATGCACCTTATTTTAACAGCAGCCTCGAGTAGGATAGGCAAATATGAAGCACCATCAGTAGAGAAACTTCATAAAGGAGGTATTTCATGCCAAGGCATATGGCTGTACTGCAATAATCCAGTCATAACTGACTTTTTGGATAAGAATTTTCAGTTACTAACATTGACAAAACTTGCCCCAACAGGCTATTTGACTGTCTTTTAAATGCTGATAAAAGCAGAGCTCTAGCTCAAAAAAATGAGATGATATAAACTACATCTTGCAAGCAAGTATGAAACAACCTCTGGCCTGAAAAGTATGGCTGTGCCTGCACTATGCACATAGCTGTATGGTAAGGAATCACAGTCACATTATTCAAATGTAGCACTAGAGATAAGAAAGAAAGAAAAAAAATCCCAAATCAAATGTTTTCTTCACTCTACAAGAACCTTTATGCCGATGAGCATGAATGACTAAGAATATGCTTGCAAAGCATAAAGTTTGGCAAGAGATAATCTCTTGTTGAAGAGAGAGAATCATAAAACCCTAGTCCTGAAGACTGCTATGCTTCTTCTCTCTGGAGGATTCATTGGGCCTGGGCTGTGCAGCTCTGGTAGCCAAACTGCACCCTCAGGGTAGACACTGACCCATGGACCTGGCACAAGCACAGTTGTGCAAGGCCTGAATGATGCTGTTCTGGTTTAGCAGGACTGTATTAATTGCTTTCCAGAAATGTCAGCGGCTATTCAGATTTGTGCTGACCTGACTCTTAAGGCCTTTAGGAAATCTCAGTCTTCTCATCTGTCAGTGATAGCCCAAATTTTTTTTTTATTTTTTTTTTTATGTGTCAGGAGAAGGACTTGAGGATCCTTGTTGCTCCCTTCTAACTTGGATATTTTATGATTCTATGATCTGCATTTTTCTTAGTATCTCTCTTACGTCAAGAGGACCACATGTAGATGAGCGCATTTATCTATTCACACTACATTATGTCTCACAAATGGTGCTGGAAAAAGATGCACATCTAATAGCTATGCATTAAAGCACTCTGCTGACCTCATCAAGTCACAAGAGCTTGCTCAGTGAGGGCCCTGTTTTTGTAAAATAATCAAGAGATTTCAACAAATAAGGGCTTTCTGTGTGTGTGCATGTGCATTAAGGTTAGCTCCTGTGCAGGTTTGTGTTGTGTTGTTGTTTTTTTTTTTTTTTTTTTCCAGTGAGGCCAGAGACAGAGCTCCTTGTATTTTCCTGCACCACGTCATACAAGGCAGTAACTGCTATCTGAAATCAGGTTTGCTGTCACTGATGTAACATGTGACTGAGTCTGGTAATTTATTTAATTTATTCTGTTTAATAAGCTTTTAAGTTGCCCAAGTACCAAACAGGAGTCTGACAGCTATTAGTTCAGATGCTCATAAAGTGGTGCCAATGTAATTAGGCTACCTTAGGGAAATGACTTATTCTAGGGACAAAAAAGCATGATGCTTCCCTTAGCTTTGGACCACAGCAAGCCCTGCTGAGCTGTTAGAGGGTATTATGTGAATTTATTATATAGGTTCCTGGAAAGCAAGGCTGATACCATAAGTTCCTGTCTTCTCCATGAACCTAACCAGTGTTTTGTGCCACCAACCACAGAATTCTTTGATTCTGTGATCCTCTCCTTGAGGACGCAGTTTTGTTTCTAAGGAAATGTTTTTCTATGTCCCACTCAGCTCCAGCTGCTATGGTAACATTGAGCCCTAAAACTGCTTTTATTTCTCTAGCTTAAGACCAAAATGGAGTAAAATGACTATGCACACCACGAACCCTTCTGGCTTGTGTGTAGAAGGACCTGGGCTGTTGATAATGGTCATAATGTGTGTGTATTCCCATGTACATCCTCATCTCTCCTTTACGTTGGTGGCTGAGCACAACTTGTCCTATAACTCTTTATAGAAACTTTAGACATCACACTATGGGTATTTCTGACAAGACAAAAAAAAAGCATGTTAGTTTGTTTTGGGGCACTTCAGGATCCAGTGGGGCTAATATCCTCTAAATTTGGTGATGATGGTGAGTTATGGGCAGGGAGGCATCATAGGTGCTTCAGGAGTTGCCATTCACATCTCCTCTCACTGATGTTCCAGCTGGCCCTTATGTTTTAAACAGTAGAAAGTGTGTGCACACAAGCACAGGCATACACAAGAGAGCAGAGTGTGTCTTTCTCTACCAGTATATAATGGTGTACTACTTACTGTTCTGGAGAGTTGATGTCTTCTATAGGATCTTTGCTTGTTCTGGAAGGATCTGACGTGCCCCACTGTGCTGGTGGATTTTGATCAAGATGATTTTTCAAAATTGCTTTCTCGCCGTCTAGATGGAAAACACAGTAAATTTTATTTTACTGTTATGAAATGATCTTTCTAAAATTCTTTCATTATAAAAGTTTATACAGGTATGCACAGTGCCACAAAATAATCTCTTTCTGCCCATATTGCAATACCAGCTCAGGTTTCCCCAAGAGTCTTTGGTACTCATACACTTTTGGTGACGTGGTCCTTCATGGGAACTACCAGGAAGAAACAGAAAAGAGAAAAAAAAATATTTTGTCTTTTTTTTTTTTTGTTTTCTTCCTCCCTCTCTCTCTTAAACATCTTCTTTCATGCCTTTATGTGCCCTGTCATACTCCTTTCCCTAGTCTTACACGGTGTTAAAAATATAGTAACTGCATCATCATATTGTCTTGCACTCAAATGTTACTTTTCTACATGAAAAACAAAAAACAACAACAAAAATGACAAACAACTTGTTTAAATATTTTCCCAGAAAAAAAAAAAAAATATGGTCTCATTGATTTATGAAACCTTGGTACTCTTTATCTCACATAAGCAGTTAAGTGCTATCATTCAACCGTCTATCTGCTATGATTTAGCACAGAAATACCATTCGTATCAGATGCACTGGCCCACAGGTTGTCTACAGAAAGGGCAGCTAATGATTTCATAAAGCTTTCTCCTGCAGTTCTCTCTTCTGTGTAATGATAACATATTTTCTCTGCAGGTAGCATCACTTAATTACCACAGGAGATGCAGGAGTCAGGGGCTAGCTGTGCTGAGGTCTGTGGCGTGCATCAGTCCCTCTGCAAAAATCAGAATGCAGCCATTTAAAGAAGGCTGTCTTAACTGGAGATCCTTTCTGTTCCTGCCTGCTTTTCCAAAGTTTCCTGCTGTGTTAAGCCAAGCAAAGTCACATGGAAAACATCTGAGTAATGAGGACAGTGCAGAGTTTTCATAAATAATTACAGAGCAGCTCCAAATCCATCACAGGCAGTTGTTTGCTACGCACGCAGAAACAGTGACTGCTGCAGGCGCTAAGGCAACATGGAGGAGGACTCAAAGGTAGAAGCTGGAAAAGGATCTTGCAGGATCTGAATGCAAAAAGGGGCAGGAGTGAGAAAAGCAGGAGAATATCTGAGAGAAATGAAAATAGCCTGAAAAATCCAGCACGTATTGAAGGCTTAGGCTGCTTTTCTCTACCACTAACAGCTAGAAACCCCAGAGAACATTCGGGTCCCAGCATGCTGGGAATATCCATGCTATCAATGAACATGGTAAAGTGCTCCTATATGTATGTCTACATATAGGCATTGTGGCCATACCTAGCCCTAATTTGTAAGATTCACTTTCCTCTGTGCAAGTCTAACAAGCAAGTTGGAAATAATTGCTACAGCCTAGAAGAGAAAGAAAGATTATTCACTGAAGTTGCATGGAAGACAAGGGGCTGGGTGAGAAAGGACACAACCAGAACACACGAAGATGCTTCTGTTGAGGCAACACAATGTCAGTAAAAGAGAGATAAGGGATCCAGCTGTAGGAAGAGAAAAGTGCTTTAAAGGAAGGGGACATGACAGGATTCAGTGATGGCTTAGATGTGAAGCAAGGACAGCAAGGAGTCAAATCTGACAGTGGCTAAGATAAGGAGCAGTGAAACCCATCATCTCAGGGCAGCCTGAAGTTTGCTGGTGTGGCACTTGCTGTCACAAGAGTTCAGTTTTTATTTTCCATATATCACATTTCTATGTATATCGAGCTTGACATTTGCATAAGAGCCTTGTGATGTCTATAAACAGACACATAGGAAAAAAAAACTCTTTTTATTTCCATGATTAAAAACAATGTCAATGCTGAGCTGATCTAAGCTGACAATGAAAAATGCTGACTTTATGACACAGACCAAAGTTAAAATTCATTTCATCCTTGTAATTAGGGATAGAAAAGGCCTATTATTTAACTGCTCTAGGGCCCCAAATCCTTTGGCAAAGATAAGCAATTTGCAAAACCACTGAAGATACAATTCTACACCAAATGACTGGAATATGCAACTGCCAGACTTTGGGAGGTCATGATTTCAGAGAATAATCTGTGCTGTACACCCTGAAGGGAATTCTTGTGCTTTTAGTTGTGCTGGGGGGAGGGAGGAGAGGAAGGAGGTGGTCCCCGTCAAAAAGGTGGGGGATCTAGTTTAAAGTAGAGCAGAAATCATATATTCTGTGCCTACTCATTCCTTAACACCAACTGCCCATATATCACTCTGGGTGTTATTCTTAATAGACCCTCTTCCACCACTCTTTCAGATGACTCTCTCTTAATACACTGCATATATTTCTGTATACAAGGTGACTGAACACAAGTTTTAATATCCCAGGTTAAAAAAGTGCAGACAGAAGCCACATAGGACTGCCACGACATCGAGACATTTTTTCCCGTTGTATCTCTCTCTCTCTCTTAAAAAATAGAAAACAGTTGGGTAATTCTTATTTGTTGCCTAAGGCTTTAAAATTTTTAGTTTTTAGATTTTTAGATTTTAGTTTTTAGATTTTTATTCTGCAGCTATGGAAACTAGAATCCCTTTCCCTTCCCTTCCCTTCCCTTCCCTTCCCTTCCCTTCCCTTCCCTTCCCTTCCCTTCCCTTCCCTTCCCTTCCCTTCCCTTCCCTTCCCTTCCCTTCCCTTCCCTTCACGAAGATCAAGATTCTCACTTAGTCATACACTTTCAAGAGCTGGAGCTTAAAGAGGAAACACTATCACCATATGCACTTAAACAACTTAAGGATGAAGGAAATTGATTTTGTATAGATGAACAACTGAAAGAAAATGAATTAAAGGTAACGGTAAACTTTTGGCTTTCCTGATTTCTCTGGTTTAGGACTGCCTTTAGTATTTCACTATCTTTTCTTCCTCTGTCCATTAAGCATGCCACTTGAAAAATGTCCTTCATTCTCAGAGTACTGTCTGCCACTGCAGATGCTACTGAATAAGTTGCACTGGGATGATCTGACTGCCTTCAAAATTGAATTTACATTAGCCAGAAGCAGTTTCTAAGTAATTTTCACCTTCTTAGACCTCAAACAGGAACTCAGAAGTCTGAATAAGTGATGCCTGAGCACTTTCCATTCAGAAAACCACAGAGAAAAAAAGACAAATATATCTCAAGTGCCTCGCACAGCACTCTCTGATTGGTTCATTAGAAAACAAAAGCAGCTACCCGGTTGTCAGTGAGAGCCAGGAGGGGTTAGCTCAGGACCTTTGCCCACCTGCAGCAGAGAAATGACTTCCAATTACAGAGCTCTAAGCTGCAGGAGGACATCCCATTGCTGCTGTGAAGAGGCTCAGTGAGGAGGTCACTGCTGCCAGCTGCTTGCCTTTCTCTCTGCCAGAGGTGACTCCCTCCTCAGACCTCCCATATCTGTAATCACTTCACATCCTGTCTCCCTCAAAATTACCTGGGTAGGCTTAAACAATTCATGCATTTTAGCAAACATTGTTCAGCTGCGGGCAGAAAGTACAGCATGACTTCCACTGCTGCATTTTTTTTTCCAGGATGCTAGAAACTGCATCTCTTTACCTAGAAGTTTGTTTTGTTGGCACTTACACACTGTGGTTTTATTGAGTACCTTCATCATTACGCTTTAGTGGCAATATTCCTCCACTTGCTTACAACTTGGTGTCAGGACTGCTGTTCACCCCACATTTTTCAATTCCACTGTTGTCTTCTCATTGTTAGAAAACATATTTTATGCTCCACAAAGAAGTAAATGTGGTTTAATAATGACTTACAAGAACTGGCAGAGGTACTCTAGTCAATTTACTGAAGAGCTCTGAAAAGGTAAGGGTAGATCTTAAAAATCTACTGCTATTTTCCATGCTTCTGTTGTTGGGACTGTGAAACAAGACTAGTCACTTTTGGCTTTGTATGTGAGCAGGGTGTAAAGAAAATAAAGCCAAAAAGCAAATTAAAATGATCACATCATCTGCTGGTTATACATGAAAAAGTTCTCCTCACAATACCAGGAAGTCTAAGTCATGACTTCTCATAGTTACATTTGGAGAGGAAGACCTTTTTTTTTTTTTAAAAAAAAAGAAAGCCAGTAAGATTCTCTTTTGATTTATACTACTGTGAATCAGAAGAAAGTCCCTTTACTACAGATTGATTTCCATGCAAGCAAAAGCAAGAACTGAATCTCTAGCAGATTGGTCTCTCTGTAGAAATGGAAACAAGCTCCAGTTTCAAGATTGGAATATGTTTGCTAGGCTTCACAGAAACTACTATCTCTCTCTCTTTATCAGGATATAATGAACTATATCTTTTCTTTAAACCAACATTCCTTAAAGCCTTGTGCACCTCTTTTTGAAAACCTTTCCTTTGAATCTGTGGTTTTAATCTCAAGCTTAATGCTTGAATAAAACCAACTTCATAGAAGTAATGTTTTCCCCTCTAGCAGATGAACTCTGTTTTGCTTTGCATTTACTTGCAACATGCCTTTGAAACCTGTTTTTTTTTTTTTTTTTCTTTTTTTTCTTTGTGCTGCTTTTACATAGGGAAAAACTAACACTAGGAAACATTGGAGTGGGGTGACAACTGACAGAATGTGGGCATATCTGACATGCAAATGAATGCTCCCAGTCCATTTACAGCAATAAGTAAAGACTGTTTTCTGGCTCAAAACAGAAAAGACTTTCCGAGCAAGCTGGGGTGCCTGCAGAGAGAGAACTTGCTAATGTGACTAGGAAAAAGGGATTGCTTATAAGTGGGGACTATTGATTCTGGTGCTGTCGTTCATTATTTTTTTTCTAATATGCTACTCTGGAATGTACAGGCAAAGGTAGCAATAAATGAAGATATTACTGTATGGTTTTTTCTCAGCTTGGCTTTAGGTGAAACTCTCACTATCTATCAATCATTCATGTAGAAATAATTTCATTGAAAAATGTCAAATAGAAGTCAAATAGAATAAGACTGTAGGATTCTAAGCATAACAAAATTAGCCAATCCAAAATAAATAAATAAATAAATAAAACCCACAGTGTATTACTGATGCATTTTTCCTGCAGAACCAAGTTCAGTCCTGATATGCATGCTCTTTTCATTTCCCTATAGCTGCCAGAGAACAGCTTGTCCCTTGAAGAATAGAAAGGGAGAAAAGTTCAGGACCTGATGAAAAGGGGTAATAAAAGCTAAAAAGAAAATTTTTATAGCAGTTTCTTCCATTATTTTATTGACAATGCCTGCTATAAATGTTGTGGAAAAGTTAATCTTAAAACTGCATGATGGAGCTTTCTGTTATTGCATGTGTGGGCTCCTCTGGAATTACAGTGGTGGCTGATACCCTGTGCTGCAGCTCCTGCAGGGACAACCCCAGGTGACACAGCCCAGCTTGCTCTGCCTCTGAAGTGGCTCCAGGTATAAATCCAAATAACACCAAGAGTGTTCTAGTTTATGGCAGCTTCTAGGGATGTGTAGTAAAAGCCTCAGTAACTTTTATCTCTGCAGTAACTTGCGTGGTAGAAATAAATTCTGCCTTCACAAGGTCTTCCCTTCTTCTGACTCACTGGTGGCAGGGGTGCAGTGGGCCCTTTTGGGAAGCTCTGGCTGGTGCCCATGCTGGGCTATTTCTTTGCTGGAACCGTGCGGCACAACCTTGCTCTTAACATAGCACCACAGCTATAAGCAGAAGTCTCCTTTTTCCAAACATCAGCCTGGAAAACTCACCCTCAACTCCAAGCCTCAAGCTAGGCTCTTTGCTGAGTGTCACCACCAGTTACAAGAAGTGCCCAAGCTAAAAAAAGTACTCACCTACAGCCACGTCCCTGCTTTACACCAGGCTGCGATGCAGCTCTGTTGCTCAGGCAAGGTGATCAGATACAGCAAAGAGCAAGCTGGGAGAGAAGTTCATGTTGTGAGAGCTAAGGTAGCTAGCAGATGCCATGATTCAAAATGATCTGAGGAAGGTATTAAGTAAAGTTAAGGGGATGCTTTATATGTACATTTTATACCCAACTGGGGAAGCCGTCTGAGGTCCCAGAGCCACAGTCCGTGGAGCACATGGAGAATTGCCTGACCACACAAAGCTAGCTAGCAGTGCTGAAAAAAACTGTATATATATATAAATTAAACCATAAACTACAAACCACGTTTTCCTTGTTGCTTTTATTGCATGGCCAATTGCTGTAGATGTCTCAGGGACAGTACAGGTTTGTGAACAAGAGATGAGTATCTTGGATAATATCTCTCCTTAAATGAGACCTACTGAATTAAAAATGTGCTATAAAGAAGGAGTCACCATGCCAGCAAAGAGTGGACTGTGCTAGGAACTGTTCCTGTTAATAACTAACCATGAACTCCCAAAGCTATGGCTTTGCCCAAGATCAGGCAGTTATAGGAGTGCTCAGCTGTGTCTGCCTTTTCCGTCTAAATAGGTTTTAGACACCTAAATTTAATGTTTGGCTCCTAAATCCATGTTTGAGGTAAATGGCAGGGGTGGGGAGGGATGGGAAGAATCAGATAACATCTTTTGGCACTCAGCTATAGGCTGGGAGTTTTGACTCTGAACAATTTTTACAGATCATAAATCTACTGAAGTGTGCTATGACATTAAAGTTTCATTAGGCCTTGTTTGAGATGCATTGCATAAATCCCATGTTATTATCTGTCCTCTGAAGTGCAGAGCTCTGGAGTTGTGCAAGCAATAGCAACAGGGACACAGTACATCACGTGCACTACATCATCTATGTGAACTCTTGCAGAACAGCATGATGTTTTGCAAAGAATATTGACACAGGATTCAGCCATGTCCACAAGAGCAGTGGCAAATGATCAGCTATGATTTTTAGCTCCAAGTCAGCTGTTTATTTTAGCATTTCTCTTCACTGTATTACTCCCTCTCTCTCAGCTCACATTTTTTACAAGGTCCAAGCTAGACAAAAGCCTTGTCATTAACTGAAAAGCAACATTGGACTGGCTTTCCCAGTTGCAGGGTGGAGATGATACGCACGGCCACTTCTAGGTCACGCTGATAAAATATTTACATCTTCTGAAGCTTGGCTGAAGTACCATCAGGGATGCATAATTTCAAGGTTCTGTACTTTAATTTACAGAAAACAATATGAAATACGTAGCTACAGAAAGCATAGCTATGTCAGTCAGAGTTAGCTTTTCTGTAGCTATAAGGGTCAGAATTTTTTTAAGTACCATTTAAGTGATGTCTGTTTGTATCTGCACAGAAGCAGCAGTGACTCAGCAGCATGAATTCTCCAAAGCCTTATTATTTTTATTGGAACGGCAAATTTAAATTAAGTACATAGGTTGACTATTGGAATGTGATGCAGTGAGAGAAATACAGATGAGATTCAGACATCAAGCTAAGGGGAGGGAAAGAGAGAGAACAAGGAGCAGAAGACAGAAATGGAGGGCCAAAAAAAGGCTGTCGAGGGTGGTTTAACGTGGTGTCTCAAAGCCTGGAGGTATGAATACCTGATGTCAGTTGAGATAGGATCAGGATACTCTGTCATACCCATATTTGGGGCCTTTGTCTTCAAGTGTGGGACCAAACTTTGAACACCTGCTGGAAATTGAGATCCAGGTCCTCCTCACTCCCAGGTCAATGCTCTAACCTATTTAATATAAATATGGCCAGGAAAAAACACCCTCACTTCTCTTCTCTTGCTTTAGCTTTAGGTGATTGGTCTATTCAGAAAACTGTGTCCAGCATCAGCAGTATGCAGAATATTTATCCTGTATGTTTAAATAGTACATAATTCAAAGCTTCTCAGTACATTAAGGCTCAGTGCATAAAGATGGTTTTAAATATGTACCCAGCAGCAGAAATGTAGAAGTTAAGGTACTGTACTGGGCTAAACTTGGGAATGCAGAGAATCTTGGATGCTGGTGTTTAAAGCAGCAGTAAAGCATCGATGTCTTCTGTAGATATAGCTACAAGTAAGTGAAGAAAGGTTGTATTTTCTCCTTGATTTCTTTGCCAGCATCCTACTGCTAATGGAGTGCAACCTGCTGTGGGAAGCATCCAGTCCTAAATTTATACCCAACGTATCTCTTGAGAATCATTTTTGTTTCTCATAGCCAAACTCAGATGGCCATTTGGCACAATGTAATGTATCTTTTTCTGCTTGAAATATTATTCATGATTTATCATTTTTCCTGGAGCATCTGACATGAGTGGAACATTCTATGTGTTCCTTTCAAACACTTGGTAAAACTGCCTCATCCCACTCACTGATGTTAGTTCTTGTTGCTGATCTCAGCCCAATAATCACACGCCTCCAGCAGCTATTTACGTTTTCCTTTTCCTCCTTTCCCCCCTTCTGTTTTTTAATTTTAAAAAGGACACTGGGAATGCTATGGAGCTCTTCCTCTCTTTTTTTGCCAAAAGTTACACAACCAAGTGTTTACGCAGGCTAAAACAAAGAACCCCATGAGAAAGTAACCTTATCCAACCAAAATTACAATAATTACAATATGCCTCAAAAGCATATATGAACCATTGCTATTATTTAAAATAATTCTTCAACAATTATATTTTTTACTCTGCCACACACAGCAATAGGAAACCTGAGCCTAGCATTGTAACAAACATGCAACTCTACAACTTCCCAATACATGGCAATTAATTTTCTTTTGTTTTTTACTTAAGGTAATAATATTCAGCTGTATGAAGTCACTGGCCAAAATTCACAAAGTAGATCTATTCTAGAGTCAGAAATGTAAGCTGGGTGTCCTGGCTTCCACTTGACTGCACTATGCACTAGATTTTATTGTTTCCCCAAAGTGAAATTCTTTTGTATATATTTCTTTGGAGAGCTGTGCAAGAAACATGGTAGGAACGACTTAGGAATATTACAGTAGTCATGAAATCCTATTTTATCCATTCCTAGGGAAGAATTTTCATATGTAAGTGCCTTCAATTCTACATTTAGAGTCCAAATCAGCACTGAAATATTTACATGTTTCTCTTCTATGTGCTTGATAGCAGTGTCCAAAAGTAGGATTTGAGTATCCTATTCAGATGAGCACATATTAAACTGGGCTTCCTACTGTTGAAGGCTGGCACAATTAACTCTCACAACTGAAGCATTCTATGACTTCTCTCCCTCCATACAGTACAGAAAACTTGGCTTCTGAACATAAATTTATTTTTAAAAGTTTCCTACTTTACCATGTCTATTACACACATAAGGCTTACAGTAAAAGACGAGATGTACAGAGAAATAACTACTTAGTGGGTACTGTATAAACTTATTATGTGACTTGCCATGCTTTCCATAATGCAACCAACACATGTAAAGCTCTATCTTACCAAGATCCGAGTGCTCTGGAACTAGACCAATAGGACTTGTGTTCAAAACCTTGGTGGGTTATACTGCTTATAGATTTCACTAACTCTCACCTTTGCTGTCTGTGAAGTTCCGTATACTGAGAATGTCATTAAGATCCTGATAGTGGTTCTGCTTAATGTATGTTGTTTTCTCAGGAGTGTCCTGAAGCTGCATTGTGACCTCTTCTAGGTCTTTGTCCAGCTGCAAAACAGAAAGGGTATGAATTGCTAAAAGCTCAAGGATCATTGCTTCAGGTACCTGCAGTACCTGCATAGCTTTCTATAAGAAGACCAGGAGGCATGTGGTCATGCAATGGCCACACAGCACCAAATATAGTGTTCTTATGGCACTACTACAATGCCACTAAAAATCATGCTACAGGCAGCAAACTGCATTCAACTGTGATATAGCATATAGAAGAATAAGCTTCAGTAGTTGAGGGTTGAAGTAAGTCCAGATGCACTGCTGAATAAGAAAGAAATGGGCATAAGAATGCCCAGTCTGAAAACCTTTCAACTAATTATTATTTATGCAGACCAATATGCTCCAAGTGCCCATGACGATGAAACTTCCTTTTTGAACCCACAGGGTCTGGGTATTTAATTTAATTTGTTGAAGCAAAGTCTAAAAAGCATATCAGGGCCCTGTGTGCACTAACACAGCAAAACTGCCCAGACTAGCCTTACCTGTGTCATTGTCATGAGCCTTGCAAGTCACAGACTGAGATCTTGTGAGTTAGTAGGCTTCATAGGAAAAATACTTCAGAAACGAAAATAGTGAATAGCCAGCAGAGCCTTTATCAAAAATTGCAAGGCTGTCATATGAAAGGCACCTGGCCAAGCTGAAGAGACTACATTTCTTTAAAAAGGCAGGGATAACTTTTGCTTTTGAAGTCATCGGTTGTCTGAGTAAACACCTTTCTGTTACATAGGCAATTGTCATTAGTTAAGATCTAGACAAAGAAGTAATGGTTTAAATAAAAAACCTTTTCTTCAAGGCATAAGAATAGTTCACAATACAGGCAAGAAAATAACAATTTTTATAAGATTATGGATATTTTGTCTCACAAAATGGGCAGTCTTCAGAGTTGATTTGCCATTTTTTGAAGTCTCCTGAGCAAGGATGGACATAATGGAAAATACCTATGTTATAGCTCAGATAGGATTCATGTATTTTATGTGCTTAGTCCTCCTCAGTACAGACTGAAAAAACTTCATGGCCTTTGTTCCGTAAAAGGTCAGCTTACACAATCATAAAGGTCCTTTCTACTTTATGAAATATGTAATGCTGTTTCATAGGCAGATGGAAGACCTGTCTAGCAAATTTTTGAGTGAATTCTCAGAGAGGTCAAGAAATAACAGCAACAGCAGTCTCTGAACTCAACCACAAACAGAAACAAAGACATCTCTTAACTGCCCTTGGGGTTGCAGGTCTCTGTTACACTTGCATGGAAAACTTGCCCTTCTACAGCTATTGCTGTATGGTACTCAGCATGGCCATATGAAGCAGCAGGGTGATTTGCCTGATACAAAGCAATAGAGGAAGTTTCACTTTAATTTGCTAAGGCACAATCTAAATTCATCACATCTGCTAAGTATTCACTGTATTAATTAGCTATTCATATAAATCATCTGTTTCCTATTATTTCAATATTTTGCTAAGGGCCAACGCCAATTTTTTCCTCTAAAAAGTAGTCAACAGTTAAGCAGACTACAGAATTGCATACAAAACTGAAAAGAAATTGCTTAGGCAGTATGGATAAAATAAACAATACCTCTGTAATTTTCATTCTCAAGCGATGGTTCTCTGACTGCAATCCTTCTAGCCGAGATGTGCTGGCCTGATTGACGCTGGTGACTGATGTTGATGTTTTTGAGTCTTCTTTCTTTTGATTTTGAGTGAACTGAAATCTTCTGTTCTGTGTGGCTGCATCTGGATTTGTTCTCAGTGTGATGAGCTGAAAGGTTTAAAAGCCTTAAGAAATCCTGTAGATAGTTTTATTTTTACAGCTCTTTCTTTTGTATCCCCAAATATTCAAAGGTAAACCAACTGTTCCTTTCTGACTTTCAAGTACAAAATTCTGGAAAGGGAGCTCTGCTTGCCATATATAGTACTTAAGGCAATTTTTGAATAACTTTATAGAATAGTTTGGATCAAAATGATCTTGCAAAGGGAACTGTTCCAAAAATTAGGAAAAACAATTTAAAATATATTAAACTGGATTTTAATTACATTAAATATATATTTTAATATTTCATCAAACATCTGTTTCTCTTTCATCAACATCTTTATACTTTCAAAGGATATCTTATTTCTTCAAGGAAAAAAAAAGCAACCCACCAAGCCCTTCACTCCCCAAACACAATGTCACATGAAATTTCTTCTTTCCTACTGTTACAAGTAACACTCAAGTAGAGAAAGGCATGAAGTAGGAGTATTAACAGAAAGAACCCTTGGGAGGTTGCACTCTGGAGATAACAGAAACTTAATTAGGTTTTAGGGACCCAAAATAAAACAAATCTGTTCAAATGTACTGAATAAGCCACTTTAAAAAAAATAAATAAAATAAAAAAAAATAAAAGGTTAAACTTACTTATATTTGTTTAAATTAAATATGTTTAAGATTTAACACCCAGTGACAATGTGAAAATATCGCCTTGACATGAGGAGAGAAAGTTACTAGCTGTTTGGCAAGGGGAGAGAGATTCTTGGAGTACTCTGGAGAGCACAGAATTTGCAATTACTTGTCAAGCGTCATACATATATATTTGTATACAGACGCAGCTGAAGGAGCTCCCTGTCCTGAGAACATAGCTCTGGTATCATAAATCCAAAGCTGTTAAATTTTCCAGAAAGATGGAAGGGAGGAGTTATTTTGCAAGCAAAGTGCCATCAGATTTTGTGGTGTAGCTGTATTTTGTAATTGGTTCACCTTGATCTTCTCTAAGCACGGCTGTTCTGCAGCTGTGGTGGCATGAGGTAAAGACCTACCTTCTGATAGAGAGAGACATGACTGACCAGGCACCAAAGCTCTTCTTCCCTGACATGGATTTACAGACAAATTTGCAGATTGGAATGGTGAACTGTGTTTGAAGACAATAAATTGTATTTCTTTAGGTGATAAAGGGCATGGAGAAGGCTCAGGTACTCAGTACCTGCTTCACCTCAGCCTGTGCCAGTAATACTTGCTTTCAGGAATCCCAAACAGCTGAGATCCCCCTGCCAACTGAACATAAATCCATGCGTCCTGACAAGGTGCATTCCCAAGGACTGGCAGTGCTGATGTCGCTGTGAGGCCACTCTCAATTATCTTTGGAAGGTGATGCTGACCAGGAGAGGTTCCTGAGCAGTGGGAGAAAGGAAATATCCCACCTCTGTTCAAGAAAGATGAGAAGGAAGATTTGGGGAACTACTGGCCAGTCACCTCTACCTCAGTCCATGGAAGGTGGTGTATCACGTCATCCTGGGATCCTTTTCCAAACGTATTAAGAACAAGAAGGTGATTGGAAGCAGTTATCATTAATTTATGAACGGGAAATCCTGCCTGATCAACCCAATAGCTTTATTTTGTGAGATGACAGGGCTGGTAGATGAGGGGAGAGAGATTTTTCTTGATGTATGCAGGAGTTTCCAAGTCAACTCCCATAACATCCTCACAGACAAACTGTTGAAGTAGGGACTAGGCAGGTGGACTGTGAGGTGGATTGAAAACTTAACCTTCCAGGCTCAAAGGATCGTGAAAGCCAGTCACTATTGTTGTACCTCACGGGTTCATACTAGGATGCCTACCACTTAGCATATTATTAATGACCTAGAAGATGGGACAGAGCACACCCTAAGAAACTTTGCAGATGATCAGGAGCAAAGGAAGAGCTGATACTGCAAATGGTTGCACTGTTATTCAGTGGTACATCAAGAGGCTGGAAAACAGGGCTGACAGGGATCTCCTGAAGCTGAGCACAGGAAAATACTAAGTCCTACACTTGGAGAGGAAGAAACTCCACTCCCACTCCTGCAGCCTGGGGGCACACCAGCTGGAAAGCAGTTTTGTGAAAAAGGCTCTGAGGATTATGGTGGACACCAAGTGGAACATGAGCCATCAATGCACTCTTGTGGCAAAGGTGTCCAGTACCCTGGGCCAATGGAGGTGATTATTCCTCTGTACTCTGGTGAGAGCACACCTGTATCAGAGCCTCCAAATCTGGGCTCCCCAGTACAAGAGGGGTACGAGCATAGTGAATAAAGCCACAAAGGTGCTGAAGGGATTGGAGCCTCTACGATATAAGCAGAAGATTGTTTAGCCTTGACATGGCAAGGCTCAGGGGAGATTTTATTAATGTGTGTAACACACGATAACAAAGAGTAAATGAAAGGACAGAAACCACTAACTGAAAAACAGGTTATTTCACTTAAACATCAGAAGAAACTTTACTGTGAGGGTGGTCAAACAACGGAATAGGTGCTCTGAGAGGTTGGGAAGTATCCATCTTTGGAGTTATTCAAACCCAACTGCTCAAGGCCTTGAGCAACTTGCTCTGCCTGAATTTCCCTAAAGCCCCCAGTCTCTCCCTTCCCCCAGTTCTATGATTCTAATTAGGCTGGTTATAATGACTGGTGTATCTAACTCCCAGGCCAAAAACTCCATTAAATTGAAGTTAAAGGTGAAGAACAGTAATTACAAGGCTTCTTAAATTATTAGGCAAAAGTGTTACAAGATAAAAGCTCTGCAATTTGATGTGGTCTAAGTTCAAACTGAACATAAGACAGAAGTATAACTTTCCATCAGTTGACTCAACTTTATTTTGGAGTTCATAGCTAAAGAAGGGATATTTTGCCACAAGGATGTATGCTGTAATGAATTCATTCACATAGCGTGGATTTGATGGAAAAGCCCGTGGGTGATATGATGATATTGTTTCACAGTGTACAAGGGATGAAGTTAGATGAGCATTTGTTCTTTTGAGCAGAAAATCAGTGGAACTTTTTTTTTTTTTTTTTTTTTTTTGCCTTGCATCTGTGTGGTTCCAATTTCTACAAAGAGTCAAAGCTCGATATCTTATCTACAAAGAGTCAATACCAAATAGACAAAAAATGCTATCAATACACAAAAATAGTGTTTTATTCCCTGGTCCCTGGAACTGATTTTGCCTTGCTGCTCTACTGGAAACTGGATGTGAATTAACATGTTATGCCATTGCAGTAGAGGATGGTATGCACTCAGTGGGTGACTACAAGTGAATGCAATGTTCTATTTCAAAAAGGAAGGAGCAGAAAAAATATGAGGACGAGAAAGTTTGATAGATATGATATGGATAAACATGGCAAAATTACTTCATTAAGAGAAAATACATTTTAGGATTGCTTCTTTTAAAGAAGTGAGGTTTATGTTGAAAAATATTACAGACCTATTCTCCATTAAAAAGATAATTAGGCATAATAGTTAATTTCCAATAGGAAAAAATATACATAATATATGCCTGAATTTTACAGATTGTTTCTACAAGATATTCTTGTACCCAGAAATATTTTAAAAAATGATTGATTTTTTTTTTTTTGATTTGATAACGACAACATCCATGGTTATTGTAAGTAGCGTGCAATATAATGGATATCAACATTTGTATTTGAGGACACCTTTAAATAGAGAGAAGAATGAACAATTTGTCCCTGATCTAATTCTACTATGAGATTTTCCTCACGTTTTTCTGAGGCACCTGGTTCTTTACAAAATGGCAGAGGAAGAGGTGGGCCTTTAAGTGGAGCAGTACTGTAATTGCCACAGTATACGTAAATAGGACTAATAGAACTGACAGGCAGTAATGGAAAAATGTCATGTTTCTTTCTCTTGTTTGCCTACATAATTGAATAGTTGCCTGTTCAGATCCATAAAGAGATTGTGGGGAAAAAAAATGAATTCTATCACTGTAGGACCTAGAGACAGCTAAAGATTAGTTAAAAAAAAAAAAGTGTTTTACTTTGTATTGGAGAGAAACAGAAGTACTCACATGGCCCAAGAGCATAGTTTATTGCTTGCGTCTGTATGACCATGGTTAAATAAATAAAGAAGTGCAAGCTTCCAAGTCTTCAGCATGTTTCCTGTTCTTGATGAGCCACAGGCTTTAGAATTTAATCAACAATCTTCCTATGTCACCCAAACTGTACCAATTGATTACAACTATTAATTATAATTACAATTGATTACAATTAGGGGACAGATTTGGTGCCTGTCTCACACTGAAGTCTTACCTAGATGTACAACCTGGTTGTTCCTGGATCTAATATTCCGTGGGGTCCAGGCAGGCAATCATGAAATCTAAGCTGCAGAAGGTTGCAGGAGAGAGTGCTTGCCAGATGTCCTGCTGCAATTGTGGCAAAGCACAGCAAGAAGAAATGTAGGGCAAAATATATATGTGTGAGAAGAAAAATTGTCCAGCTGTGGAAATACTCATATAGATATGGGAAGTACTGCATTCCAGCTCTTGGTTTGACCTTTTTTTTTTTTTTTTTTTTTATATATACCTCACCCAATGACGATTTATAATGCAAAATAGCTAAGCATTTGGAAACCTGACAATACATGGAATGGTATAAAGTACTTTATGCTAGGAGACTAGGGTTCACATTTGCATTTTGAGTAGAGAGAACTGAGAAGAAAAATGAGGGCAGGGTAGTTGTGGGTTAAAAGAGGAGCAGATGAAGGGGTTAAAAGAGGAAACAGAAAAGTCATTTCAGAGCCTGCAGCAGCAGAATAGAAGGATGGGCAAAGGAGCATGAAAGCAAAGGGTCAGAAGAGCATGTCACAGCATTAATAATATTTTCTCTTTGAAGAGACTTCTGAAATTCTGTGGAGGTATTTTTGGCAGCAGAGCTTTAGTATGCATTTTCATACAGCTCACACATTTAAATCTTGCAGTATTTTTAAGTACTCTTCTTTGCTGTGTTTGTGAATTTTCCTTAATTTAGAAATAAGTTGTGATTTTTCCCTAGGATCCAGAATAAGAATGTGACTATTTATGTCTGTGCAGCTTTTTAATTTTTAAGAAGTGAATTGCAGAACTTATAAAAACATCCGGGTTGTAAAAACAGTCCTGTAGAATGAATTGCACTTTTTTGTTGCATATCGGAAGTTGGCTTCTGTTGCTTGTCTGTGCCTCTTATTTCTCTCAGAGGGAACACACAGAGATAAATTCCCGCTCCTAGAACCATCACTAGGGATGCCAGTTAACACCAACACGTGTTCACTATAATTTGCTCAATTCATTCACAAATATTTTATCACTACTCAGCTGAAAAGCTTAAAAACTGAGATTCTAAAGGTAAATGGACCTGCACCTTGAATCTTGCCTTGCAAATGTTCCTGACATCAAACTGCATGTGCATCTGATTTGGGGTGATATGCTAGGTTTATGTAAGTCATTTAAAATGACCACAATTATATATTTTACCACAAAATATGACATGCATTCTCCAGAACTTTTGTTTTAGCTAAGGCAATCTTATGTAGAAATCAGCTTTCTCTTAATTTCTCTGTCATACTTGTGTTTAAAGCTTAATTCTGAAGTAAAATGACCAAGTTCAAGCCCCCTGTGGGTATCTTAGTTCTTTAAACAACACAAAATACACATATCCTCAGAGCCAAAAGGAGCAAAAAGAGATGAGAGCATATGCCTTACAGTCCATGCCACACTTAGTCCTTTAATGTATCAATTATTAAAAATATCTTTAGTGTTAGCATCTGCAGTGTATGTACAGTGTTTTTTTTTTTTTTTCTGAAGTGCTGATAGATCCTATTTTACTACCAGATTTGTATACCCTTAGAGGTTTCAGCATAGTTAACCTTATAACATGCCAGTAAACTCCAAAGGTCTTACTGTTTTGTAAAAATTGAAGAAAATATTCTGTTTAATTTATTTAGGGCTCATAAGAAACGTGGCAGAGTAGACAACTGGACCTGTCCCTCCTGAATCTCCACAAAGCAACTTTTCCAGAAAGTTTCTATTCCACCGAAATAACAGAAAGCAACTTTTGTTTTCCCAGTCACACATTCAGGAAAGGTGTAGGCATTTCAAATGCATGTCTTCACATTCCTGTAATATTTTATTTTCTACTTTCTCTAAAATCTCACAAAGCTTTGTTCATCATCTCAGAATACACTATAGACTGGCTTGGCTTAGAATTCACACATGTCCCATGTGTTTGAAAAGGTAATGAACTTTTACATATTAAATCACAATTATAAAATAGAAGAAAAAAAATATCCAGATCCATGCTAAACAAATTCACCTACCTTAGGTACAAACACAAGGCAGAGGGTAATGGTACTGCAGAATATTATGACTAAAGCAACAATACAGAACTGCACGTTGGGTTGGTCCCGAGTAAGGAATGAAACAGCAGCACCAATAATGCACATTATGCCCACGTTGTATACACTCATTCCGATGTATTTGCTATCGTTCAAAGCAGGAATGCTGACATTTCGTGTCTCCCAGGCTAAGAAACAACCGAATAACTGAAATAGTAGAAGAAGAAAAAGATGGTGATTAAAAGAAGAATTGGTTAACATCTAGGAAAAAAAATAATAAACTGGTATATGTTCCAACTTGATAAATACAAGCAATATTACAGTACAGAGATATACACCTACTTTTTATATGATATCTAATTACTGTTTCATTTTTTTTTTTTTTGCTCAGCAGGATGGATTCCTGCTTTCACAAGAAAAATATTAAACTTGGAAGTAGTGGTAGTAGTAGTAGTAGTGATGGGAGCAAATTTCTCTAATGTTATGGATGTTTTCATTGTACACTTTTAGTTATTTTTGAACATAGTTCTTCCTGTTTGTTTTCAAGGATTCCAGTAAAGATCTAAGATGTACTATTCTTTTAGTTATTGTTAGCAGCTGTTCTCAATATACTCTTATCAATCCAGTTATTCATTGTATGATTATCACCTACATTAATAAGCAGCAGTGCCGAGATATGTCCCACAACAGACGAATAGCCAATGTATAAAGTCACCATAGTTGCTCAGACTGCAATTATATTGTTTTTTATTGTAGTGGGAGTTGGTAATGGCCTTTCAGTTGAAGTTGTCTGATGATTTCTGGCATAAAGCATTCTAGTGGCAAATTTTTAATTGCTTGTTTCTTTGGCATATTTTTAAGTTCTAGCCCCATTTTTATTTGCAATACGCCTTTGAAAATCAGCACGGTAAAGTCTTTGGTATAAGGAAATCTTCTTCATCCCTTGAAAGTTAATTGGATTTTTCTACAACATGAATGACTGCAAAAGATTATTTTCTTTCTGTTGTGTTTCTCAGGGAAATTCTGGCAACACAGGAAAATCATAAATGAAGTCAAGGCATTGTAAATCGTTAGTCCAGCCTACAGTCTAGGCAAAGCCCAGCAAATGTGTATGGTGCCCTGGGAAGAACAGTAAAGAGCAGATGGTGTCTGAAGGGAAAGACAGAGTGAGGAACCATCATCAAGACCCAAGACATGGTGTTTGTATTATTTAGCTTTTTCTGAAAATACTGCATAGACAGACAGGAAGGAAAAAGTAAAAAAGATGCACTCCCACTGATCTTGCTACCGTTCCTTCCAGATCACCACTGATATTTCATAGGGATAATCTTTTATCTTAAACAACTGCAACCCATGTGGTAATCCAGAAAAGTAGAGATCTGTGATGATGCCTCTTGGGGGTTAATTACAGTTGCCTAGTAAAAACTTAACATCTGCTTTTTACCTGTGGGAAAAAAAAACTTTTAAAAATTCAAAGGCAAATAACCAGGACTAGAAGAATGTTGTCCGGTTGCAAAGGCAAGCACGAGAGAGTTAGGAATTGACAGATTTATGTTTGCTTTGCAAACTTGGTTTTACCCTTATGTTTCAACTCTGGTAATGACCAGACATTAATAATTGCACGTTTCCTTTATAATTTGCTCTTTTTTTTCTAAACTCAGCTAACAACAGTAACAAACCCAACTGTTTGTGACTCATTTGCTTTGCACTCCCACAGAAAGTAGCAGGCTGCAGCCACCTACCTCCTTACCTAGACTCTTCAATCCTGGACTGACTGCTGAACTGCTACCCTTGTCCTCCCATTGTTGAGGTTTACTGATACTTCACTTAACTCTCTTGCCTACAGCACATGTTACCATGTTACCATGCCACATGTTCCTGGCTGAAATGCTCTGGCAGATTATGCATCTAGTCTCAACCTATGGAGTGTGGTAGGCTGGAAGTACTGCCTTTATAGGGCAGGCAAGCCTCTTGCTCATCCACTTTCCACTGCTTCTGTCACTGCCACAACCTGAGTCAACACTTGTAGGCAGAGGTGACCCTCTAGCAGCAACAGCAGCAGCAGTTGCCTTTGAAATCCTTACTGAAACCTTCTTTGGCATCATTCCCAACTTTCCGTCTCTTCATGTTCCTGCAGGATATGGTATTCTCCAAGTCCTTGGCTCCTTGCCATAGGCCTACCTCTTTTATTTTACCCGTCTCCTCTTGTAGGACCAAAGTCCAAACCTGCTCTTGAGGGGTCAAGGTAAATATAGACGGCTACCTGGAGAATAGAGGTGTCTCAGAGTCCTTTTGTAAGGACTTAGGTGGGGAAGCTGTGTATTGAGCTGGGTAGCCTTGAGCAGCAGCACAGCACCTAATGGATTTTCTAGATCCCATCAGGTAAGAAATGTGATGCTTCCAATAATGAAGAATGCAAGCATTATTTCTCCGAATTTTGAGTCTGGCTCTGTGCACAAATGGAGCAGAAAACCTACAGACTTCTCTACAGGCTTTTGTTTTACAGAAGCAAATTGTCAACAGTATTGATCTGGTTGCACTGGGGACCAACACTGGCAATGCCTTTTTCTCAGGCTACAAACGTATCCCTCCCAGAAACTCCACCAAATCAGCAGCTGACTATTCTGCATTCCCTGCACTCTTGCTGCTGTGAAGCTCAGCTGTGTTGCAGATTGATGCTTCACCGGTGCCTGAATTGACAAACAGGCTGGGCTGGGCTGAGCTTTTTGAGGGGTAGGAAGGACACCGGTCTGTGTGTGTCTATAATATGTTTGAAAAGGGATGAGACCCTGAGTAACTATTTTAGTTATAACACAGACGCCTCTAACCATAGTGACCACGTTTATGGGCCAGTGTATACTTGGCAGAATTTCTGTTTTCTGCTACAATCATTAATGAGATTTTTAGGGTTGTGGGTCATCCCTTGCTCTCCCCCCACTTCTTCCAGTACGAACAGACTCTTTTCCAAAAGCATTATTCTGGGAACACAGCCAACATACTTAAATGAGGCCAGCACTTATTACAAATAATGGGCATGAATTTATAGCTAAGGCAGTTAGAAAGCTATCTAAAATATCAATTATAATGGAAAAAGATCTTTTGAACAGTGTCGTGGGTGTTAAGGTTTGACCCAGTCTCATTTATAATTAAAAACAGCATGGAAAATGGTTAAGTATCTTCCAGCTGAAAGGAAGATATTTATTTACTTGATAACTAAAGAAAGAGAGAGGCTCTTGCAGCAAGTGGGTTTCCTCTGAATGATGCACTATAAATTCGAGAGCATTGTTTTTAATTTTTATTGGCATTTTGGGTAAAATATTTGCCTCAGAAACAGAACTGTGCTTTTCTAAAAGTCACAGCTCATCCTTGAGACTCAAACATGAATAAAAACAGAGAATTTTCCACAGCCTGCTGCCAGGACAGTGGTGATCACAAAGATGCTCCTTGTTTGCCTGTTAGGAGTTTGAAGGGCTCCACAAAGCTGATGAGATTCCTCCTCTGAGACAGAGCCTTCCAGAGAGAAGATGACACTTCATTTTCCTTCCATTTGTCTTTCTCATGTTCTCCCTTCCTGAGGCTTAACCAATCTGCAGAAAGATTCACTTGCTTGACTTCAAAAAGCCTGAAACTCCCTAAAATGGCTTTGTTAAGGAATGGGATGCACATTGTCAGCGAAAGGTCCAGATTTCTATAGTTCTCTGATATAGTTTTGAATATGAAATGCATGAACTCCAGTTAAAAACACAGCCTCTCAGCAGCTCAGTTCAGCTGCTCTCTGCTCCTGGTATCTAAACTTTAAACATTAATCTTCCCCAGCTATGTAAATCAACCCCCTTATTATGCCTGGGGGCACCTAAGTCTTGAGATTGCCAAGGAGTTTAAGGACTATTTGATATTTAAAGCCTGCTGGGATTAGCAAAGCAGCTGTTTCTTCTCCTGTTGCTCCTCAAGGGCTCAAGCTGGTAAGGCTTCTCAGAGAACATCTGCCAGGTTGGCCTCCACACAGAATGCAGCATCAGCCTTCTTCACTCAAGACAACGATGTTGGGGATGATCAGTGCATTGCTTGGACACCATGGCATAGTTCTTAATTTTGGCTTAAATGTGCTCCCTTACCCCAGAGTAGAGGTTGTTTTCAGAAGGAGCTCTGGAATTTTTTTTTATTTTATTTTTTTTTTTTTTTTCCAGAGCTGTCAGATTTTATGTAATGAGAGACTGGCTGTCTTAATTACTTGGGCACTTGCGTGGGATGCTAGCTCTAATCTCTGCTGAGATTTTTGATTAAACAGTCTTTAGAGAAGGCGTGCATAAACACACCGGGATGGAGGGAGGCAGCTGTTAGTAGTGCTAATGTGCAAGATTCACAGAGGGACAGGACACATCTGTCCCCACTGTTTTATACCAGCTATCTTACGCAGCTCCTGGCTGACAGTTAAAAATCCCCTCCTGAGGCTCCTGAGGGATCCTGTGCACCACAGAAGGAGTTTGAACAACTCAGGGCAATGATTTCTCCTATAGAAATCAGTTATCTAAAGGTTAGGCAGCACAATAGTCTACTATCAAGCCCAGTGGTCTAAATCAAGTCCCTTCAGGGATCTCAACCAAAGACACGTTGAGAATGCAACTAGGCAGGCTTACTACATCATTAGAGTCATTAACTTATAAAAAATGCCTTTTCCCATTTTGGTCTACTAAATACACATCTTGTTGATGTAGGAAGTGTCATAAAATGTTGTTCTGAGCTTTTACTGAAGGTATGGGCTGTACAGGAAAGATTGGTTTGTTTGTGGGTACGCAGCTTCAATTTGGCACCACATTGATTGAGATCATTACCTTTGCAGCAGTCAACATGGTGTTTTTTAGGCTATGTTGTCAGTATGCCTAAAAAGGCAGTGAGAGGACTGTTGTATAAATTTGGGGAAAACAATGTCTGAAGAAAATGGAATTATACCACCATAAATAATGATGGAATTTTGGTCACTTCACATACTGAAGTCTTAGAGGAATAACAGGACTATGGAGAATATGCTAGTTGTGTTCATAGATTTTAACGGGCAAACTTTAATTTTTAATTATCTTTTACCAACTAAATTGTGATAGCAGGGAATAGAGTAAAAGTGTTTGTAGCTGAAGTATGGGAAAACGTTTAGCACTGTTTTAAGAACTTGACTAGCCAGTTCATGTTAAATCTTGTTCAAGAGAATTACTGCTAAACACATTGATGATTATTTACTGATCCACAGCATACATTAATACAATCAAAAGTCTAATTTGCTATTGGACTACGTAGACTGGCAGATGACAGGCAAGAGATTACTTCTCTTCCTGTCTTCCTTATTGCCCCGTGCTTACCATAAACCAGTTTGCCTATATGTTTCATTTCAAAGTCATGTTTGCTTATACTCTGAACAAGGGATATGAAACATATTAATAAAGACAAAGAAGGAAAATTATATCAAGGATATCAGATAAAAGCAGAGAAATAATACAGAAAATCAGAGAAAATCACAGTCATGTTTGCCAATAACTAGAGGTTATGGTTTTGGAAAGATTATATATTGGATTAGTCTGCAGCTTTGCAGCTAATTACTGTATCGTAGTAGCACTTACTGAGCTCAGTTGCAGATCATAGCCCTGCTGTGCCACATAAAAGCAAGCTTTTACTTCAAAGATCTTACAGCTATTTTTATATCCAGCTAGGGTGCTGGGAGATTTCCCCTCCCGCTGCCCCTTGAAATAAAGGCAGTTCTGGACTCTGGCCTGCAAATATCTCCCAGTCTGAAGTAATCGTAAAGCTGGAATTGTGGGTTTCCAGATTCATGTTCATTCATTAAATTTGTATCACAGACATAAGCATTTCAGTGAAATGGCTGCACATTTTTTCAATGAGAATTTTTCCTATGCGTCAGCACACAATGTCAAGTTAGCAAACTGAATTACAAACTACACCCTTACAGATCTCCTACCTACAAAGTACAATCTGACATTAAAACACCACTCACTCCCCTAATCAGGCAGGAGTCAGCTTTTATTTTTTTCTTTTCTTTTCTTTTCTTTTCTTTTCTTTTCTTTTCTTTTCTTTTCTTTTCTTTTCTTTTCTTTTCTTTTCTTTTCTTTTCGTTTCTTTTCGTTTCTTTTCGTTTCTTTTCTTCTTTTCTTTTTTCTTTTCTTTTCTTTTCTTTTCTTTTCTTTTCTTTTTTTTTTTTTTTTTTACAAATGTTTAATCAATTTTCATAGAACTGCTCGATATAGAAAGTACTAAAGGGAAGCTTAATATTTCTACTGAACATTAAGACAACAACTAAACATTTTTTGAATTGCAAAAGGAGATATTCAGATATTCAGCTGAAGAGCTTTTTTCTTAAAGGTCATGGTAAAGTCCTTCAAGCTGCAGGTCACTTAGTAGGGTCCTGCACAGATCAAGGTGGAACAGCAGATGTACAAAGCTGTGGACACTAACATGCATCCAGATAAAAATGTCCACTTTATACTCCAACCTTTCGAATAAACAGGTTAATAACATCTTCTGCCTTCTTTCTGTTCTGGTGATATTTGATTTTCCTCCATGTAAACTCTGATTAGTCATGAAACACATCATAGTAACAGTTATTAGCAAATATCCATTTGGAATAGCTCTATATGGTCTCTGGCAAAAGATCACCATAATCACACTTTAAAATGATCAAACATCTCTGATAAAAACAAGGGTATGTTACAATTTAAATCTATTTCTGTTCTATAAAAGTGATGCAAAGAGACACATAAGGGGATATGCAATATCTGCAGTATTTCAAAAACATATTTGAAATTTCCTTATGGTCACAGTAGGGAAAAATTATCCCACAAAACCATATGGTAACTTATGTTTAGGACACTAAAATACTGTCAATGTTTAATTAAAGATATATAAAAATCTCTGGTACCACTATAAACTACCTTCCTCCACCATAAAACTTAACTACCTTCCTCTCTAATGCTTATAAGGTGGGACAGATGGGTTGATGTTAAACGTGCCATAAATGCGTTGGAACCATGCAGTTCAACTGAGGAAGCAGTCCCTTCGCCTGAGTACTCTTTTTGATCATGAAGGGAATTAATAAAGAATGTGAGCAAATGTGTTAAGAATTACAGATGTTTTGAGATATAATTAGGAATTTTCACATAGTTTTGAGACCATTTATATATTTTTTTTCTACACAGAACATATACATGTATTCATTTGATGAGAAGATTAATTAAGAATATACAAATTATTCATATATTTATATATATATTCATTATTTATATATTCATATAAAACCATAAGATTGGGAGGTACTTCAGGAAATAGGATCACAGAATCACAGAAGGTTTGGGTTGGAAGGGATCTTAAAGACCACCTGGTTCCAACCCTTGCCATGGGCTGGGACATCACCCACCAGATGAGGTTGCCCAAAGCCCCATACAACCTGGCTTTAAATCATCAAGTACAACTTTCTGCTCAAAAGGCAGGCTCAGCTAGGAGACCAGACCAGGCTGACCATGACATTGGTCTATTAACTCTCTATTAACTATCAAAGTGAAGGAAAGGTATCTGAGAAAGAGAGGGAACAGGGGAAGTGGAGGGAATGTTTACAAACAGTAACAGAAAGATGCTTGGGTATGTGCTGTAAACTGTCTGCCCTAAACTTCATAAACGTAAAAAAGCTTTCCTCAGCTTAAAAATTGTTTTGGTTGTTGTGGAATTTGAAACAAACAAGCAATAAACTTGGCAGAAGAATAGGCAGAATTTATCAAAACTTACAAAGAAGAAACACATCCTAGCAATTATGAATTAAGGTTCTAAAACTGAAATAGTGTATTTTTATACACTACAAAAGTGTATACAGAGTTAAATTCATAATAGAAAATGAATGGCTAACAGCATTAAGAGTATAAATTAACATTTCTTTAACAAGTGTGAGAAAAAAAAGGATTCCTAAGACTGATTCATTCCTTGGAAGTTGACAAATTCAATAGTAGTGATGCATAATAAGATATTCTTAATCAATATTTTTGTCCTATTTATAAAGAGATGGAACAATGCATCCATGTCTTGCCAAAACAGTGAAACCCAGTATATTCCGACAGTTAGAGAGCTCTTGAACACACTGTCAAGACTAGTTGTCAGCAGAGATACGTGGTAGTTTGCACACAGTAGCTTTAGGAATTGATTTAGAAACTCTCTGGACTGCCGGACTTAATTGTTGATATTTATTGGATATCTGGCAAAGCTCTACTTAAGATATAAAGGGGTCGTATGGGAAAAGAGAAAATGGAACATCAGCAATTACAGAGCCATTGCTGTAATTTATATCTTAAAAAAATTAATGAAACGGCTGATACCTGAACTCAGGCAATAAATGAAAAAAAGCCATATAATTCAACATGCTATTAGTTTTTCAGTGAGATTGTAAGGCTTAACAAAGATAGTCAGATTTATGCAGCTTGCTTGGATTTATCAGTAGTGTTTGTGTAAATATAGTATGGTGATTTTAAAATAATATGTAAAAAAATCAATATAACAAATTTAAAGTGGTTGAAATCTAAGTGATAGATATCTAGAATGAGAAGACAATGAGAATGAATAGGTTTACAAAAACTCCTAACCTAATGGTATCCCACATTTACTTCTGACTTGAAATAGACTATAACAGAGTTGCTGAGAATGATACAGAGGAAGCAAAGGTGGAGATGGGTAAACAACTAATAGATGCCATTTTCATAACACAGTAAGATTTTTAGAAAAGTCACAGAAATTTGGCCACACTCAGGGTAGTTTGTCTCGCAATAAACATATCAGGTTATTTTATAGAAAGAGAGATAATATATAAGCAGAACCCACCAAGATTTGTCTAGCCAGAGCTAGACAAAATTCTGCCTATTGATTAGAGATCCTCAGGGATTCTTTCAAACTTGAAATTAAGATTGAACATTTATCACAAAGATATATTTTAGTTGAATTAGTAGTATTTTTAGCATCTTAAATCAATTACAGAGTCATGCTGTGCAACGTGTCAACCATAGTGACCAAAACAGAACACTGGAATGTGGATCACCAGAAGGAATTTGACTTCTTGTTCTTATCAGCCCTCTTAGTGACCTCTACCATGTCCCATCATGTATATCCATCAGTTTTTCATTTCTCCACCATGATATTTTTGTCCTTAGCAAGGTAAACTAAGGACCATACATTAAAAACTGTGTATCAGAAGTGGTCAGTAATAATAGTTACAGCTCTGAAAAAATGTTAATGTTTACATGGCAAAAGTAGGATTTGATATGCACAGCAATGGCCAAGTTGAAAATATACTTTGACCCTGAGATTGTGTTTCTCAGTAATATGTGATATTATATCAGCAAAAAATTAAACTTCCAACATATGAACACCTTAAATCTAATGATAATTAAATGCATTAGCAGAAAGAAGGGAATCAAACTGTAGACAAATCCAGTGTGTATGATTAATATGCAAAGTACCCTAGAGAAGTCCAATCCATCCTTAATCTGGTATTGTTCTTTCTGAGATTGGAAAATAAATTCACACTGCCCAGAAAGATGCTAGTAATGCAGCACTGGCAAGATCAAGATGATGTGATTTCCATCATCCTTTGGAATATGCAAAATAAAGGTAGTTTTCAACCATGTCTACACCATCAGAAATTAAAATTCGACATGCTGCAACTGGTGATTGTCATGTCAATCACAGAGGGGCCTTGAGCCTGCACGTAGTCTTTTAGGAGCTGATGTCACAAAACTGCATCCAGTACATATGATGGGCGTTGGCCACTAAGAAAACTAATGCAAATGACAAAGGCAAGATTCAGGGTTGTCATCTTTCTATTATACTCTGGTCACCAGTCCTGAAGAATTTGAAGCCAAAAATTGAGAGGCTTTCATGCAGTTAGCAAGCATGACTTCAAAGGAAATTGAAGAACTATCAATCTTTTTTTTCTAATGTTTCCTTACTTTCATACAAAAGAAACTTGTGCTTCCTGGCAACTAATGGCTTCCCTTGTCTTACCTTGCCCTTGCCTTCCCTGCCCTATCTTGCCCTTCTCTGCTCTGCCCTATCCTGAATGATTTATTCATTGCATTAGTGCATTTAGGTCACAAGAATGAGCAGTATTTGTCTATATGTTCAAACCATAGCAGAAAAGTACTTTTCTAGGTTAACTTAATTTCTGTTTTCTCAATTGGAGACAACAAGAATTCACCATAGATAATTTTGGCCCAAGGAAATCAATAAGTCATTTTACCTTAAATATTGCACTCTACTGTAGTTGTCAATACTAGCTCTTAGTATAAAGCATGTGAAAACATAAATAAATAACTAAATATCTTATTATTACAAACTGCTGAGTTTCATACTAGATAAAATGATACAGTAATGTGAGAGGTTCTGTTTGTTTTGATTTTTATTTTGTTTTGTTTTGTTTTATTATTCCAAAAGCAAGCTATATCTTGTGTAAAAAAGCCTGAAACATGTTTGGTGATGAGATTAAAAACATCTATCCTGTTTTCCTGATATCACACAGTTGTATGCATTACAGAAGAGTAGGACACCATAGCAATTATTTGATCAATTCATTACAGTGCCTTTCTTTTTCATATATAGAGATTTATGTGATAAATGGCATTGGAGTAATAAAAGTATATATTTCACTGGTGGTTATGAAACACTGTGTGCCTGAAATAATTATAATGACTAATACCAAATGGCATTTGCAAACTTAAACAATCTGAGTCACTTATCTTGTAGAATACAGTACAATGACATGATAACAAACCAATCTAGGGCAATGATCCAGTGAGAACCAATGAAGTTTAACTACTGTCCAGAACAACCTGAACATGAAAGAAACATTTCAAAGAAAAATACATGTTTTCAATTTTATTTTTTTTTAATTTAACATTATTTTTCCCATCTCTACTAACAAATGGCAGAATTTTTCATTGATAATATTACTAAAGTTATTTTTACCAAAAAAAAAAAAAAAGTAACGCTTCAGTGTTTTATTTAATGGATTTTGATTTCATTTGTTCATTTACACTGCCCTATATGAAACAAACTTCTTTACGTGTTGCTTTTTGAACAGAACAGCAGGGGAAAAATGTCTTTAGCCATTGTATAGGGAACACTGACAACTTCTACCTCGGAAAATGTGAAATGAACTGTTTGAAATTTCTGTACAAAGAGGTTGAAACACAATAAAAGTATGGAAAACCAGTTATTCGTTTTAACACATTACCTAAAAAACTCTTGCAAAATTAAGTATTTAGAAGGAAAAGTACTCTAAGTGAAGAGTAGGAATTTACTGACAAATACATCCGAATAGTAATCAAGGAATATGCTAGAAAAGAGACAATAAGGTTAAATAACTTGACAGCAATCGGGTACTAAAGCTGACATCTTAGTTAGCTATCTTAATGTCAAACTGTGGCCTCAGTCCTGGTCAGAGCCACTGCTCCTAACTTCTGGCAGCCTTGCCCTTGAAACAAAAGTCTCTTGTTGCCTTGCTACATGCTGAGGTTGCCATGAATCCTCAGCCACATTCAACTACCCAGTAAGAAATGCTGAGATGTGGAATCTCTCCTAAATCCTGATCCCTGTGGGGTGATCACATATGTCCTATAATTCTTGGTTGCACAGCCTGCTTGGACACCCTCCTAAAAATAGGTGTCTACAGCTAGTCATATTTTTGCATTTCATTTTTAAATGGGAAGGTAGGAAGGCTTTCTTCTGGTGAGCAGCTCCAGGATCAGAGCCCAGGAAGTGGAGGGGCTCAGTGCAACTTCCTTCTCTGCCTGAAGACACCCCCCAGCAGACCAGCCTGACCACAAAGCAACTGAGTGTTTGGAATAAATACAAAAAACTCTTGTCCCTTCCTGTGAACTTTGTGCTGTGTATTTAAAGTTCTTTCAGCCTGCAAAAAGCAGCATGAAAACAAGCAGGACCCTGCAGCCTGGTAGAGCAGCCATTTGCTGTAAAGCAGGAAGATGTGTTCTCCAGGCACTAGCATCTCGCTCTCCCCGGCTTCCCAAAGGCAGCAGCACCAGCAGTGCTGAGTGGCAGCAGCTGACCCAGTCTTTCATGGGTGTCCCAGTGAGCAGGCATGCTACAAATGCACAGAACAGATTGAACCCTTCAGGCAGTGTAAGCAAATGTTTATCTAGTTTTAGGATCCAGATGGGGCTTAGCTCAAGGTAGGTGTTCAGCTGGTCAGTGCTGTCAAAAATTAGATATTTTAAAAGCCTCCAGGCTTAAGTTCTCAGGAGATTTTAATCATGAATGGTCACTTCTACATTTATTTTTTTTTTTAACTATCAGGGTTTGAGATTGCTGGTTCCTGAATTTCATTTTATCAACAAAACATTTTTTGTGGAGATGGACCTTGGTGAAAAAAGTGTTATTTTGTCTCTGACTTCAAATTCTTCTCACATATCCTGTGACTATTCCTGAAGGACATGTCCAACTCAGAGGCAAACATTTAGAATAAGCTAGTCTCACCCTTTTGGAAAATGTAAAGGAATTCAGATGATCAGGCTGCTGAGTTTGCTAAATCGTCTCATTCTTAGACCCATCTTTTCACTATTTAATTTCTTGGTTTGTGATATATTTATACTATTCAGCTTTAATGCTATTAGTGTTCTATTAGTTTTATATATTCTTATGTCCACATATTACCACTTAATAAACATTAGAGTAGGCCCTATTACGAAAGATGTATTCAAGAAAGTTTTAACTCACTCTCAGCCATCAGGAAAGCAAACATAATTCCATTCATACCTATCAGCAAATAGCAGCTTGAAAGCAGCATTATGCAGAACAAGCTATGCTTACCATCAGCAGCCCTTTATATGCATAGACAATCCCAAGCCAAATTGTCATGTGAGTATTCTCGCAGTGCTCCAGGATCGGTCGGATGGAGATGTCTCTGCCCGCAGGATCCGGCTATAAAAATAAAGGTTGAAATATTTGAATTGTTTTCATCTGTATTCACAGATTCAAAGGTAGTTAAATCTATTCTCAGTAGACTGATGTGTAGGATACAGTAGATTGAGGATGTGTAGGGTATGCCATTAACAACTTAAAAGAAACCTGTGATGGCTGCAGTTCCAAGAACCTGCAAAGGAATGTAGTAAAAAGCAAAGATCAGAGGAAACAACTGCATGATAGTTACTGCTAGATGAGGTCACCTCTACTGCAAAACAGAAAGAAAAGGTCTGAAATTACTCTCTTTAACAGTGTCAGTCACATTTATCAGCTTCAGGACATCTATTTTTTTTTACAAGGCAAACAGCTTGAATGCACAGCCATGAAAATAAATGTACTTGAAGTCATCCTTCCTTTCACCTGTGGTTCTTGTGTTACTGGCAAATGGCTGATAAACAATGTATGAAACACTGCTGTGTTTCAGATGTTTTCTCAATGATAACCATGAGCTAAATCAAAGACCATTTACTATGGAAACTGCAGCAGTAGCTTAGAAGGGAGTATAAATCATCAAAAAAATGGAGCAAACCTGTGCAAAATTTAATATGGCTGGAAGTTTTGTAGCATTTTGGAAAGCACAGTGTATAAAAGCACAGAATCAAAAGGAATTGCAGACTACCACGACTGTTTGAATGAGGGAAAAGTCATAATGCCCAGAGAAACCTGCAAGAACCCCTCCATTTTTACATCAAAAATAAAAAAATAATAATACCCCCCCAACAAATAATAATAATAATATTAAAAAAAAAAAAAAAAAAAAAAAAAACCAACAGTTATAGTGAAACTGCTTTTTAATGGTGTATATCATTTAAGAACACAAGGTGCTTCTTATATGTGATTCTAAGAGATGCTGTTTTTGTTAGGTACCAGAGAATGTTCCTTTTGGCAATTCAGAGCTGTGTGTGCTATTATTCAGTGTTGCTTTACAGAATACTCTGAAATCCTGAAAGCTATTTTTGCTTTCTGCTTTGAAACACTGGATCTGATCTTCAGCTAAAGTGAGATCAACCCAAACATAACTTTCTGTTCCTGGTTGTCCCTGTAGGCTTCACAATTTCCCTTTGTGACAAAAAACATGTGTAAAATGTCTCATGCAGGAGAATAATAATTATTACATAAGTTAAGGAAATAATCATATTTCCACCAACTGAAACACAGAATTGTAGGTGAAGGACTTTAGAGAGGTCTGAGTAATTTGCTAGAGCTTATACTTGCTGCTTTGGATGCTAGTGTGAATTCTGCCATAGACTTTAGTGGTAACAACATTAATGCTCATTTGTTTCCTCCATCAAAGTTTTTGGATGTGAGGCATTGCTCCTGACCTTACATAGAGTAAAAAAAAAAAAAAAAAAAAAAAAAAAAAAATGTAGAATGTAACAAATAAAGATATAGACATAGGGGTAAAAGAACAAACAGCCTTGTGCTGTGCACTGCACAGTCACAGGATTCATAAATTTCCTTACAAATCCTGCAGTAGGCAACACAATAACATTTAAAACCTATTCTTATCCTGAACTTCTGTAGAAACCCTGAACAGAAGAATAAAGATCTTTGTAAAGAATATCTCCTAAAATAAAATAGAAATCAGGAAGGCAATATTTACTGTCCCTGAGAGCTTATGACTCCACCCTAACAGCTGCTGATGGAAAGCAAATAATCATTGACCACAGAACTCAAATGAGTGACAACATGAAGTGGCAGTACAACATCTCAGATGCTGCATATGCTGGTCTGGGGATCAGTACAGCTACCCAGTTCTCCTTGATCAATGATAAAAGTCCAATCCTAAAATTTCTGTTAAAACTTCCTATGTTCAACATCCTTTCTGACTAGTATGGAATGAAGTCTGCATGATAAGTTGATCAAATATAGCTCTAAATATGTAATTTACATGTGAACAGACCTGTATTACAGACACATTTTTTTTTCTGAAATTCTGAATTATGTCTGAGATTAATATAAAGTTTTAGTTTTGTTATTGTTGTTTTTAATCTTTATATTACCATATGCCATTCCTCATGGTCTGGAATTATGGAAATTACATAAAATTTAAGGTAAATTGTGGTCATCAGAATGACATTTTCTTCACACTGGGGAGTTGCCACAGGACTGTCCCCTCAGTTCTCCAGCTCTATGTCCTTTCTATCATATATTTCCAGTTTCATACTTTTATGAAATGAAGAGGTTTACAAACAATGTAAACTTCCACTTGGTGCAATCAATTATGCCATGTGCTTTGTTTCCCTTGTCCCTGGATTGAAACCCACCCCTCATGCTTTGACTGACACATTCCACCACTTTTAACCAAGTAAAAGTAATTGGAATTATTTCTTATTTTGAAAGATATTTCTGAAATGCTGAACTCCTGTTTGGTCAGTTGCAGATAACTCTTTTATTTCCACTATGTAGTTATTCTCTATTGCAAATTTGCTTCAAAATTGTAAAGCATATGTCCATTCATTACTCAAAACTGAAAAACTCAGGCAGAAAAATGATGAGCTGGAAAACATAACTTGTTTTGAAATCCTATTAGAGAGAACGGATTCGCATCATTTCCCTAATAGGAAGATAGCCAGATTTTATAAGGCCATGATAATTTAAAAAATATGTTAATTAAATAATGCAGTGTATCCACATCTTCCATGTGAGATAAGAAAGTCTTGTGAAGTGTTCCAAGGGGAGCAGGAAAAGGAAGAATACTCTGCAGCATCAGCAATTTTGTACGTGGGACAGCACTTCTTTCCAGATCTGCAAGGTGGTAGCATATTAAACAAAATTTTGTTGAGCATTTGTGCATTTGGAGTTAAGTGTTGGAAGGTAGCAGTAATTTTACACTGAACTTATTTTGCTGATTACTTATCACTAGTGCAAAATGACATTCCTGGTTTACTGCTTTTAATTTGCCATTCTGTTTCTTCACTGATTTTGCATGAATTAACTAATCATAGCAAAAAGCTGAGTTAAAAAAACATGATATTTTCTGATGTCAAAAGAATTTTTAAAAACTCCACAATTACAGCTGAATGGAGCACTTCAGTGACCTCTCTAATCATCCACCATTTGTGCACTTTTTTACTGCTTTAGAGAGGATGACAACATAAATGCTACCAGTGATTATATATGTACTGGAAATTTGCCCTTTCCTTTTATAGAAAACAATCTAAATGCCCTTCAGATGTCATTCTCAAAAGCCTGAAGACCTCCTATCTTGTGATTAGGCTGAAGCTTTCCTACCTCCTCTGAAACCTAATAAGGTTTCTGACATTGACATCAATTTCTGGAGTGTTTTCAGCAGTTGAACATAAACAGTTTAATCCATTCACTTCATACAGGAGTTGTGTATCATCTCCAGTAAATGCTTGTTTTACATCAGATCTGCTAGGTCTACGGAGCAACTCAAGCCAGTAAACAGATAAACCTACACAATGATTATACATGCTTTCCATGCATGTTCAAATTGTTATTTGTCACCTCTGTAATTTGGTTGCCTTTTTATTTTCTTTGCTCTTCAGTCTGTTGGTGGTCTGGCAGATCTTCTTCATGGTAGGTGAGAAAGGACTTAAATGGTTACTGCCAGATGGAGAAGTAAAGATTAAAACCATCTGGAAACAGCAGGAAAATTTGCAAGAGAGACCAGGGCAGGGGCAATGACAGAAACTGCTGAGTGCCTCGCATACTCCCATATCACATCAAAAACAAACAAACAACAACAACAACAAACAGTCACAATGAGAATCAAGTGAAAGTGCAGTTTCAGTGGCAAAAACATAAGTGGTGTGGTGGCCAGCTCTCCTTGTCTCGGGCTGGGGTGTGGAAAGATAGGGCAAACCACCCTGAGGCACCTGTACCACGTAGGCATGATGTTAGTTGATCTATATAAAGACTGTTCATGTCTCCCTTTTTCATCTAGAACTACTATTTATTTTTCACTGTAGGGGCTATTGTACTAGCTAAAATCTATTTGGAAAAGAACCTGCAAAATGGGAAGAAATATATATTACGACAAATATATTATTGACAGATTTTGAATCTTTAATGCCAGTTTTTCTCTATAGGACTTAAAGGAGTCTCATAAGACTTAAAAGGAGAAAGGTTCTGGGCTCCTCGAGGCATTTCATATAGTTAAAAGGTTTCTTTTCACACTGTGCCACCACACTGTACCCAAAAGGTCTTGACCTTCTCAGGGACATATCTCCAGATCATGTTGCAAGAATAGCAGATAATCCTTATTTACAGAGTTCTGGTGCTGCTGCATACCACAACTCATGGGGTGGAGGATCTTACCAA
Organism: Aythya fuligula; assembly: GCF_009819795.1. Lineage (NCBI taxonomy): Eukaryota > Metazoa > Chordata > Aves > Anseriformes > Anatidae > Aythya > Aythya fuligula. The sequence goes on along the minus strand of NC_045560.1, from coordinate 95,255,299 downwards.
GCTTTATAAGAAAATGTATTATAGATTTCCAGCATATTTTGTCTTTTCTACAGCTGTAGTTTTATCAGTAAGAAAATTAGAAGCCTTTCTAAAGATGGATGTGAAACATAAGGTAAATAGTTCCAGCTTCTGTTTACTAGGTTTAAAATGAACTGTGCAGTTCCCATCATGTAGGAAAATATGGGTTCATACTCTTTTGGCACACCATTAAAATGGTCTTCATATGCCATCCCACAGTCTGTGGGATATATAATGACTGTATGCTATCTGTATATTGTTCTGCATCATGAATTAGACATCTCTGGCATTTTAAATTTGGCACTTATATGGAGACCAAATGTGATTCCTTATCTAAAAATCCAGACTTTGCTAAATTAGAAGATTGCCCTTACTTCTTTTTTAAATTCACATTTTTGCAAGCATAATTATAGTTAGTTTTCATTATAAATGTTGTAAAAAAATAACATTTACTTGCACATTATAGCAGACCCTCCTCTGTGCTAAACTGCATATCCATACGGAAAGGTGTTTCAGAAAATAATTTAAGCAGGTTTTATATGCAGTATATTTTACCCAGGCTCTCAATTACTGATGAAAAAGAGAAAAAGAAGAAACAGAGACTGTCTACTTTTCAATTACTTAATGATTTGAGGATATTTTTAGGCCAAAACAACTTGGATGTGAAAAGGAGATTTGCCAGGAAATTGATCTTCTTTGTTTTCTATATTTTTTTACTTGGTGAAGTCACAGCTCCCATGAATGCAAAATAGCAAATGCAATACTATGCTAGGGTAGCTCACCTAGACTCTTCCAACTAAAAATTTGGTAATCAGCCTAACATAAAAGCATACTTTTCTTTGTCCATAGCTAAGACTGTATTCAGATATGCTGTTAAACACTATATGTTACCTAGTAGCTCAGCTGACTAAAAATCTGTTACTGGATTCTTGCAGTCCAGTGACCAATTTCATTTCTCCTCAAGATTAATTGAGAATGTCAGTCATTTCTGTAACTGTCTACTGATCCAAAACACTGATTTAAAGACTTTTTCTTCATGTATTTTTATTTATTCTAGAGTCTTGGGACAATTTGATACTAAAATAGAAAATCGCAGAATCATGGAATCACCAAGGTTGGAAGAGACCTTCAAGATCATCTGGTCCAAACATCATCCTATCACCACTATTACCCACTAAACCGTGTCCCTAAGCACTACGTCCAACCTTTCCTTGAACAACCCCAGGGACGGTGACTCCACCACTTCCCTGGGCAACTCATTCCAATGCCTAACTACTTTTTCTGAGAAGAAATGTCTCCTAATTTCCTACCTAAATCTCCCCTGGAGCAACTTGAGGCTATTCCCTCTAGTTCTGTCACTTATTATCTGTGAGAAGAGGCCGACTGCCAGCTCCCAACACCTTCCTTTCAGGTAGTTGTAGAGAGCAATAAGGTCTTCCCTGAGCCTCCTCTTCTCCAGAGGAGGCCCGGAGCAAAGGTGGGGCAATGGTGGCCACCGTGACCTCAGTAAGCCTCTGTGATGGCCAGCATGAGTGGCCCACAAGTGGCCCAGACAGCTGTGTTGGGAGCTGCCTAGAAGATGCCCTCCTGTGGAAGAAAGAGAAAGGTCAGGAGGGCTGAGGGCCCCTTTTCTGGGGCTGGCTCCACCTGGCCTTTTGGCTTGCCAGAGAGAAAGGCTGCCCCTTGGTCATAGGGGCTGCCCTCCACCTCCCATCCTGTGCCCTTGGTTTATTTTTAACAGTGCTTTTGAGGTAATTTCATTCTATTCTTTATCAAAAAAAACAGAAGCAAGATGTGTCTTCAGCCCTAATCCCCATGTATGCTTTGCACCCCTGCTTTCTGGTGTAAGCAGGTAGGTGCACACGGAAATTACCACATACCAAAATGGCTGTTTTGCAATATAAATAATAATAATAAAGAATAGGATGGTACCTACCACATGATGCTATTTGTAATAACAAAAATTACTCAGATACAGCAACTCAGTCCTAATATAAGAAATTAGCCATCTGTAATCGTTTACACAGTACTATTTTGAATCATCATAGAATCGTAGAATCGTTAAGGTTGGAAGAAACCTTCAAGATCACCTGGTCCAACCATCACTGCCAATGTCACTCACTAAAACATGTCCCTAAGTGCCAGGTCTGACCTTTCCTAGAACACTCCCAGGGACGGTGACGCCACCACCTCCCTGGGCAACCTGTTCCAATGCCTGACTGCTATTTCTGAGAAGAAATGTCTCCTAATTTCTAACCTAAACCTCCTCTGGCACAACCATTCCCTCTAGTCCTATTGCTGGTTATGTATGAGAAGAAGCCAACCCCCAGGTCTCCACAACTTCCTTTCAGGTAGTTGTAGAGAGCAACAAGGTCTCCCCTAAGCCTCCTCTTCTCCAGACTAAACAACCCCAGTTTCCTCTGCTGATCCTGATAGGACTTGTGTTCCAGGCCCTTCACCAGCTTCATAACCCTTCTCTGGACATGTTCCAAGGTCAATGTCCTCCTTGTAGTGAGGGGCCTAAAGCTGAACACTCTACTCTGGTTGCAGCCTCACCAGAGCAGAGTACAGTAGGACAATCACCTCCCTGGTCCTGCTGACTACACTATTCCTGATCCAAGCCAGGATGCCGTTGGCCATCTTGGCCACCTGGGCATTCATATTCAGGTGAGTATCAATCAGCACCTCCAGATTCTTTTCCTCTACACAGCTTTTGAGCCACTCTTCCCCAAGCCTGTAGCACTTCATGGGGTTGTTGTGGCCAAAGTGCAGGATCCAGCAATTAGCCATGTTAAGCCTCATCCCATTGGCCTCTGCCCATCAATCCAACCTGCCCAGGTCTCTCTGCAGGGCCTTACTACTCTCCGACACATCAACACTTCCCCCCAACATGGGGTTGTCTGCAAACCTACATAGTGTGTACTCAATTCCCTCACGCAAGTCATCGATAAAGATTTTAAAGAGTATGGGCCCCAACACCAACCCCTGGGGAACACCACTGGTGACTGGTCGCCAAATGGATTTCACTCCGTTCACCACCACTCTCTGGGCCCAGCCGTCCAGCCAGTTTTTTACCCAAAAAAGAGTGTACCTGTCCAAGCCACGGGCTGCCATGTTCTCCAGGACAATACTGTAGGAGACCATGTCAAAGGTCTTGCTGAAGTCTAGGTGGACTATGTCAACAGGCTTTCCCTCATCCAGCAGGTGCGTCACCCAGTCATAGAAGGAGATGAAGTTGGTAAGGCAGGACTTGCCTTTCATGAAGCCATGCTGACTGGGCCTGATCCCCTGGTGGTCCTGCATAAATTGCATGATTGCACTCAAGATGACCTGTTCTATCACCTTTCCTGGCACCGAAGTCAGGCTGACAGGCCTGTAGTTCCCTGGCTTGTCCTTATGACCTTTCTTATAGATGGCTGTCACATTAGCAAGTCTCCAGTCATCTGGGACCTCTCTGGATGACCATGACCAGTGATAGATGATGGAAAGCAGCTTGGCAATCACCACCTCCAGCTCCTTCAGGACCCTTGGGTGGATCCCATTTGGCCCCATGGACTTGTGAGTCCAGATGGAGCAGCAGGTCTCTCCAGGGTGGGGTGCTTCTGCTCCTCGTCCCAGACTTCTAGATTGGCAGGATGAGTACCCTGAGGATAAGAAGTCTGGCTAGTGAAGACAGATGCAAAGAAGGTGTTGATAACCTCAGCTGTTTTTTTATCTTCCGTAGTCATATTCCACCCTGCGTTCAGTAAAGAATGGAGATTCTCTTTGTCCCTCCTCTTTCTATTAATATATTTATAAAAACATTTTTTGTTATCCTTTACCATAGTGGCCAGGTTGAGCTCGTGCTGGGCTTTGGCCTTCCTGATTTTTTCTCTTCATATCCTGGAAACTTCCTTGTAATCTCCCCGAGTTGCTTGCCCCTTCTTCCACTGGTCATAAACTCTCATTCTCTCGAATACACAGCAAAAGTTCCCCGTTCAGCCATGCTGGTCTTCTTCCATGCTGGCTCGTCTTATGGCATGCAGGGACAGGCTGCTCCTGAGCCTTTAAGACTTCCTTCTTGAGGAGTGTCCAGCCTTTTTTGGACCCCTTTGCCCTTCAGGACTGACTCCCAAGGGACCCTCCCTACCAGTGTCCTGAACAATTTTTCAAAGTCTGTGCTCTGGAAGTCCAATATAGCAGTTTTACTGACAACCCTTCTGACTTCACCCAGAATAGAGAACTCTACCATGTCTTGGTCACTCTGCCCAAGACAGCTCCCTGCCACAACATCTCCCACCAATCCTTCACTGTTTGTGAACAGCAAGCAGGTCCAGCAGACAAGCAAACAACTCTTTGATGTAATAAGACTGTTTTCCAGTATAGGAATACATTTTTCTATCCATAAAATCACTCTCTAGACTAAATAACTGTCCTTATGCCTAGAGACTCCATGACTCATGTGTGAGAAATGTGAAACATAAAGAATCTGACCTCAGAAGATAGTGAGGACAAGGTTCTGAACAACCACAATTGACACTGCGTCCGCTGTGCATACTTGATGCTCACTCATGCAGATCCCAGGGGTAAACTACTTTTAGACTTGAATTTATATTTATTTTACTTTTTCACAGGCTTTAAATTTTATAAGCTTACAATCAGGTAGTTCTTTATGTTTGTCTAAAAATATTTACAACTGATGACTATAAATACAGCTTCAACAAGATAGCATGCATTATCAGTCACCATCTGAATAGAAAACCTTCTCATAAGGATCAAAAATTTAGGAATGCTGCTTCTGAGGTGAAAAGTAATTTTTAAAAAGTATAAAACAGTTACAACTACTCTAGCTGCCAATCTGTGAATTCACTCACTTTGTACCAGAACAATGAAGTACTGCTCAGAGCACTATCAGAAAGGGAGATGTTACCTTATTTCTGTAGCAGAAGACAGGGAGTGATATGAAGGTTAAGCAAATTGCCCAGGAAAGCTGAGAAGAACCCAGCTTATTGTGTCTTACTTCTTTAAGTTAAAGAAAACATCTTTCTTTCAGTTTTCTAAAACTTGAAAAAGATGTACCATAAAAGCCAAGGAAAAAAGTCCTAACACATTCTGTAGTTTGAAGGATATTAATGTAGTTATTTTATACCACTCAACTTGCCACAAATACAGAACTCAGGTCTAACTTTACAAGTAGATGGGAATGAAGATAGAAAGGCAGACAGACAGAAAATAATAAAAAGCATGTTAGGGATAACCACTGTAATTACTACTACCACAAAACAATAAGGTCTGGTATTGCAGTTGCAATGATAGCCACACTGTACTATCTTTAAAACAAATCTACTTTCTAGTTCCCCATCTGCCTCTTGTACAAATAATTCCTTAAAACAGCAATCAGATATTCTGTATGTTAGTGTGATTGAAAGTTAATAACATACCAGAAAAGCTATTTAAAAGCTCTTGTATTGTGAATGTGCCTGTGCATTTACTTGTAAAGAAAAATCTCCCAGCAGCACTTTTTTATAACATCACTTTACCTAATGATTTTTATTTTAGTGTTGTGGTACTTCATTTTTTTATAAAGAAAACTGCTTGGATTAGGGGATGATATTAATAAAAATACCAAGAAACATCCGGGAAACTCTGGGCTCTCAAAAAGCAATTTCATAAGTATTAAGGTAAAATACAAATAATAAAGTGGACCAAGTAAAGAACCACCACCACCAACACCACCAATAACCCACTGCAATACCTGCAAACAAATACAGATTGACAATGAAAGGGAAAAAACAAAATTCTCTTGTATTATGAAATGTTTCAAAGAACTATGACTAAGACTTCCTACTCTGCACTCAGTGATCTACTCAATATAAATTTTACATCGTATTATTTCCTCAGAGAATGTTGCCCCAATTATATATCTAGGGACTGGATAATGAAATGTGTTGGAGTATGTACAGTGGGATGTGTTACAAAGATTTCATAAAGCATTGTCAGCAGTAGAACATGTGTTTTTCTTTGAAGGGAGGGCAAAAGGCCAAGGTTTGGAAAAGAAGTAGTTTAGAGGAATGAAGACCTTTGCTAATACCTAGACCCTCCTGATCTGCATAGACTCCTCCAGAGATATGCACTTGGTGGTATCAGCTTCACAAACTAAGGAAGAATAATATTCCCTCCCTTTCTGTGAAGCTGCCCAGCACTGTGGGTGGCAAGCTGAATTTGCATGTTCTTTTAAGAATGTTCCTTTCCTAACTAGATTTCCTGCTCTGCTGATACCGTGCCAGCCACCCTTTGTGGTGGCTGGAGTCATTCATTACCTCCTTGCTTACAGTAATGGAAACAGACAGCGTTAATGTGAAAGTATGGAAAATGCAGAAAGGAGAACAGGAAAACAAATATGCAGAGGACAGCCAAACTGTTAGGGTGGTCCTAAAAACAACCAAGGCACAGTCTTTTTTTTTTTTTGCTGAGGATTTGCTAGCAGGAAGGTTTTCAGTTGTGTGTGGGGATGTGGCTTACTGCTTTATTGTGGCACTTAGAGAAACAGGACTTAGCACTTTTCCTGTAAATGAGCTGGATAAGCACCCAGAAGCTAAGAATCTATCAGCAGGGTGTTCCTCCCAGCAAGAACAATTCTGAGGTTCTTGAATGTGACCGGCTATTTAGGACAAGAAGGACAACAATAGTGCCTCTATAATCATATTACATTTTCTTTTTAGTGCTTTATTTCTTTGATTTACATATTTTGCTAATATTTTTTACCATGGTTATTTGCATTACAGTGCCAATGACAACAAATGGATGTTGTCTCATGCAGGAAGTGAAAATCCCTTTCTTACTAGCATTTAAAACATACGTATAAGGTGTGGGAGAAGAGATAAGCATAAAATTGTATGACATTTTCAGAAGCAAATATCAGTTGACACCACTATCCCTCTATGCAAGCACTGATAAATATTTAGTTTATGGGCTGTGGCAAATACAAGGGATTATTTCTCACCAGGAAAGAAATTTTAATTTCTTCACCTATTCTTTTATACTCTCCAAAATGGTTAGATGATAGCCCATCAACCCACTACTGGAGGATTTTGCTGCAATTCTCATGACTGTACTAAGCAATAATTCAGAAACTGTTGTATTAAGTGGAGGCCTTTGTTTTACAGTACACAAGCACACAAAGTGTACCTTGATTTTAATGGGAGGCCTGTTTCTGCTGTGAATGACATAGCCCAGAGCAAGGTAAAATTACTCTTGGAATCTTACTTAAACAATGCTTTTCCTGCCTTAAAAAGGGAGTCTGAAAGGAGTCTTACAGAATTCCATGCTCATATCAGCATTGCAGTTAAATGAGATTATTTTGATAACTGTCTCATCTTCAACAAAATGCTGGATGTAGATTTCCACTGCATTAACTTCTGTTTGAAGTGAAACACCTCTAAAAACAAAACCAACCAACCAATGAAACAAAAACATGAACGCTTAGTGGTGGCAAACCTATATAACCCTTTCAAAGTTGTCCTAATGTCAATTCTTTTGACTGCAAAAAAATTGGCTATAATTTTGCCCCTCGTTTATAAAATGAATTTAGTGTCAGGTTCTCTGAGTTCTTACTATATTTTGCCTACTAAATTGAAGTGGTAATAAGTGACAAGCCAAATACTGAAGTCCTATTTTTTTTTTTCCTCACTACAGACATATTCTACCATTCCTTAATATGTCTTATGTATCTTCTTTGGACCACCTCTAATCTGCTTCCTTAATTCTGAAGAGTGGGGCTGGGCACACTATGCTGGTTGTACTTGCCCTGGTGCCTTTACCCTCCAATTTCAAGTTTACACTGCTTAAGCATTCAGACATCACATTAGCTCAACAGCTTCAAACCAGGAAATAATTTTTGGCAACTTAGACATAACTATATATATGAAACCAAAAATGCCATAAAATTTATCTTTTCGCCTATGTAAAGTTATCAAACAAATAGACAGAAGTTAAGGTAATTTAAAAGATATAGGAAAGATAACAGACAATCCTCAAATCATATTTACCCAGTATTTCTCCTGATTTGATAGGAGTAGTTGGCATGTGTAAGAACCAATAATAGTTACACTAAACTACCTTGAAAGTTACATGCTCCCAAAACGTAAAGAGAATAGCAGTTGTGGAGGTTTTTGATTTTTCCATTACGTCTTTCTTCTACGAATAGCTATTTCAGTGTTGCCACTTCTGTTGACGTTATCCAGAGCAAAGCAATTCCCAGATAGTCCTGGGAATTCTTCCTTTCTCTAAGTTCAGTAAAACATTTATGCAACATTTTTCTTAAATAATTTATCTTCTTTCAGCAGCTGTCAAAACAGATTTAATATAACACAAGGCTACCAAACACTGTAAATGTTGCAGGTCCTTTGCTCTGGTATACTACAGAAGAATTTCAGTTGGTGAGGAAGCAAAACAGTCTGGAATAAAACCCAGAAACCATAAAATCAATTTTATATTTCCATAAATTGTTTTTTACATTGTTAGACTCTATATGATGTGGTTGATTTTCCTCAGCTTTTGAAGCATGTTTGATACATATCTAGTACAAGCAGATAACTCAGAACTTATTCTACCATTATGTACTGCAATTCCTATATCTTCTTGACAAAAGTAGTTCATCTGCTTATTCATAAGATTATGCTTCATTGACTCCTTTTATTAAAATATCCAGTCAAGGCAAAATGGCTCATTTTCAGTTCTCTGATGTGTTTTTAGACATTTTTTTTCTATAGCTAAATGTACAGTGTGTATCTACAGCTATACATTCTGTCTCTTGTCATGCGAACTCTAAGTTGTCTTGGTAGATACACGTTATCTTACCCTAAAAGCATCTTCCTACTACAAATGTGCAAAAAGTCAGTTAAAAAAAACTGTTTCAGGATACAGTATTGGCGGCAAAGCCTGCAGTCTTGACAAGCCTTGAAGAATTCATTGAGATGGTTATTTCTGAGATAAAGTGCTCCCACCATCCTCTGTCCATACTTTTTTAATAAGCTGTATTTAGAAATTTTGTAATTTCTCCCATTAATGTTTTAGGAATGCCTATTACATTTTAACAGATGAAAAAGTATAATTCTTCTGGAACCCTTCTAGAGCTGACATCAAAGCACTCAAAAAATTTTGCACAGCACAGCCACTGACAGTTTACATTTGCACCTAAGTTTCCATTTTCGAGATCAAGGCATTGAAAAGAAACAGTGAGTGGATCAGTGTCTTTGTTCTTCCATACAGTGTCTTACCGCTCATTGAAAGACAGGCAAAGGACTAGATAAGCACAGACAGATAGGCAATATCAGCACTAGGGCAGAAATGCTTCCGTTCAGAAAAAACAGCAGATTTCTGAAGGGTGACAGCTGGTGTCAGCTAGGTTTATCTGAGTAGCATTCACCTCCTTTGCAGTTTCCACCTACTGCCAGTAGCCTGTCACACATTTCAGGACAAAACCTCTTCTATTTGAGCTACTTGAGCCGTTATTATGCTGTCACTGTATCGCCCCTAAGGTAACAAGAGTTTAGGAAAGGCAGGAGTTGCAACCTTCTGGTACTTTTGTACTGGACTGCAGTGCTAGAGGGCTTCCTTGGAGCAGGACCAGCCCGACTGGCCTGGTAATATTAAACAGGACCTGCATAGCCTTGGGAAATCTCGGTTTTACTGATGTGCATCAAGAAGCTAAGGAAAATGCAGAATGGTCCACTACAGGGCTTTTAGATGATCTTCCCCAGACTAAGCTTATACTGGGGATATATGGAGCAGCCCCAGCAAGAGCCAGACAATGACACTTGGCAAAGTGAGACGTTAGCGGCAAAGTGAGACATGTTAGCTCTTCTGCTAGAAGAAGCTTTCATTACCAAAGAGAAACTGAAGCTAGAGCTTGCATTCGTGGCTCATCCAAGGCTTGAAGTATCAGTGATGACAATTCTTGATCAGTTGATCCTCTGTACAGTGAAGCAAACACTCAGTAAATTGTTCAGAAGATGAAATAGGAGCCATCAAAGATGGAAATAAACCTTGGGAGAAATGCTGAGATCTCACAGAGCATCAGGATCTAATTATATTTTTCAATTTCTAAAAAATCTGAAACCTCAAGAAGACTGAAACATCGGAGTATTTTCATTCAAGAAGATAGTGGAGAAGGGGAATGGTGGTGAGAATATTCCCTCTTGCCTGTCATAGCTAAGCAGAAAGGGAGGAGGGGATAAATGAGAAAGGGGCCAGGTTCGCATGCCACATGCTCCTTCTAAATAGCATCTCCTTCTGCCACTGTCTGCAGCAACTAGTGGGGTATGAACTGACTCTGCAACAATCTTATACATGGTCCCCCAGTTTAAATCTATAATCAACAAATATAGACTAATTCTTTCTGTCACTCAATCACTATTTTTCTATCTGACAGAACAGGATTTTGTTCTAACTGTATTAACAAATCCATTTTATCTTTTGAAGAATGATTTTAAAAGTGATTTTTCTTTCTGAGATGTGTTTGTGTAGGTAAATGTGTACTTCCATGGCAACAAGCCCTGATGTTCCCATAATCACCTTGACATTATTTTATGAACACATCAGGCATTCAATACAACACATTAAACAATAGCAATTACTGGTTTGAAATGAAAAAACAACAACAACAACAAGAAAAAAACCACCATACATTCTTAGAAGATGATTGATGGCTACAAAATTCACCTCTACAAGAATAAGAAACCATATTACTCTTTTAGAAACAGGAACTCCTATCTAGGCAAAATATAGATACATTGTCCTGATGTTGACTTAACAAAAACACCATCAGCTGAAAATAAATAAATAAATCCAACAGCTTGAAAAAAAAAACCTATCCAGTGTTCCTATCCAGGGAAGAATGACAGCTATGCATAGACTTGTTTATCTTCCACTGAGCAGGGCCGGGATATCAGTGGGATGAAAAAATGTAAAAAAAAGAAGAGTAGATTTTGATTTAGCTAACATGTTAAAACTCCAAGAATTACATATTGCATAGAGTGAATAACTGGCATGGTTAGTGTGCATACAATTGCACTTTTTTTTTTTTTTTTTTTTTTTTTTTTTTTTTTTCCATGAATTCTTATTTTAAATTTCTGGAATATTACGTTTTCATTTTTTCACCTGGACTGATTAGAGTTAAAAGTTACATGAACACATTCCTTACATACAGCCTATGTGATAACCTTCCTCAGTTAAATAGGACCCTATTCCACAAATAATTCTCACTGTAGTAATTAGGGCAACATGTGGAATAAAGTATAACCAAAAATTAGGATGGATATCTAAATCTAGTGTTTCAAAGGCAGATAGTCTGCATTACCTGATTTGCATGTTAAATAGTACCTTAGTGCTGTATGAACAAACTGTCACAATCTGGCCTGGTGCATTTAAATGTTTATGGAGGCATATTAACTTCTTATTGTTCTTTAAATAATTCTTTTATTTTTTTTTCCCCCCAAAATAATAAACTCTGTGGCATTTTGATTATTCTATCTTCTAATTATGACTAAATCAAAGGTTTTCATTTACAACGTAGTGTAAACATGCACTGCTTTCATCTACAGTACCAAATATAATAGTCACAGTATGCAATTTGGATTGAGTCACATATCTGTGAATCTAAACATTCAGACAGGAATTGTTTGCATGTGAATCAAATCAAACCTGAAGACCACAGCCTCTTGTGATAAGCAATAAGAGATGCCTCCAATACACTCTCATCCATATTGACTGTGCAAATATATATATATATATTAATTAAAAGAAAAAAAATGTATTCTCATAATGCAGATGCAATAGTTTAATTTTTATTCCCAACACATTTTCACAAATGTGATTTCTGCTTCTCTCTTTAATAGGGTCTATGTTTGCCAAAACAATCTCAAAAGAATCCAGTAATGTTTAGTTCTATGGTTAAAATCATTTGCCTATGCCATGGGTTCATGAAGATATAGCATGTAGATTATAGACAGAAATCAAATCCACCAGGAACCATTAGTTGCTTCTGGATTTCTTGCCAGAATATTTTACATGGTGGATTATGAATATAAATATATACCCGAAATTCTCTGATCAAACACTTGTCTTTATAGACATAGCAGTGTCTTCACTGGCATCTCCTGGAACAGGATGTGGGATTATTTGCACTTATGAATGGCCATCTTCAAACCTTAGGATTCCAAAATTATCTAACTAAAACAATACAAGTAGAAATAAAAAATGCACAGATGAAGGGCATGACAATACACTTTTCTATTTATACCATCAGCATGTCACTTATCAACAGATGATAAGGACTCACATCTGTGCAACATAGTGTTTAAAAATGGCTTTAAAGGACAGGCAGGTGCAGGCTGTGTCAGCAGATAAATTACTTTTGTGCGTATGGACAACTACAAACAAACAGGCTATGATGTTATTAAAGCTATGCATTAATGTGACTGTCCAGCAGGGTTAATGGTCTTTACTAGAGGGTGAAAAGAGGTGTCTTTTTCTAGGTCCACAGATAAGTACAATTCAGAGTACATTATAACTTTGGAGCCAGTGGCAGTATCTAAAAATCGATTGCTGTAGTTCATTCCTGTCATCCAGCTGCCAAGGCAGGGAGAGTACCTACTCAGGGTATAATATGCCTTCACCAAAGTGAATGGGAATATTATTCTTCACTTTAGGGGAGTCAGGGTTACACCTCTGATCTTTCATGTCATCAAGCTTGATAACATTCCTACAAGTGCAACTGCTTTGAATTAACACCTATATCACATCCTGGTTAGGGTATAGCTATTGAAATGAAGTCCTGTGGGCTGAACAACCATTAGTGGATGGAGCAGATTGGGTGCAGTTTTGAAACATATCTTCCAACTAAGTTTCACTGAAAGTGAGACAACCTCTTCACCTTTGAGAACCATTCCAGAAGAGCATTCCCTAATTAAAACTCTGATGCAGACAAACACAAAGTTCCCTGGGGAGGGAAGCCACTTCCTGAAGTCAGGAACTATATTAAACCAAATAGCTTGCATTATTAAATGTGCATGTGCGTATGTGTGGCTTTGGCATCATTTGACATTTCTCTTACATGGCTTTTATTTTTTTATTTTTTAGGAAATTAACATTTCACAAGCTTCAAGCTGAAAATTCAAAATTCCTCTTTTAATTTGCATTACAATGCCTAAATATAATTTCACAACAAGATCAAGACAGAAAACCTAACCACCCAACAAACGCTGTCTTTCAAGCAGGTAGAGAATCAAAATGTTTCTGTAAATTGCAGTCTTCAGACTGGTTAGACATTTGCCATGGTAGCACTACCACACACAGAAACCTGGAAGATTTTTTTTTAACTACATCGTCACTCTAGATGTGAATTTAAATTTATGTTAAATAGTGACAGCATAGGATCTTATATGGTAAGCCTGATTTATGACACAAGCTCCTATGTACATGTACCTATGTCCTGTAATAGAAAACCCCAGTAATTCTTTGTAGTTCCTCAGAGGCGTTGCATACAAGCACTCACTTATGATACTGTAGTATGTAAAGGTACATCTGTACATGTGCAACAAGTCCAGGACTTATTGAAGATGATCAGTAGAGAAGCCACAGTGTGACATCTTCTCCTTCAAATGCACAGATGTTACACAGCCAACAACAACAATAGAATCCTAATACTATCCTTTACTAGCACCCAGTAAAACCACGGGCCCACAAAATTTATTATTACATCCAAAAGAATGCCTTGTGATGTAACTGGCAATTTTTGGAGTAACATGCAAAGTGCAACTTTATATCTATGTCTTCTGAAGGACACCGGTAGCTCAGTCAAAAGACTGTAGGAAGGGCAACATGACATTCCCATCAGGAATTCAGGACATACCCAACTAAAGATAGCCCATCATCAGAGAATCATGGAATAGATGAGGTTGAAGGGTACCTCTGGAGGTCATTTTCTCCCCTCTGCTCCACACTTCCTTGCTCTATCTTCTTCAAGGGAAGATAGAATAGTTGGTGTTACAAGTAGCTCGTGCCCAAGTCTCTGGCTTGTCCTGAAGTTTACATAAAAATACTTTGGTCTTCAAGTGTGGGCTTTAGTCTGCATTCAAAATGAATTTTAGATATGCCAGTGGAACATTCCATATACAGGTTTGCACAAAAAATGCCATGTCTTGTCTTCTGCTTAGCGTTCGTGTATATGGCTTTTCCCCTAACATATGTCCCCAATTCCCCAAGTGCTGGGTATATTGAAAATTTATGCATGCTTTACATTTAATTTAAGCATTTCCATAGCAACTGCTAGATTTCAGGATGTTTTACTTTTCTCCCAAGATACAGAATATATTCTAGTCAGAACAATTTCCCAGGTTGTGTTTAGCCACATTCATATAACTTTCTATAATTCAATTTTCAATGAAAATTACCATATCATCTACCAGAAGTAAGAGTTTTAACAAACAGATTGACTTTTATGATTTATATCATCTCACTCTGTTTAACCAAGTTCTGCACCAAATGGAGCTAATGGAGCCTGATTGCTTAGAATCAGTTGGTTTGATTGATAGATGCAAGGGTTTAATAAGGTCCAAGTCCCAGCTGTTCTTCAATATTTTTACTGTTCCAATGTTTTTATTTATTTATTTATTTATATTTTTTGTTTTTAATAGATAAAATATGTGTCTCCCTCCCTCTTTTTCTCCCTCTTTTACAAAGATGCTTTACTGTTGGGAAAGCCTAAAGGATGAATACATTTACATGAAGAAGCCTGATATCCAGCCAGTGTTCATAGTGACATGAAGATAGGTAAAACAGACATAAGACTGCCTGTACGCTGAAGGCTAAAACAAAATTAAAGGGACTAGAATTGATGCATTGTACACCTAGTAGTTATGAATTGATGACCAAGCATTCTGTTACACCAGAAAGCTGGGAGTCCTTGAAAAACTTTTAAAAACCAAGAGATTCAAGTAGGATTAAAAACTGCAGAATGGGTAAAAAGGAAACATATACACAAATAAAACATAATAGGAGAGGTATGGGAAAGAAGATGATCTTCCTTGCAGATTTTCACTCCTTTCTCATCTGCATTTTGACTTTCTAAATGTCATTCCTGAAAAGGATACCACAATTGCAAGCTATTATTCCTGCCCTATGCAGTCACAACAGCAAACATTCCTGTTGTCTGCTTCCTGTTCCAGGAGCACAGCTGGTACAGCATGCACCTTTTATACTGGTATACCTCTATGGAGAGACAGCATAAACCACAAATTTAAGGGAGCGTAAGTGAATGAAAAATTCAAATTTAATATCAGCTTACGCACGTATTACCTTCATTTTGTGGAAGCCGTAATGCCTAAGCCAGGTGGTGAACAATCAGGCTTCCTATCCTGTCAGGCAGCAACCTGACGCTTTACTTGCCTGATATGTCACACAAACCTGAGCTGCTATGTAAACAGCAATAAATAACAGAGAAGTGGGTGGCGGCACATTTGCATTTGCAACTTGCACATTTCTTTCAGTCCCATCACTTTCATCCCAAGAAGCAAGCAAAGCAGTAGAGAGGTACTCCCAGGATCCTGGCAGGCTCCAGGATATAACCATCAAATAAATCAATTAACTTAACCCTAATGTAATTATGTGCTTTAGATGAAGGGCGATTTTAGCTTGCTGAATTCGTTTATAAGATCAAATAGTTATTCTAATAAGTTTATACTGTTTTCAAGATGATACTGTTCTCAGCAGCCCTGATACAGCTCCGGTGGCTTGAGTGGAGCTACTACACACTTACATAAATGAGAGCAGCTTTCAGTCAGGCAACAAAAACTTGATTTCCAATTAAAAAATAAGTCTTCAAAAATAAATTCTATAATTACAATTAAACTCTTGAGGGACCTTCAGTGAGTATGTACCTGTAGCATTGAAAATATGCTCAATTTATGGAGAGAAATTTCAATAACAGATTCAAAATCAAAGCCACTTCTTTTGCTTTCCATGCTCAATCTGTCATAAATTCCAATGTCCTTGGGAGGAGGGACTATAGGTGATGTTCACAGAAAGGACCTAGTATGTTAGAACCTAAAGATCTGATGCTTATTTTGTCTATGAACAGTGCAGTGAAGGAGAACACTGCCAGGTAAGGATGCATAAAAACTCATCACTTGGTTAAAGAGAATGCCATGATGTGGTATTTTCAGCTCCTGTTCATATAAGCAGAAAGGTCAGGGTATTCTTGCAAGAAATGAGATATAAGGCAGAAGAAAAAATTATAACTGTGTATTTTATATTCCCACAGAATACTATAGAAAGGAGGCTACCACTGTTGTGATCTCTGTTTTGAGTCATCTAATTCAGACAATGTGATCCAAGAGTGAAAACAGAAGATTAGATGAAGGAGTGCTGCTTAGGTTGTGAACCCTGACAGAGGTGGAGGAGCCCATAGCTTATGCTGTTCACCACTAGAAATGGCAATTGGGCATCTGGAAAGCGTAACAACTAGGATTTCAGAAGTTCTGCAAGGAGAAGTGGAAACTACCGGAGTTTGTGAGAATGTTAATTTGCACTTAGGTGCCTATGAAGCATCTAAGCAGTTAAAAATTCAGATTATTATGTGTTCTTGCAGTGCTTTGGTTATGGCTGGCTTTCCATGAACAGAACTGCTATGCAACAAATGCTGCTAACTCACAACCAATGCCTCTGCTGCCACGATCTCTTCTCCTGGTACCCTGGCCACTCTCCATCTTCTGTCCAAAGGAGCTTGTTCCAAAGTAGCTACTTGTTCCTAAGTAGCAGGTTAATTTAGTTCCTTGCATCCTTGGAATTTGCCTCCCTGGTACTGGTGGGAGCATTCACTGTTTATGATTTTCTTACTCTCTGTTTGTGGAGGTGAGAACTGAACAGCCAGGTTGCGACAATGCTGAGAAAACCTGAGTGCTAGAGAGGCAGCATTGCCTGTGCACTGTGGGAGGCTGAGCAACAAGCAATTCTTTATTTGTGGTGTGTGGGAAAGGTAAATAGATGTCTGAGAGAAGATTGTAATAGTAAGACTACAGAAAACTTGTAATAATTGCTTACAAGCATCCAGGGCTCCCCAGGCCAAACAAGCTAAGACTGTTTAACTTCACAACTCCCTAAACTATGTGTGCATTCAACCCATCTGAAACACGGCTTGGCAGGGTATAATGATGGACTTCAAATCATAAAAAGACAACTGAATGTATAATAATGAAGGGGATAAATGTTAACTGAAGCTAATAAACTGTTAGTAACGCACTATTTCAGCCATCCACCCGTAAACTGGTCAAATGTCATATGGGGACAAAGTTTAAGGAAGAAATTTCTTTACAAATTAAAATGACTGCCTCAAGCAA
Organism: Aythya fuligula; assembly: GCF_009819795.1. Lineage (NCBI taxonomy): Eukaryota > Metazoa > Chordata > Aves > Anseriformes > Anatidae > Aythya > Aythya fuligula. The sequence goes on along the minus strand of NC_045560.1, from coordinate 95,237,906 downwards.
GAGCTAGATTTTAGTACTGAGAAGGCATGAATCCCAGCTAAAAATGACTTTAGCTAAAAAGAATTTGGACATTATTATTCTGAAACTATAAAGGCTGCACAGATTAACGGTAAAATAACCAAAGGTAGTAATTGTTTTAATTATTTCAGTTCATGTTTATTTGCAGCTCAGTTCTCAGTCCTAAAGCTAGAAGCAGAAGTTAGTTTTAGCAGTAACTAGAGTTGAACCTTAAATAATAATTAAAGGCAATTTCCTTGGAGGAGAATAGATAAGAATACAAAGCAAATCCTATTTATATCTATCATGAAAATTCAAACCCATCTCAAACACAGCCATTAGAAAATGAAGAGGAAATGGGTATATAGACATGGGAATAAATAGCAGGCAATTCTTTTAAATGTGCTAGATAGAGGACATTTTATGAGACTATTCTCAACAGGACCAAAGACAACAAAACGGAACAATTAAGGCGGAGAAGACTGTCACAAAGATGCTCTAGGCTGCAATTACAAAGGGGACAGGAGTGCTGGGTTTCAGGGATGCATGTCCATCATTTTGGTATCACTGGTATATGTTTCTAGACATCAGATCCCTGTGACACATCAGTTTCCTCCTGCAAAAATCTCCAGTACACACCACTACTTCTGCAGCTACTTGCATGCATGGCATCTCAGGACACTCATTTATGTGTAATCCGTCTTATGATCAGCTTTATCATAAAATGGATCCCAGTTGGCTCACTTGTTAGGCCTGACCTGGTAATGCTGCTTAAGAAGTCAGTGCCTGTCCCTCTGTAAAACACGCCTTACGGATAGGAAGGGGAGGAGCCCTTTTCCTCTTCCCTCCTCCCATCTTAACTCATCTATCAAGATGTAGCAGAGATGGGTTCTGAACTCTCTTCCACCTCATTAAACGTGAACCTGCATCTTCCTCCTGATTGCCCTAAACTGCTGGAGCACAGCAGTGTTTAAAACTTTTTTACCTAAAGTGGTAAAAGAGTGCATGACAGAAACTGCCACCTCCTTCTGCACCCTACAACTTTATGCGTAGTTGTCAACTGGAAGAGAAGAGATGGAGAAATAAGAACTTCAACACCTGTTTCGGAGATGTAAATTCTATTAATCTGTATGTGCACTTAAAAATGGACCTATTTCTTTGTGTGGTTGAACACTGAAATGGGAGGAAGAAAGAAGGCTAGTCAATGTTGGGGAATGCTGATCAGGAAGGAAGGTGAGAAATGTTGAGATGGTGTACTGGAATACAAAATGGCTGGCCATTAACTGCTCCACTCCTCTTCTACTTTTGTTCTAGCATTTTCATTACATGTGGCATAGAAATCAATCCTGCCAGCTGTTTCGCTGGCTTTAGGAAGGAGAAAAACAAGTTCAAAGCATGGTAGAATTCAATCCTCATGTGACTGAAATAACCAAGAAGGAAATAAAATAAAGAGGCAGCAGAGTCATCAACGCTGTGAACTACAGTCAACAGATCTCTTCATTCTTTTTAAATAAAGTAATCTCCAGTGCCTGCTTGTGCACTGTAAGCAAATAATTTAATCTAAATAGGAGTAGTGCTGTCATACATTCGTAGGCTAGTCAGTTTCTGAAAAGATGGTAAGAGGAAATTTATATGTATTATCTATGCTGACTTTTTGACATCTTTCTTTCAACCAACAGTCGCTGTCTTTGTTCCCTGAGGATGAAGACAGCTTCTACAGCTAATCCTGACTTGAAATGCTAAATATTCTAATCCTTCCCAAGCATGGACAATACTTGATCAGAGGCAAGCTGCATTTCATCGTATCAGGAACTGCTCTATTATCTGTGTCATCATTCAGTTGACTGAAAAAATAAATAAATAAAAATAAATTAAAAGAACAAAATCCTGCACTTTTGATAGGAGTTTTATAAGTATGAAAAGAATTATCACAAGACATTTTAGTGTTCATCTTGTTATAAAATAATGAAAATAATACCTTTTAACACCTCCCCTGCCCCCAGAGAATGCAGAAATATTTTATTTATTTTAGGACATCATCTATCTATCTGTATGTAAAATATATCTTTTATTGAAACTTTCTCACTCCCAAGCCAAAGAGAGTACCTCCAACATATATTAAATAAAGAATAATTGTTGCATTTAGGGGGTGCTGAACTGAGAAAGTGAAAGATTAAATGGATTGTCCAAAATTTCAGATCATTATGCCAGTTTTGGTATTAATAACTTTGTTTGCTCTTTGTGCTAAGAAACATAAAATCCCATCTGTAACTTGCTCCAAAAACACTTTCATTGTATAAATGGCAATTATTGAATTATTGAATTAATATCAAAGACAAACCTGTTAGGAAATAAATTTTCAACCTTACGCATTGATATCTAAAGTGCTTCTGAGATCTGGAAGAAAAAACATATGACCTACCCGAAGTGTCATGACAACATACAAGTAGCATAAACTTCTGCTGTGGTAGATGAGTTGCTTCATTTATGAAAAGGATTGACTTATTGTTGCTAGTAAAGAGCATTTCATTTCATTTAAGTGGACTTTAAGTAGAACAGAACAGCAAGTTAGGTCTTCTGTATTGCTATGTGCTATTTTGAAGTAGTGCTCAGCTTTCACAATGACAGGTGTGAATCTGCACTCAAAGACATCATTTCTGTTACTGTTTTTTTTTTTTTTTTTTTTTTTTTTTGAGTAATTAATATATCACCACTGTACCACAGCAAGGACAAAGGAACTGTCACTGTAGATAAAGCCAATAGCCCAGTTAGCTGGAATCTTGCTTCCAGAGGCACTTAGCAAAGTGTATGAGAGCTTGCTGACCAACCCTATTTCCAAGAAAAATAAAAAAAATATAATCCTTCCTTCAAGTAGGTGAAAATTTTGTTTCTCTCAGAAGGAGTGGGAAAATCTTTATTACTTATATAAAGGTTAGACTCTATTATTTATTACTACTACACTTTTTTTCTTCAGTATTTCTTACAGAAGTGAGTTCAACAGGTTAATTATGCATAGTCTGCAAAGTACACCCTTTTATCTTTTGAAAATGTGTTGCTAAAATTAAGGCTTCTGCTGTCAGTTTGCTTATGTCACATAAAAAAAGAGTAAACACTCACACTGGTTGGCCTTTCTGGCCATTAATTATTTTATATACTGCTGTCATATTACCTCTTATGTTTTTTTTTTCTGAGCTTTTAGAAAACATTTGAACTAAACTCTTTAATGATTTTTGTTGTCCTACTATTTTAAATTTCTCTTTCATCTCTCTGTGAGTTGCTGCCTTCTTATATTTTCTACTTTTATCACTGCATGCCACAAACATCCACTATTGCTATCAGTTATAAAATTGCTATTCAAAATGAAACCACTTAAACTATGCTTCTCTTTTCTGCCCTTGCCTTGGTCCTTTTATATTTTCTCACAATTCTTCTATATTTAACTGGAATGATTAACCAGTGGTCAGCTGTGTATTTTTTGCCTGAATAGTCAGAACTACTTATATATAAACTTGCTGAATAACTATGATCCTCATACTGATTTTGAGACAGTTTATTATTAGATCAAATCAGTATTTTTTTTTTCTATTTATTTTTAACCAGTATGTGAATGAAGGCAGCCTCTTCTGAACTGTTAGCTGCTCTTTGAACTAAAGTAGCAAAATAAAAGCAGCATCCCCTGACTTTCATTAATAAAATGCAATTCAATAATTCCATAATGCATCTTTGGTAACAGGGTAATGGTTGACTGGATCACTGCATTTTATAATACATATAAGTTCTATTCTATTTGTGGTATACTTACTACTTTTTGACATGTGGTTAGAGACAGATATTGTAAGAAAATCTTTCAGAAATATATGTAATTGCTTGAGTCTGTATACAAATTTTGCTGCTATTCACATTTTTTTTTTCAGGCATTCTTGAAATGAGAGTATTTAAGTATAATGTACGTATGCACAAAATGCTTTAGAGAAAATATAAAGGATAGGAGCACTTCATTTTTGTGATGCCTGAGAGGAAAGGTAATCTCATACTCTTTTAAGACACCTAAAATGTATTCAAAGGCATGCCATTTTGCCTTCTGCTGTACTTGAAAAGTGAAACTCCAGAGGTATCCTCTTTGAGTACGAGACATTTTATTAGAATTGCATTTCTCTCTAGGCTTCATATTTGAAAGTGGGAGGTTTGTCCTACAAAAGTGTTTGAAAGTTTCTACCTCTTCATGTATGCCTATTAGAGCATGTAGGATATATTTAGTTTCTGTTTTTCATAACTGGATGTAATGACTCACACTATGTGGTTTTTCCCTACATTTTCAAAATAATTGTTGTCAGCTAACTGTTTCTTATATGCCTGAAGAGAACCTCTACCTTTGTAGAAACCCTTCACTTGACAATTTGCTAGAATCTATGCTAGTGTTATATTTCATTGAATATTTCAGCATGGAGTTTGATCATTTTTGCTCATAGATGTTAAATTAATGACACGATAAATCCAGAACCAAATTTATCCTTGACAAAGCACAGATTTAATACCTTAAAGCACATCTCTGTTTATTCACAAGAATAATACCAAGAACAAGAGGAAACCTTCAGGGAGCACTTTGTTAAAATGAAATTCTCTGTACTGAGTAGTTAAAGGACATAGAAATGGGAATTTTAGAGTTTGTTTTGCAGTCATTACAAATAACTTGTATTTTAAATACGTAAATGAAATCTGTAAATATGTCTCATGTAGGATTTTACCTTGCTGTCTGTGGAAGAAGTGAAAGCTCTGACAGCCACAGCAAATGGCCTTGGAGAACACTTTCAGACTGAGCACAAACAGCTACTCGTAACAAGAATCTTACATCTAAATAACATCTAAATAACTCCATAAAAAAGTATGGAAATCTTACAAAAACACACTATGAACCTTAAAAAGACTTGGCAAGTTTATTGCTAAGGACTTTAAACAGAATGGTGGAATCAGAAACAATACACTGAACGTAGTTTGCATTCCACAAGGATGAGATGCTTCCAATTTCCTCATGTCAGATCTTTCTGGGACTATAACACTGTGTCTACCTTTCTGTAGATATTTCCGTACTTATGAGAAGGAAAGGAAATAAACTTTTCCCGCTGCTTTAGGGAATGTTAGTTGGTAAAGCTCCTTTATCAGAACAAATCCAGTTTAGTATGACATTGTCGGAATACTCTTGAGATGGATTAAACCTTAAAGATTTTCTCATGTAGCTCTTATTGTGTCAATATTAGGTTTAACTGTATTTCTGAATATTTTGATGCATAAGCTGTTAGACAGCTTTCCTTTAAACCACACATCATGGGTTCACAGGAAAATTCTGGTTGAAAAGAACCTCGGGAGGTTTAACCCATTGTTCAAAATGGGGTCAGATATGAAATGAGGTGAGGCTGTTCACACAACAGCCTTAAGATAGAGACTGCTTAACCTAACTGGGAAACCTGTTTCAGTGCAGGACTGTTGTTATCATGAAAAACTTTATCTTACTATGTAGTCTGAACCACTCATTTCCATTTGAGCCCATTGTTTCTCATCCTCCCACTACATGGCACTCTTTGTAGGCATTGAAAGGTGATACCAAGTCACCCTGAAGTTTCCTCTTGAGGTTGAACAAGCCCTGTTCCCTCTGCCTCTCAGGGCAAGTGCTTCAGCCACCGACCATGTTGCTGGCCCTCTGCCAAACTTGCTGCAGTAACAAGCTAGTTGATAGTGTTTTGCTTTGTTTCCTGTACTAGTACAATTCACTGTAAGTCAAAAAAAAAAAAAAAAAAAAAAAAGGTACTCCAAATAAAACTGCAATATTTTTTTGAATCTCCAGTGATGTAGAAAGTGTGCCAACTGACACTGTAATCATGCACACTCTAGACATACTTATTAACAGCAGGAATTTTAGGACCACAAACTGGCTTTGTCCTATTTTTTTTTGCTTCAGCAGGCTTAAGATCACATGTGACCTAGCTCTAAAAAGAATGTTAATTTTACAATCTCCATTTAATACGAGTTATTGTTTTGACAGATGGATGTGTATGTTTGTAAAATCAGCAAATTACGTGCATGCTCACAGCAAGTCGCTGATTCTGTAAGACAGAGCTGCTACAGAAGGCTTTCACATGCAACAAACCAGGTGAAAAGTGCAAACTAGTTAAAGTTCATTCTGACGCATCTACTATGGTTTATACTTTATCTGAGATCAAGATTTTAAAAGGTGATTTCCAACATGCAAAATGATCTATTTTATGCTGGTAAAACGTGTTTTGGTGAATATGGTGAATGACAAGTAATTTTAGGCCAGCCGGATGTGTGCAATACAATTGATCTGTGGATATGCAGTCATCTGACTCTTCAGAAAAGCAGTGGGTATGTTATGTAATTCCAGACTGAGTTTAATGCAATTGTACTGTAAAGAAGGGGATGACATGGGAGAGGATGTAGTGAATGGATGTAGTGTATAGGACGTAGTCTCCCTGGCACTGCAAGAAAGGTGGGATGTCCTGCAGAACGATCAGAGTAAGAGGTTTTCCAACCTCACTTCCAAGAAAACAGCTACAATAACTAGGACACTCAATCCTCTCATAACGGTTTCACACTGTTCAGTTCATTAGGGCAATGTGCTTTTCACTGCACCTATAGATACTCTTTCACTGTATCATTGCATACTAAGAACAGATACTAACACATATGAGCTCTCAGGCATGAGCTGCTTACCCAGCCAATGTCCCAGCCACAAGGCAGGAGAGTCAGGTTCAGACTCTACTTTCTTTTTTAGTAACTTTCAGTATTTGGTATATAACAAAACCACCTCAACAGGGAAGAGTGAAGAAGGTTTTGTTTAGGATGTAGTATAACCTGACTATTGATACCTCCTCCTCAGCCTACATCCACCTTTTAATGTTACAGAGGTTGGGTTTTAACAGAACTGAGTTAAGTCCCTTCCAGTCTACCAGAGCCCTAACTTATGAGGCAGTAGTCAGAGAGACACCAGTTCCCCTTCTATAGCTCATATATACATCTGGCTGATCATTCTTTGCATTGGTCATTTTGGTAAATTGTGGCTACATCTGTAAGATATTTCAGAGCAAGTGAAATTGCACTTCAGAGTGATTCCCTTTTCTTACTAAAACTGTTTGTCCATCTCTGTCATAACAATAGGCCTCGTCAGTGAATACTGTTTAGCGAAGAATAACTGCAATTGCATGCCTAGAAAACTAAACACAAAAACAAAACAAAGCAAAAGCTGAGTAAAAAATTAGGAGGCAATGAAAATTTTGCAAACAGAACTCCTAAGAATAATAACAAAAAGGACATTGCAAATGCAGTCTTCAGGATTCTGCACATGAACATAGCAAAGCACTGCTGTTGACACCCACCAGATGGCTCTCCATGCTGGAACATAGCAGATTGTAAAAATCCCTTTTCAGAAGAGAAAGTGGCTTGTGCATATCCAAAATTATTCAGATTTTCTTTTGAATTTAAATATCCACCTCAGCTGCTGAACAGATGCTCAGCCTAGGAGAGAGTGTGAAAGCTTCACGCTCAATTCTTCTGTTTATTTTGAGGCTGTTATTTTTGAATTATTGTTCTGGATCTGGAAGAACTGTAACCCCATGTTTACCCAACCGTTTCCCTCAGTATCTGGGAATTGGATATAAGTTTGAGTTTTCTGTATACTTACCTATCATAAGAAATACTACAGTTAATGTTTTGTGCACGTCTAATATTCCAATTAAAGGATCATGGGATCTAACCTTTAAGCTGTGTTTGTTTACTGGCTGAAACTTGTATTTCTCTTAAAATCTTTTCTCCCTCTCCCCATGACTACTTAACCTATTTCCATGATTGCTCTGAAATGAAGCTCCCAGTCCTTAATCACAGAATACATTGTCACTTGATTGTGGTGGCAGGCATTTGTAAGATGTTGTTTTCTTCCCCACCTCTCTGTACCCGAGATAACAATGATTATCGAAGTCATCACGCTAAACCAAGATGTTATTGCTGGGTTAGAGTCTGAAAAGAGTGCAGCAGAGAAAATTATCATTATGGCCCAAATCCTGCTTTAATCAAAGCACGGAGCAGAATGCCTCACATATCACCAACTTTAAATAATTGCGGTTTCTTTCACCATTTTGGAGGAAGACAAAATCTTAAACTATGAGCGCTTTGTGTTTTCCTGCCTCAGAGCATTACTTCATCTCTGCATCTTTAACAAGATTTTATCATTGGGAAACAAACTTCATCTGAGAGCAACAGCAGTAAAAACACCTTTAACTTTGTTTTCTTTCTCATCTTAATTTTTCTTTTTGTATTGATTCTTCATAATGCTGGCACCTGGACAGGGAAAGAGCACTTCACAGCCTGGCATTGCCTCTTTGTGAGGTTATCACATTTTCCTCATTTCAATTTTTACAGAGCAACTGTTCATGGTGTAAAATTTTATCACCAAAACAAGCTGACAGAGAAAAAATACAAAAATTTACAAAATTAGGAATGTTTACTGATATTGTGGGATTGCTCTGAAATAAACTGAAGTGCTAAGTATGTGAGGAGATAATACAGGAACCATCTTACAGGTGCTACTGTTTTCTCTCAAAAATGGAACCAAAATTTCATAATCCAGGGAAACTAGAATCAAAAGTAATCTACCCTCTAGGTATAAGGTATTATATAATAGCTATGTATATTTGGAGTATATATTTACAAATACATCTCTTTGTTTTATTTATTTAATTAAGTAAGTAAGAAGGTTCCTAAATTCGATGTTTAAATGAGGAGTACAGTCTGGCTGCAGCTGAAGACCAGGCTGTGGTTTGCTGGGTTCTGCTGCTAAAGACTCATTAACTTGCTGTGTTGTACCAGGTGCCTCTCCAAGAACCATGATCCTGGCACGCTGATATTGCACACAAGGAAGTGGAAAGCGCACAGACAATCTCCTGGGGAAGCAACATGATAGCACTCTTCTCCACTCAAGGATGCTCTGAGAGAGAATGTGGCCATGGCAACAGTGAAGGGATGGGGCCTGCCTCCCAGGAAATACAGAGAAATCCCTTTGCCAAATAGCACATATGTCACAGATGGTGGTAGCATGGGCGACCCAGGAATGCTTTCTGCCAGCAGCAAGTGTGTTTCCACACATACACCCAGGCCCACTCCATGGAGTTACAGTTGACAGGATTTTGAAGAAATAGAAGAATTCTCTCCCCATAATGCCTTGGAGTACATGGGCCAAAGAAAATGTAGTACTTAAAAACTTCATTTATGACCTTAGTTCATCTCTACTTTAAACTTACGTATTTGTATAATATATATGGTATTGACTTCACAGGTGCTTAAATAAATGTTTATTTATTTATTTATTTATTTATTTATTTATTTTGAGACAGAATGTTACATAAGTCCTAAGGTGACAATGAACAATGCAGCAGTCCCACATTTTTTAAAATATGAAATAAGGAACAGACTGTGTAGTGTCAGGAATTAGTTCACTTCTAATTTCAAAGAAGTATAACCATGACAGATATGTTAATCATGAGATGTAGCATATTGAAATTAGTAAGACAAATAAACCACTTTAAAAAAAAAAGGGGGGGGGGGGGGGAATCAGAAGTGGCAATAAGAAAGCCAAGAAAACCCTGACAAGCATGAAGCTCATGATAATATCATGAAAACTGCAAAGCAGTAAGCTGATTTTTCTTATTTGCTATGACAAATATCCAGTTGGACTTACAGATATATACCTGCCAATTTATATATTACATATCATCATTTCTGATGACAGAGTATTATTTCCTCATTTTGTGCTTTGTTTGGGTTTTGTGCTTTTAATTTTTAATATGGATACACTAACCTAGCTTTTGCATTCTTTTTTCTTGTAGCTTTGAATTGCCATGAGGAAAAACAGGATAAGAAAAAACTTTCTGCAATTCTAATGGTTACCAACTCAACAGCCCATGGGACTGCTTTTCACAAAAAGCTCTGGATGTGGGTCAAGTTCAGACTTGTCTTTTTTTTGCCTTGAGGCATTTCTCTGCAAGGCTAATTCTATAGGGCAGAGACACATAATAGTACAGTGAGATAGACAGAATTTTTGTGTAGTTAAAGACAGATTTATTTATTTTTAACAATGAAAGCTTATAATTTGCATAATAATTGTGCTGTGAAGCAAAGATTACATAGATACCTTGAATTTGCTGAAATGGCATCTTTTTCATGACTGCACTTGTCTTCTGTCCTTGACAGTGACTGCATATTTATTTATTTTTATAGAGACTCTGGAGGGTCTGCAACACAGCCCCTGTTTTATTCACATAAAAAAAATTCCAGCAGCAGCCTGATTCTTTTTACAATCAGGTCAAACACAAAGAATGCAATATTTTAATAGTGGGAAAGGATAATCCTGTAGGAAGCACTGTTTTGTAATGTAAGCAGTATTAGGCAGCAAACATTATAGCAAATTACCACAAAAAATGAACAACGCTGGGTTTTGAGCACTGATCAAATGTCTCCTTCCAATCCCTTCCATTCATTATATCTCTGGGAGATGCTCTTACAACAACAACAAATAATAACAATAAAAGGAGAGAGAGATGGAGAATTTCACATTTCCAGACAATACAGGAATATCAGAGACTGATATCTGTCAATAAAACTGATATTTACAGCAGAACTAAACATGATAAAAATAGGGTTACAGATGTGTGCAAATTACCCTTTGTATCCCAAAGAAGGCAACAGAGAGTAGAACCCTCCTAACAGACAAGATTTGCCGGCTGATCCAGGAAGATAAGCATTTGAAAAGAGGCCATCGAAAGCCTCTCATGAGCAGTCCTTTCTTCCAAAGCAATTTTCCTTGAGGATACAGGAAATCAAGTGTTCATTGATAATGTTTACTTTGTAAAAGAGTCATGTGGGCCAGATTATCAGATCTGCTTCACTTACTTTTCACAATTCAGCCAGTAGCAAGGATTTAAAAACTAGACACATTTTGCCAGCTAGGGATTCTTTTGGTGCAAGACAGTTCATTATCATCACAAATACCGTGGTATCCCACTATTCCTAGCAAAGGAGGCATGTTAGCTGTAGTTTTCCTGCACTCTGCTTAGTTTGGCAAATGAATCCTTTAGGCAGTTGCTAATTATCTGTCTTCAGAATAGCACTAAATTCTGCTAATGCTATAACTGATGCAGAGCCAGCCTGAGAACCAGGAACCAGGCCGTCTGAGCCATGATCAACATGAATGTGAAAACAGGATTGTTCCAAAAAGTCATTAAAATTAGATATTTTAATTTTTATGCTAATTCAGAACAAATGCAAATGTTAAAATATCTTAATTTTTTTCAAGACATTTTTTTCCCCACAGCTTCAATAGACAGACACAGCGTGCCTTGCTTAATGAAGCTGCTTAATTTGTACTCTTAAATAGAGGTGAGTGTTTGTTTTTTTTTTGTTTATAGCTTATGCATAGACACATAAATTTGGGAGGGTGCCTTATATGTATCTTACTTAATTATTGATTTAAAACAAATTATATTTGAGAATACAGATTTGTCCCCTCCAAGTGTCTGACATTGTGTAGCAGTTGTGGTCATAATAAATGGCAGACTGGTAATCATTCATATTTTCAGTGCTATTGAAAGTCATTGTCAGATACCTCTGAATACACTCTTGAAAAAATTATGCTGTCACCCAGAACAATTATGAGTGATTGTTAGTTTTTCTTGTCATTCAGACTATATTCACCATTTTCCTTTGGTTTTCTTTCCCTGCTGGATGGAAGGATGAAAATTACCCATGCTCTCTGTTAATGCTCATACTGTGCAAATGAAGCTTCCTGAAAATTGTTCCCTTAAAAATGAATTCATTACTTCTGCAACTACAATCTGTCTGCACCCAGATCATCTCGTCTTCACTCTCTCCCACAAATATCTACTAGACACAGATGGATCCACTTAGCTGTTATCCCCAGATACGGTGTTAGGATGATCATGCTGACATGGGTTAGTTCACTCTAAGTGGGTATATTGTTGGAAACCCGATCCCTATCACAAAGTAGGAACATGATTTTTGGAAAATAATGTCAGGCTATGTGGAGCTCCACCAGCATTCAGGAGATACTAAAAAGTTGTTGTCTGCTTGTTTCTGAGAGATAAAATAGTAAGTGACACATGATTAGCAATATCACAGAGCTAAATAGAGTCTAAGCTTTGAGGGCATACCATCTCTGTGCTCTATCCTAAAACTTGTACAATGTTTTGCACTTTCCTACAAAAGATTGGAAATTGCCTGAAACACAATATAAACACAGCACTTAAAAGGTAGTGTCCTTCACAAAAATTTTGAATAATGGCTCAAGTTGCTACTCTGAACATTAGCAATATCTAATGTTGGTAATCCTTCTACATACTGCCTAGGGCATTTTCAAAATGAAGTAGTCTTTTCACATGCAAGAAACTTTCCAAAATGAAGAAAAGAATAATGCAGAAAAGAAAGAAAAAAGAAAAACATCCCAAATACCTTAATTTCCTTTCTAGAAGAATATACAAAAATATACCCTGCCAAAAACAATCTTCACCAGTCTATTTTGGTTTGAAAAATTAGAATGATAGAATGGAAGAGGATGGAAGGGACCTCGAGATCATATTGGCCAAATCCTTTTCTTAAAGTGGAGTCAACTATAGCAGGCTGCTCAGGAACTTTTCAAGGTACATTTCAAATATCTCCAAGGATGGAGACTTCACAGTTTCTCCAGGCAACATTGAATCATAGAATCATTAAGGTTGGAAAAGACCTCCAAGATCATCTGGTCCAACCACAACCCTACCACCAATATCACCCACTAAACCATGTCCCTAGGTACCACATCCAACCTTTCCTTAAACACCCCCAGGGAGGGTAATGCCACCACTTCCCTGGGCAACCTGTTCCAATGCCTGACCACTCCTTCTGAGAAAAAATGTCTTCTAATTTCCAAGTTGAACCTCCCCTGGTACAACTTGAAGCCATTCTCTCTTGTCCTATTGCTAGTTGTCTGTGAGTTGGCTGACCACCCTTCCTGGCCTGTCCTTCTTAAAGTGCCTGTATCAATCCAATGCAGCACTCAACCTGAGATCCTTCACACCACATCTCCATGATCCCTACCAGGCTGTAGCCCTGCAGCTGCACACTATGCTCATGCATCCATTAGTGTAAAGGCATTTCAGAGAGGTGCTCCAGAGCGCTGATTTTCCAGAAAGTATGAGAGCTTCCCTCAAGACACTTGATGTGGGCCACCTTCACCTCATTTTGTCATTCTCAGGCTCTGTCTTGTCTGCCATATCCTTCTTGCCAACAAAGACCACCACTTCCTCAATGGACAGTGGGTCATCATATCCCTTCCACACCTCATTCTTAGTTTAAATCTATCCCAGCAGGCTTTGCCACCACCAATCTGTTGGCAGAGATTCTTTTTCCTGAATCCATCCAAGAACTATTTTCTAGAATCCATCTAAGTTATAATTTCAAACATTTTCATTACTAAGTAGAAATCACACAAAGCTAGACTGAAAGAAACCTCTGGGACAGGATGAAGTATACCAAGCTCACTGCTGATTGCATATTCATCTAATGCATCCTTAGAAATCTCCAATGAATGAGAATGCACAGTTACTATGTTCCAGTGCAATCTGTCTCTACACTTTTTCCTAGCATCTAACTTAACAACTCTCTCTTGGGATTCAGCTAACTACCTTTGTCCTATCCTCAGTGGGTAGGAGGAAATTCTGATTTCTCATCGTTAACAATAATCTTTTCATATTTCACTGTTCTTTTTTATGACAATGTTTCTCATTTGCTTAGTTTAGAACAAAGAAGGCACAACAAATTAGTGAATTCTCAAACCTTCCTTACAAGCCATTTTCTAAATTTTTATACCTCTTCTTACTTTCACCTGGACTCTAGGCAATTTGTTTTGCTTTTCCTGAAATCGAAGCATAAGACACACTGCTCTAGTTAAATTGTCATGTGTAAAATAAAATACCTTCTATCTCCCATGCTTTAGATACAAGCATTCCAATTCCTCTGCTCTTTTTTTTTTTTTTGAGTATTAAACTGTAGAATCATGTTTTGCTTGTAATCCACCACAGTCTCCTGCCTCTTTGTACAGTATTATCATGCTTATTATGAATTTTCTGTTTCAGCATTTTATTCTTCTTTGTAATTGCAATACTTCTTTCATCTTTATTGAATGTTATTTTATTGATTTTAAACCACTTCTTCAAACTACCATGACTTCTGAATTTAAATCCTGTCCTCCAAAATATTCCCTTCTTATCTGTAGGGAAAAAAAAATAAAAAATCACAACTTGTTGAAGAGATTTTTCTGGTTATTAATGAAACTAGGCCTAAACAGAGGAAAAATATTCAAAGCACGTTATATAAAAGATTTTTGCAACCTGACAGTGAACTACCCACAACTAATTTTTAGTATACTGCAACAAGTGGGTGCACCCACCAGGTGGCAATTTCATACAGAACATTTCCCTAAGTTGCTCATGAGAATATATCTGATACTATGCCAAAAGCCTTATTAAAGTCCAACTATAACACATCCACAGCTTCCCTTTTATCCACTAGGCCAGTTATTCTGTTAAAAAGGAAAACAGATTTGATTTGATTTGTTCTTGACAAATTGATGTTGGTTGTTTCGTATGACTTTATTTTATTATCTATGTGCTTACAAACTGATTATTTAACAATTTGTTTCGGTAACTTTTTGCTACTGGAGGCAAGGGTGACTGTTCTACAATTTGTATTTTGTGATTGGCAGTATTTTACAAAATAATGATAATGTTGATGATTTCTACTGTAGTCAAAGCATTCTTGAATGCCTAAGTTGAAAGTCAGCAATTTGTAATATAATTGTAAATAATATATACTCTTTTAACTAAATTACAAATTTTGCATATTCTAACAAGAACTTGTGTTCCCTGACCCTGCTCTTGTGATATGGTTTTGTCTTTTGTTACTTTTGCTATTACAATTGTGCTCCAAGCCTTGTCTGTCTTTACTCTGTAGGAGTACAGAGAACTCTTGAGGACTGTAGAGAGGCATTTCTGATTTCCTCTGAATAAGGCAACAAATTGTTTTTCTTATCCTCCTCCAAAGTCTTCCTCAGGAAGATCTTTCTTAATGATCCTTAAGCAGAATTAGCCAAACAAAAGTAGTTTGCTGTGGGCTTGTCTGCACACATTTAACAACAATTAGCAAAACAAAAACTCTGATTATATGCGCTAGCCTTTATATGCCAATTCTTTTCACATAACAAGTGTTTAGGAATTCAAACCCTCTCACTGTTTGGACACTGTGGCCTGACATGACTGAACAAGAAATCCAGTGGGATCTAGCTATAGCAATCTCAATTACAGATCTACTATTACTGCAAAACCTTTTTTTTTTTTCTTTTCATGTTCAGCCTGACTAAATAAAAGCAGAGCAAGGAATTTATAACTTCTGAAAGACAACAGTTTTAATTAGCTCATAGTACAATGCAGTGCAGCAAAGGATTTTGCGAAATAATAAACTAGATAGCGCTTCAGCCTCGAAGCAATATTGTTTACAAATGTCATTCTCAAAAATAAAAAACAAATAAACCTTCAGTAACAAAATACTTTAAGGTTGCTATAAAAAATCTTGGTGCTTTGAATGTATTACGTTGTATAGTGCCTGGTCTTAACCATTATTCAGAATGGTGTGCCTTTATTATATCACTCCCTGTACTGCTCCAGATGGATTAAGGAAGGCAAGATGTTTCCTGTGGTACACGGTCCAACCACTTCATCATTGAACCACAGAATTATTTAGGTTGGAAAAGACCTTCATCAAGCCCAACCATCAACCTGACCTACCAAGTCCCATCACTAAAACACATCCCTTAGTGCTATGTCCACACAGCTCTTACCTCCAGGGATGGGGACTCCACCAGTTCCCTGGGCAGCCCATTCTAGTGCTTGTCCAACTTCTCTATGAAGAATTTTTATTTCTAATATAGAATCTAAACCTCCCCTAGTACAACTGGAGGACATTTCTTTGTGTCCTATTGCTTGTCACCTGAGTAAACAGACCAATACCATCCTCACTGCAACCTCCTTTCAGGTAGTTGTAGTGAGCAATGAGGTATCATCTCTCACTCTTCTACTCTAGACTAAACAACCCCAATTTCCTCAGTTTTTGTCTCAGTCATCTCTTCTTGTCCCTTCACAAGCTTCGTTGACCTTCTCTGCACATGCATGAGCAACTCATGTAGTGAGGGGCCCAAAACAAACACAATATTTGAGGTGTTGTCTCACTGGTGTTGCATACAAGGGCACAATGACTTCCCTTGTCTTACTGGCTGCACTACTTCACATGCAGACCAGAATGCCACTGGCCTTCTTGGCCACATGCAGGACCTGGCACTTGCCCTTATTGAATGTCATGAAAATGATATGCATCATGCTTGAAGCTTCTGTACTAGTAGAATGTTCATTCAACATCTGTTCCATATCTAAGTTCTTAGCACTTAAGTGCTACACAGTTAGCCAAATCAGAGAAAATGTCACTCCAATTTATATCAGCAACTTATTTTAAAAAGAAGTAACTTCTTACAACGTAAAGCTTTCTTTTAATTGTTCACTCTGCTCCCACACTTTAACACAAAGACCAATCCACTCTCCCTGTGCTACTTCTTCTACGCTTCCTTCCACTACAGGATTTGCCAAAATAAGATTGCTTCAACACACTTTCCAGAAAGACTCTGACTTTGATGTCCAAGGTACCGAAATCTGGTTAAATGGAAGGATAGATAAGAGTTAAGCCCATTATGCTAGTACACTCAGCACTGAACTGGACTCCAGTGAGCTTCTGGGTGGAAGTTAAAGGGGGAACTTAAACCTATAAAACCCAAAATAGTCATACAAGGATCTAAATAACAGCAGCGAATTCCATGACCAAATCATTATTCCTTGCTGCAGTCTCTGAGGGTATAAGAGAATTATAGTCTCTACAGAAGATGTGACAGGCTGCTAGCTTTTTGCCCCAAGAGATCTTTAGTTTTACTCTCTTCCATGACATTTGCTAACTTTTAGCATGCTGTGACAAACAGTATTCTTCTTGTATTTCAGAGGAAAAGGCAAGCTCAACGTTCAAGAAAGTGGGGAAATATTTTTGCAAGTATACAACAGAACACAGAATTATGCTTTACAGCTTATACAGTCAGAGCTCAGGCATATGTGGGCACCTACAACTATTGAATCAAATCCATGTGTGCAAACTTTCCCAACATCCATGAAAACTATCTATCTAAATTTACAGATAACAATGTGCCAAATTTAATCAAAATGCATTCAAACATGTTATACTATATTAATGACAGCTCACAAGCATTTCCTCGGTCATGTTTCCTTGGCTTCAGATCTCAGACAAGTGATACGAAAACAAGACAGTTGATCAAAGTAAAATTTAACTGCCTGTGGCTGAGATTAGGTGGAAAAAAAAGGGTAATAATTGCCAGATGAGAAAAGGTGATTCCCTGTTAACAGACATACAAAAAAATTAGGTCTGTATTTGAAATACTGTGGACTTCACAAGCTGGGAGAAGGCTCACCTTAAATTAACTACTTGCTGCTTGGCACTAAAGGGGACAGAAAAGCATCAACAATTAAGTATTTTTTTTTTCCCCACAGCAAGGAGAAAGTTGGGGCTGGAGGGTGTGGAAGAAGAGCAGGAGGCTTGACCCATGAAAATTGTTGAAAGAGAGAGCTGAAACTTATTCTTTGAACATTAGTTAAATGTTTGTAGAAGAAAATATTATTTGATTTCCTGTTCTACTACTTCTAGATGAACAAGCGAGGGCTTGGCAAATATAAAGTTGTGACAGTAATGTCAGTGTTTCTGAATGGAGGGAGAACAGCCTCTTATCTCCTCAGGATTATACTGTTGCTCTTCAAACTGAACATTGGTGAAGGAAAATTTACAACTAATTAAGGCACGTAAGGTGCCTGAATTAGGAACATAGGACTGAGACACTCCCTTAACAGCTCATAAGAACTTTTCAGGTATGGAAACTCAGATGGTGGCTTTTATTCTTTTCAGACTTGCATGTATGAGGTTCATTGCGAATTAACACAAACTCAGGACATAATCCTAAATCCATTGCTATTTATACCATGGTTCTTTGTTCATTTGATGATTAACAATGGATTTCCATGCAACTTGTACTTTTCTTGAGTGTTTTGTTACAATTAAGATTACATTCCTTTTTAAAAACAAGAATCTTGTTAGCATAAAACTGAAGAATTCAACTTGTTAAAAGAGAATAATATTTTGGAGGATTGATATTACCATTGTACATCATACAAATCTGGCAGGTACATTTCTTCCCAGGGCTTGAGATTTTTATTTTTATTTTTAGGGTTATTATTTCACACTGACTTGTTAACTCGAAACTAATCAGAATATCAGTTCTGCTTACTGATTGCTATGAATTTAACATTTACAGGCATTTTTTTCTGCAGCTGGGCAATGCAATGCATCAATCTGAAGTCCATGTTACATCAAGTCCTTTGGTATTTCCATATCTTCTAAATAGAAGCCACAAAAATAAATTGAAATATTAGGATCTGGGGAAGGATTTTAATGGTATGGTAGGTTACTTACAGCAGCATTCACAAATGCATACAGCTTGTTTAGTATATCTTCCCTTTACAGGGATCTGATAAGATAGGAAGTTTAATGATGCATGAAGCTCTGAAATGAAACAATCATTTCACTTCTGGAGCACATATTTTTAACCTGATCTACCTCAGCAAAAATTAACTGTATTTTCTTTTATTAATTTTCTGAGGTGTGTTCTTTCATGTGGAAAGTGTACTATATAGCAGTTCCATTGTCTGCATGTGCAAACAGACACACAACACATGTAAGACAATATATGCCTGTGTTTATATATAAGCCAAAGCATAGATGAAGTGTATTGCATGACAATACATTAGAACACAAGTACACTGATAATCACTAAAGCCAATAAAGTTCAGTTAGAATTATAATATCAATGAGGAAAAAATCTGTAGCCTCATCTGTAGATGGTGTATTGTGCCAAACACTACTCAGAATCTGTCCATCAATGCTCTGCTGAACCACTGGATGGCATCAACTTATAATGCAATCAGTTGCTGCTGCTTTTATCTTTTTACAGTTATACTGATTATTCTACCATGTGCAACTGCTTTATACAGTCTGTGAACTCTTCATCTAAATCTCCAGTCCTGTGAGTCTATCCCTCTAGGGAAAAGTTAATTATCCTAATAGAGATACTAACTCTGACCTTATCACCTTTTCAATAACTGTTTTTAATTATACCACAATATACAACACCAGCTGCACAAAACTGGAATATATTTTTTTGTTGTTGTTCTCATCTATACAGATCATTGAATATAACACATTTTTAAGGACTCAAAATCCTTTATGCTCAACAGACTTTTAAGTAAAAATATAGCTTTAGAGTATGAAAGCATGTACTGTCACAGAAGTATCTTGTTTTATATCTGGAACTATCTGTTGGTAAACTTGAAGAACAACATATCCATACATATTCAACAAAGAAGAAATACTGTTTTTTTGTTGTTTGTTTTGTTTTTAATTTCTGAAACTCAAATGTGAGAGCTTCTACTGAATACCATTTTTAATAGCTGAGAAAAGCTATGCAACTTGTGTTCAAAAAACTTTCATCAAAGGAGAGGAAAAGTGCTTGACTGGAATGATTTTGCAAAACTGTACATCTGGCTATAAAGTTAATCCTGTCAATGGGAATCTTTGTAGGATGATTTATTTACACGCACATCACATTTTGCAGGAATGGGGCCTTTATGGACTCAATTCTGCCTTCAAGTATATCTGAACTACTCAATTTTAAGCCAATGCAAATTAGAAAGCAGAACTGAGTGCTGTTCATATAGTTTGGCATCACTGATAGTCTTCTCCTAAGAAGAGGAAAAGTGCTTGACTGGAATGCCCAGACTGTTATAGATAAATGTTGAAATTCATTGGCTTAGCTGTAATGCAATACTGTCAAATCTGTACATACCATTCCAGCTACGCTATGTACACCTGGCATGTGGTATTTACACGGATGGCCATTGGAAAAAAAAAAAAAAATCCTAAATAGAGCTGACAGCATGTCCTACTTACCCCCTGTAGAAATTACAAGCTTTTTCACTGCCCATACAAAGTCTAGTAACCATGACCTATTGGTAGAAGCCTCATAGTTCCATTTCATGTTACAATATGTAGTTTCATGCCTATCAATATTTATGCCCTCATGCTGTTTCTGCTTCACTTGAGGGCAGGAGTCAGCTTCATTTATCTCTGAAATACCCAACAATGAGCATCCAGTAACAGTCCCTATAATTCATTTTGGGCTGTCTTAATTAAAATGAGATTTATTAGAGAGAAAGAATCAAATTAAACTTTAAGCAGAGTAAAAACATAGTCAGATTAATGTCATGATAAATTTAACTCTCTAGGCCAGACTCTTTCTCTTTTTTCTAAGGTTGCTATTTATTAGATAGATAAGAAGGAATTAAAAACAAAACAAAACAAAACAAAACAAAACAAAACAAAACCTGCATTTCATAAAGTTAATTTGCCTAACAATGCACTCTCAAGGCTGGATCCAATAAATGATGATCCCAAATGTCAGGGCTGCGATGGGACATGTGGCTTCACAGGTTTGGTGCCTAGATCGGATATGTGGGTATTGATAGACATCCTCAAATGGGAACCAAACTATCATGAGGGGAAAGCTGCCTAGAATTTGACAACAGGACAGTAGGATTTTTAAATATTCCCTCTCAGGTACATCATATAGATTCTTCTTTTTCTCTTCATCTCCCCACCCTTGCCCCCAGTCTGAAATCCACTCCTGAAATATACCTCTGAGTTTTTCTTTTTAAAACAAAACCAAAGAAAGAAACAGCCTTCCATTTTCATGTAAAAATTGGTATCTTAGAGCACTAGTCAGGGAGAGAAAGGAACTGCCTCCTTATTCATTGAATAAATGCAAAAAAAATAACCTTGAGATCAGTGATCAATCACCTACATAGACAGTTTGTGTCTCCAATCCAATAATGCAAAGTGACATAATTTTCCAGGAGACAGAGAAATGTTCATACAAAGAAGAGTCAATGCCTGGTGATTAGGGCATTGATCTATGAATTGGGACTTTAAATGCTGAGGAGGGAATCGAAGCTGGTGTCCCAGTTCTTGGGCAAACAGACTCACCATCATCTTGTGCTATATGAATGGTTGTGTTTTACAAGAAGGGGAAAGCTGTCACAAAGACTTTTTTGGAAGTCTAAATTTGCCAGAGTCAGATAAACGTACTGATGTCTGGACTAAGGTGCTCACGTTTAATAAGACAAGTGACACTTTCCTTCCATGTACCGCGGTAAAACAAGGTAAAAGTTTGCTCCATTCTGTCAAGAGCAGAGGCAATTCATCATGTG
This sequence comes from Aythya fuligula, assembly GCF_009819795.1. Taxonomy (NCBI): domain Eukaryota; kingdom Metazoa; phylum Chordata; class Aves; order Anseriformes; family Anatidae; genus Aythya; species Aythya fuligula. The sequence continues at coordinate 95,216,376 of NC_045560.1, read as the reverse complement.
TGTTATCATTCTCAAGGATTTTAAAGCAACAAATGAAGTACTACTGGCTTAGATGACAGCTGCACGGGAGCCTTCAGCAGTGCAGGATTTAATCACGTAATTCTGCTCAAGTCCCAGTTAAGGTGCTTGAACTTTTTTATTTAATTTTGGTTTTTAATTGGTCTGTTGACCTTCTAGTTGACCTTCTAGCCTTTTTGCTTCATATTGAAGATCAGCTGAGAACTGCAAAACAGAGCACTAAAGAAGGCAATCGGTAATGTAATTTGGTAGGCCCAAACTTCTCCCATAGAGCCTCAAGTCTTAAAAAGAAAACTTACTCAGCTATAATATAACTCAGTTTCTATCTATGAATTCAGTTGGGCTAATATTTATGCACAAGAACCCAAAATATTTACACTCAGAATCAGAGCTGCTTAGCTTGTTTAGTACTGTTTGATGCAGACATTGGAAGAGAGAAGCAGTCTTTCTGTCCCCAGAGATTGCTGATGTGGAGGGACAGAATCTCAGCTTCAGTTTCCTATTACTTTATCCCCAAAGGTCCCTTTTTCCTTCAAAAATCAGGATAATGTTTTTCTCTACACAGTAAGGAGCTCCTCTCTTCCACTTCTCCTCACTAGGATAGAGGAGGATGAGCAACAGTTTTAGAAAGTGGCCTCAGAAATCGAGCATTCAATTTTTAGGTTGGATTTGAGACCATTAAGGAATTATGGCCTTGTATTTTCATCTCAGCTATACAATCTTTCTCCTATATTATTTATATTGGGTAAGGGAACACAGATTAAAAACAGATTTATACAGAATAGACAGAGACGAGATTAAAATAGCCTTTCTGAATATTTTATCTAGTCTGACTCTCTGGAAGGCTCATCTAGATTGGTTTAGTTATATTGAATAAAAAATTACTTTTCTAAGAAAGCACTTTCTGCTTTTCCCCCTTTGACCCCTTCAATCTCTCATGCTGTCAGTTACTTCTGGATTAAATCCACTTTACTCCTCAAATCCCAGTCCAGTAAGTCTGTGTCATTTGCTTGTAAAAAACTGACAGAATTCATCATCCTATCAGAGAAACTGATTGTAACTCTATCACCACTTCAGTGATACAATGTCTGATCGGGTGCTCCAGCTGAAGTGAGTAGAATATCCATCCTGGTAGATTAGCCACGTCTCTCATTTCTGCTGACATACACATCTAGCTCTACTTATACTTCCCAGTCCCATCAAAATTTAATATTTCAAGTGCACCTGTCATACAATTGCTATGTTACTTAGCGAAAGAGGTCAAGGTGTACAGATCTTGGATGACATTTCAATTATTCTTGCCTGAAGACAAATCACACATTTTGTCTCTCTACTTTAAAAGAGGGGGGCCATAACTCCTAGATTTCTGGCAGTTATGTATTCTTCTCTTTACTAAATATAAATTATTTATAAACTTCATATGTTTTAATCTGTCACAGTGTTAAGCAGTTTAATGTAAAATATTCCATTCCAACATTGGCTGAACAAATCCAGATAAATGCTAGAACCACACACACAAAACAATAACAACAAGAAATAAACACCACCACAAAACAAAACAAAACAAAAAAAACCCTGAGAATAAATAGTAAGACACTTATCAAAACAACAAGAAATAGTGTTTTCTGATTTATCATCTATCATATGAGTATTGTCTCAATTTCCTGTACGGACTTTTCAAACAGTGAACAATCACTGTGTTGAAGAAACAAACAAACAAACAACAACAACAATTTTTTTTTTCCATTAATACATATTAATTTCCTATACAGTTCACGATGCTTTTAGATGTGAGAATGATTTTCCTAGGTATTTAAATCTAAACCCAGGGAAAAAAAAAAAAAAAAAAAAAAAAAAAGAGGGCCTCACAATTCATAGAAATGTATTTATCTTGTCAGAGAAGGATTTGCTAAGTAATATAATAGCTAACCTGTTATACTGATTATAAGAATGTCAACAGTATAAAAGTCTCTCAACAGTGGTGTAGATTAAAAGGATAGACACCAAAATTTGTAAAGAGAGTATTCAGATTTGTACACATACTGACTCCATAAGAGGGAGGGGACTTAAAAAAGAAATTAAACAGTCCAGATTATTTCTGTATAACCCCTTCTCCAACAAAGCAATTCATCTGTTCACTGAATTTGCTATAACCAATTTTCTGAAGTATTTGTCTCTATGCATTCCTCATACAGAACTCTGGCTGGTAAGTACATCTAAGGATTTCAAATGTCTCATATTAGACATTATTATAAGCTTTTATTTCATCTATCACTCTAAGTCAACCTACATGTAGAAACACAGTGAGGTGATGGTGCATACAGAAAGAAAAATAGATAATAGGGTCCACCTGGACAAAACATTTGAATAACTGTCATTACTTTAAAGTAAATAAGCTTGGACTCATGTAATAAATGTTTTAATTTTTATTTATTTTTTATTTTTTTTTATAAGGATGCCAAAAGGCACCTCACAGAGGGCCTGCATTGTGGCCTCTTACGGCACAAAATGATACATTTTCCACTCCCTGCTCATGCTCCTTCTTTTACTATTTTGATTAACCTTTCACACTACCTAGCAGCATGGGGATTGTTGACTGTTTAAAATAATCTGGTGGGTGGTTGTTTACACCTGGTAACTGCTTTGCTGTGCAAGTTATTCATGTTGAATGTATAAGACTGAAAACTGCTCCCTTACACAATGAATATGACCCATCTAACAAGCACAGTGCAGCTTGTCAGGATGTGAAGTGTGGCATCTTTTTTTAGGAGAAGGAAATCATTGCAGACAAATTAGATTGTCTGAGTTTCAATACATTTCCAGGAAGAGTGGACTACTGAGGGTCCATATGCCTTCTGCTTGCATGTGTTGAGGCATCTGTTAAGACCATACATTTGAAGGGAAGGAAATACGACACTGAGACTGTGTATGTTCAGCATCCCTGTGTGAAGACAGTGCTACAGAAGTGATACTATAAGTGCCCATATGGTGCTTTGGACTGGCAGCCAGCTCTGAAGTAGCCTCAGGTGAAATCTTGCAAGTGAAGCTATGTGGGGTAATTATCATAATCACACTGCAATACAAGGATTTATAATGACCACATTGATGATAATAAACTGAAACCTTGCTGAAACTAGTCAGGATCCCAGCGTTGCTCCTATGGAACCAAGAACTGAACTGAACTGAAGAGCTGCATAGAAGTCCTGAGATCCTAATGAGCATTAGCAAGGCTGATGCCACCAACCTGAACTGATGGGGAACTGACAGAGTTGGATTGGTTATATTCTCCTATTTTCTCTCGGATGTTCAGTAGGAAGCACTACTGCTAGCAATAGAAAGTTCTGTAGCTCAGAAATCAAAGTGAGATATGGCATTTCTTTAAGAGGAATTGGTATACAAAAACTATTTGCAAATCATTTCAGATGCTGGAGAAGGAGAAATGGCAACTGCAAAATGTGGGAAGCAAGAGGTAGGGTTCTTATTAACCTGGTTAAACGTGTTGCTTTTTTCTTATGAATGGATGAGATATCTTGTATTTTGCCTAGTTTGCAGGATGCTCTCTGGTTAGGACAGCCATTACTGGTTTGTAACAAAATAGGTTTCTTTTATCTGTTCCATTAACCACAGTATGGGCTTGAAATCTGTCAAAGAATAGATGGTTACCTTCCACAAAGAGTTGTGAACTTTTCTGTCATTAACTATAATGCCTTCAAGAACTTCTGTGTATGAACCATGATACCTTACACCATGATCACAGACCCAGAAAGATGCATGCACAAATCTGTAAATATTTTTTCCCGTTATTTTCAAAAAGATTTCTTTAAAATGTAGGGGGAGTTAGTGTGACTGAGCAATGTCAGAATAAAGCACTGAGTTACAAGGACAGAGACATTAAATACAGGAAAGCATTCCATAGTAAAATAATGTGAAAAACACCAATCCTGAGTCTAGAGCAATAGAAGTGATAGTAAATATCAAAATTTTCAATGCTTAATCCATTTTCTTTCTCTTCTTGTCTGATCTGTAAGGTGTTTTCCATGAAAAACTTCTCTGTCTAATCAAAGCAGGATTCTTGTAAGCCAGAAAAATAAATAAATAAATAAATAAATCCTACCCTACAGTTGGCATTATCCTTCTACACAGTCTGGGTACAGTGAGACGTAGAAAGAGGGGAGTCCTGAGAACTGAATTGCTATATTGAAGGCAATTTTAATGGTAAATCAGAATATGTCTTTCACAGAGATTGAACTCTCTAAGGAGGAAGTTACAGAGCAATTAGAGATGCAATTACAGTAAGTCATCACGACCAGATGGCATTTCATTCAAGGACTGAAAGGAATAGTGTGAAAGAATGTACTGAAGAGGATATTTATTCTGCAGCTTACAGAGTCGGGCTTCACTCTCTTAGCAGAGTGAACAGTGTGCTGAATAGTCACTGACAGTTGTCCATGGAGTCTCTGGTGACAGAATCAAGAGCTATGGTCTATGGGTCCTTGCTACTCCATGAGAAAAGGAATGAATCTTATGTTGTAACTTTGAAGATCATCACATTTGGACTCTGGAGAAAATTTGACTTTCACAGTCAGTGATTACTACTGAGAAGAGAGGACTCAAGAGGTCAAGATGAAACTCACCAAGGTTACCACAACCTCAGATAGCAGAATTAGAAGAAATGCAGAAGGTATTAACATTGTTCCTTCTTGAAATAGATAAGCCATCTGGCTCAAGCTGGATTGTGTGTATCTATGAAGTAAATATAAAACTCTGCCAAGACTGGCAAAGGGCCAAACTGTAGCCAATGGATAATGTGCAAACAGGTGCAATGCACCTCTTATGGCAAGATTATGCCAGAGTATTATTACCCAAAGGAATATTGTAGTAAGGTGTATGATTCTTCTGAACTAAAACTACTTCTTCCCTGTGAAAAGTTCCTGAATCTCCCTTTGGTTCTTTTAAGTGTCACATGTTTTATGGCTGTTGACCATAAAGAATTTTGCCTCTTACGGTCTAGAAGTTGGGCTATTTTTGTGCATTTCCTTTTTTGCTGCCCAAAATTTAGCATAAGCCTCTTGTCTAGTGAAGCAGAAAACTTCAGCTGAACATAAAGGAAATAAAAATAAATGCATAAATGTATAAATATATTATAAATGTTTTAATTTATAGCAGTATGCCACTGTGACACAATATTCTGGTATTCAGTAATGAAATGCTCAAAAAGTTCACTGGATGAAAGAATAAATGAAATTGATATTAATATCTGACATTCAGACCTTCAAGATTGGTAACAAATATTTCAGTAGGTAGAATAATAGGATTTTACATGGAGTGTGGATTTATTTCAACAATGCTAGGCTGTCTAATAACAACTAGTAAAATATTGAAGATGAAAACACCCCCTAACATTTGAGAGGTAGAAAACACATTTTCTTTCTTCTTTTCTGGGCACTTTTGCATGTAACTAGCTCTACCATATATCCAGAAAACACTTTGCATAATCCAATGCAATTAAACCTACTGTTTATGCAAGTTATTCTTAAAAACAGAAACTGTTTCTAAAGATAGCAGAGCTGCTCTGAAAAAGGCAATCTTAGAGTCACAGCCAGGGAAACTGTCTGTGAATCTAGTTGATAAGTTAGTAAAACACTGATAGATACAATTTGAGATGATTAAATTTAGCATGATCTATCAAACAAAACCACAAAACCCACATGCTTCAGCTCATTTTGTCATCCATCAAAGGTGGATGGATGCTTTTTCTTGTGTGAAACTTCTCTGCAGTAATTCCCAGCAGTCTCTACCAGAAAAGCAAATCCCATTCCTGGGTGTACAAAGTATGGCTGATAAATCAGTAGTGTGGCAATGAGTCTAGCTTTATACTGGGTTAGAACACCCAGTAGCACAAAACTCTGTCATTTTCACACCATTCAGCAGGACAAGAGGTTCAAAACATTATAGCTTTCAGACTTAATATAAGTTATACTACTATATGTTCATATAAAGAGAGAACTGGAGAGTACATTTCTAAAGTTTGCTGATTGTACTAAATACTTCAGGCATTAAAATACTACAAAGGACTTAAACTGTAGAAGGATTTACACAAATTGGGGGGATTGGACTATCTTATACCAGATGTTACAGAAATGAGTGCTTTGCCTTCTGAAAGCACTATGCCAACATTAACTAAATCTCTGGAAAAACTTATTTTGGCTTCGGCTGTGCAGGACTATGAATAAATAACTTTTATGACACAGGTGGGAAAACTGAGACAAAAGCTTATGCCAGCTAATACTATGCCAGCTTTTTGATTCCAGTAGTTTCAGGGCATCCATCTGTAGCCCTCAAGAACACTGTCTATATAGAGACAGTTATAATTCTGAATGCACAGTTAAAACTAAAAGATGGAGATGTAAGGTGCACATAATGCATATAAACAAGTCTGCATTTCTAAATTTTATTAATATGACCAAAATCTCTGGCCTGTTAAAAGAGAAACAAAACCTTGAAGTGTTTTGGGCAGTACATAGTTCACCAGCCATTTAAATTATGAAGTCAAATTAAAAATTATGCAAAGCTTATATCCTGTTGAAAATCTTTCCCAGCCCCTCAGAGAAAAAAAAAAAATAGCATGGAGATTCTATTAAAAAATAGTATATGTAACCCTTTTTCATTTAACAATTTACCTATTTACCTACATGATTTTAGAGACTCACTGTTAGGGCTGCAGAGACAAGCAGCTGGGATACAAGTTCTTTGATGGGTAATTGGGATGAACGTTTTTCTTTTTCCAATATGTGGATAGGCAGAGACTGGCTCTACCACTATTTTTTCCAAGCCTGTGACATACGTAGCAGTTTCAAATTGCATCTGATGGAGCCTGAGCGTGGTTAGTACATCTGTTCTCTGGCTTAGTCCTCCTTTATCTTTGTTCATCTCTCTCTCTCTGTTTTTTTTTTTTTTTTTTTTTTTTTTTTTTGGCTAGTATGATGGTAGGATGGCCTTCAGTTCTTTAGGAGTGCTGGTTTATGGATGGTTTGCTATCCTATAATCCTATTTCAGGTAAAATTACTGTCTCCACTGGTTTGAAACTATGGTTCTTCAGTTGCCATTCTCATTGTTCAGCTCACTCACTAGATAAATGAAATATCACCAGTAGTTGGATTAGACAGAGTTATTTGGAAGAATCCTGAGACAAGAGATGCTTCCACAGAAAATACTGCAGGGAAAAGGCCATGAAATGACCATCCCAGGAAACATTTTCTGCAATATTAGCAGCTCTAAAGGAAAGACTGTAATCTTACCACAGAGTATTGTTGCTGAAATGGAGATTTTGATATTGTTGACTCACAGTGAGGATTAGCGTAGGATGTTTGGAGCTGTTATATGCCCATGCCAAAGAATGGTTGAATCACACATGAAACAATTCCTAAACTGCTGCTGAAAACAGCCTGAAAGTGACTGCAATTTTTTCCATCTTCTAGATTGCAAACTTCACATGAGGTTCAGTCACCCCTGCTTTGGAAGAGGCGACAGCTGGGGCTAGAGGTGGGAAAACAAACAGATGAAGGGAGCAAGCACTTCTATCACATCCGTTAATTCAACTTGTGTTAAATCAACTGGACTAAAATAGCAGTAGAGAAAGGTAATCAGTGCACCAGCCTGGATGAGTAGCTACACATGGTTTCTCCGTAGCGTGAACTTGAATGCTTCAGGCTAGTTCATCACACTATAAGTTGGTAGAAGCACAGCATGTACATCCAGGTTTTGCCAACTCTCTACTCTCTTACACAACAGAGTGTAGCTTGTGATCTTCTAATGCAATCAGCACTGAAACAGGTCCATAAGGTGCTTTTCTTTTTAACTGAAAACTAATACCATGTGAAGATGATCAGTAGCATCTTGGTTTAACAGACAGTAATGTATATCTTCTGTTTGTAACTTACTAAAAAAAAAAAAAGATAATATCTTTCTCTCCTACCCCAAAGCACAAAAGACACTGAAAACTTAACAGTTCTAAAAACCTTGCATCTAGGGGTGCTGTGGTTTGGCAGAGGACGTTGCTAGTCGGTGTGAAGCTATTTAATCTAGTCCTCATATTAAGTTTCAGGGCCACACTCAACACAGGTGCAGGAATATAGCATCATAGAAGTCATTGTAGTAATGAGGGTAAATTTTTAGCCACAATAACATTAAAATGGCTACTGTAAAGTAAGTTGTGAGTAACTTCCAGATTTGGATTTTCATGTGTGCCTCTGGCTTAAAAAGAAACAATATTATTGCTTATCTTCCAGGGTTACTGGGAAACAAATAAAATGATTGTAATTCTTCTTGATTTTTTTTTTCCGTAAGTCAAAAGTTAATTACTTCCCAGATGGCAGAATGGCAAACGGAATGAATGCAGTCAGCTTCCCTAGAAAACTGGATTCGAGAACATATGCAGTGAAATGAGACAGAAAAAAGGGGCTGACAAACAATAAATATCTATTTACTGTTTCCTTTAAATAGACCAACAGGTCAAGAGAAATATATGACTGATATTTATCCAAGTAAATAACAATTGCATTACTAGGTATATTGGTCCACACGCAATTGCAAAAAGAGGGATAAGCATGAAATTGGCTACTAAAAAAGTAGCCCTCCAATGTAAGTTATCTCTTTCATATTCTTTAATCAGAATAGATTGAGATAAGTAGTTCTAAGGTTCACTGAAATTCTGCCTTATTCCTAACTGTGATAGAGATGAAGTTTCTATTACATGTTTAAGGGATATAAAAAATGTTTTCATGTTTTTTATGTATACTTATGTAGGAACATTATAGACTGTAATTTACAGCAATTATGGTCTGCACATGTGAAATATTTAGTACCCATGTTGAAAGATTCTTTTGCATTCCTGTGTGGTGAAGTTTATCTACCTCAGTAAATAATGATTTAACATTGATGCTGTAATTGTAAGCTACACTAATAAAAAGAATGGCTAGAGCATCCCAGAATGAGCTAGGCTAAAATATTAAAAAGCTAGTTAATGAGACAAGACTAGACCTACAAAAGCAATGTGTCAGTTTCAGCTAAATTCATCAGACATGTCTACATGACTGCACTGAAAACAATGGATGCAAGCGAGTGCTGGATTCTTCTTAGACCTTAATTAATTTTGCTAGGTTTAATTATTTAAAATATTATTATTTTATACTGTATGAGTTTGTGCCATGGCTATCAGAGCCTTCCCACTGAGGCCAATCCCCTCCCTCACACTTTGCCTGAGGTTAGGGAGAGAGTGTACTTAAAATCTGCTGTGTTCAAATAGCCAGTACACAGTTGGTGTGCAAGATGAATGAAACATGCATATACTACTTGAATTATAATTCAACCTCAATTATTTGTTTTAACTTTGTTCATGACTGTGTTAGAATTCTTCAATAAGCACTGATAGGGAGCTTTAGTTCTGCAGTGCTATTGTATGAACTTGGATAGGCCAAGTTTTGCAATAAAATTTTGCAATGAGATTTGTAAGTCAATATAAATGCAATTTTTTTCACATTCATTTTTCAAAAGTGACAGCACTTAAATAGCTAGTCATGGATCCCTTAGAGTTATAATGGAATAGTATGATTGACTATAAATGATTTTTATTTTTATGTGATATTTTGGCATCTGATATTATGTGATTTGCACTCATTTCTAAGAGTAAATTTTTCATATATAATAAAACTTCCATTGGACTCCAAAGTGTTTTCTGTGATTCTGTTGAGTTCAACAGATCATCAGGATGAAATAAGCTGTTGATGCAGTAATTGAAACCTACACACGATTCATTGAGAATGACACACTTCTCCCTAGCTGAACTCCCAGGTATGATAGCACTTTCATCATCTGTGAAAATCTAATGTCAGGAGGTGACATGGTGAACAGTACAGAGATAAAAACAGTGTATTCCTGCAGGGATTCTGGGTGCTCAGCTTAGAATTCATGCTCTACAATCAGACACTCTTCAGGAAACACTTTTTTAAAAGGCTAATATCAGTTTAAGTCATAGTCACTTTCAGTACAATAATTTATATCCTAATATGAAGACTTTGTCCTGCTGGAATTTCACTGTGTAGGTAAGATTTGAAAAGAGTATGAGAGATTTAAGTGTCTGATTTTCTTAACTACTAACTGGTTCTTGTCAGTGCTTAATTTCCTCCGCATCCCTTAAATAACGTAGTATGGGGGAGAAAAGAGTCTGTTTTGGAAACAAATGTACTTACCAAGTAGTTATAAAAATGAAGCCCTATTTAAGCACAAGCACAGTTATGCCTGTATTTTTAAAAACTCTAGGGCTTGATCTTGGCAATTTTAGGCCAATAAATCTCACATCTAAACCTGGCAAATGGGCTGAAATGATAAATTAAGCAGAATAAAAAGAGACCTGAGAGACCAGGCTTGCTGGCATGATCTAATTGGCAAGGATTCTGCAAAAGAATTATCTTTGACTGTAAATAAAATAGCAGCTACGGGAGAATAAGTTAATATATTTCATTTAAAGATTTCTACAGACGATGTTACTGCAGAGCCATGAAGCAAAATACATGCAAAACCTATGAACTGAATAAACATAACACTAAAATGTACATGACACAAGGGGCTGATTCCAAACATCTGCTTTAGAATGCCACTATAGGTGTGGTCCATTTTATTATTATTATTATTAATTATTATTATTATTAATTATTATTATTATTATTATAGTTATTTCAAAGACAGAGTGAGTGGAAGTACCTAAGTATCAAAGTATCTAAGTTAGACATCAAAATTCCCAGTGCAGTCAGTGAGGGATTTACAATTTCTCTGCTGTATCTGGGAATTCATGCAGAGATGATTTAAGAGGTCACCAATCCCAGCTGCTTACCTCTGGCACAGGTTATTGCCACTGGAGCAGACATGGCAGAATGGATGATATACTTGCTGCAATTCAATGCTCACACCTTAACTTAAAGTCACTGCTGACTTTCTTTTACAGGAATAACTTCAGTGGTACACTCTGGCAGCCAAAATGTCATTCTGTCACTTCTGTCAGAGAACTGGAGAGCCCCAGTAGATAAAATGGACTTGGACATTTGGTGGCAGCAAATTGCCCAGGGACCTGCTGGTTGGCTTCAGCTAGAGCTCAGCTGAAGCCAACGAAGGTGTTTCCAAAGGGCATTTCAATGCTTTACCTCAGGGGAAACTATCCTGTAAGAAAGACTAGCTGTGACTGATTCCTCCCAGGTGCTTCAGCTGGTGAACAAAGGCTGCCTGGTAGGCACTTTGGTCTGCTCAGATCCAGAACTAAGAATCCTCTTCTGAGGATTCCTAAGAATCCTCTCCTTTCCAACAGGAGAAAGACTGCATATATAGTAGGCAACAGGAGTGAGTAACAGCAAACTCACTAGAAAAGATGAGTTCCTAGTATTCTTCCTGTTGATGCGGACCGGACCTGTCTTCATATAAATACCAAAAAGAGTAAAACTCCACTGATTTGCTAAATTCCAAGAGGGAGAGAGCACAGCTGGATTTTGACTCTGTGCACAGGGATATCTCTGCTTTGTATCACAAAAAAATGGCCAATATAAAACCTAAAAAAAAAATCTGATTTCATTAATGCATTATGCCGAATAGATTATATTGACTAACATTATTTCAATCATCTGCTACAATTACATATATAGAACACATATGAAAGAAGCAAACAGTAATACTTCTGAATTTAGTCCCTCAAAGTTAGTGACTCAAGTGAACATAGAAAATCCCAGTGCTATGTTCAAACCTGAACTGAAAGTGCTTTCATAGCTTTACAAAGTTTCACATCTTAAATAGAGGATAGGACACTATCTTCTTTAATATCTAAGCAACAAAACTTTGGTAACTATACCAAGGCCTAGCATTACTCTGTTGGTCTTCATATAATTCAAATAGATACCCTGTGTAAAGCATTAGTGCAACTATTCATCCAGCTTTACAGTTAAGTAGTGAATACTACTTTGTTTGTGGTTGTATAGGATCAGCTTTTCCTCTAAACTCATATACATATATAGAAAGGAATCCTGCAAAGTATAGCTTCAGGGCACATAAGCAGAAAATGTGGAAACACATCAAATGTCCTGCTCTTCCACACATTGGAATAATAGCAGTTTTGTTATATTCAACGTCTTCCAGTATGGTTTGAGATCCAAATCTGGAAAAAAACCAAACACCTCAACCATATGCTTCTTTTTAAGCATGAGTCACCTGTTGACTTCAGTGTGATTACCCATATGCTGAAGGTGCACATTTTTACTTTTTTTTTTTTTGAACCAAAGTTAGAGACAAGATATATCCTTCTTCTAGAGACATGAAATTGACTGAAGTTTACAATGTTAAAAATTTACTGATTTTATCAGGATAAATGAAAAATATAAAATAATTATCAGCATAATTGGGATATATTCTGCATTAACTAGAAGAAAGATATTAATTCATGGTAATATAAAATTGGATCATGATGTCTTTTGTGTTTTGAATGCTAGAAAGCACTTTAATTTCAAATTCCTTACCTTTTGCCCTTAGTAAATAATTCTCTGAGACTGAAGACTCACCACAATGAATGGTTTTGGCCCATGAACATGGAAATTCAAGGTTATAATGATATCCCTCAGTGTTAATCCCTGATGAGTACCCAAACTGCCCAACCCCAAGCCCCAGGCCAATCCCTTTAAGCTAAATTAGTAGTACATAGTTCAGAAAGTGAAGAAGCACAAGTTAAGACATATCACACAATTTCTGGAGTACTACTTCAGCTCTTACACACTGGTCATTTGGGATGAAGAGTCCTTTAGGGGAAATATAACTGAATCACAGTGCAAGCTCGTAGCAGTAATGAATTACAGTGGTGAGGGTTTAAAGGTAGAAGCTTTCATTCCCAATTTATTCTAAGATCGGAGAGACATATCAGATTAATTTCATTATTGTGAACTCTTATTAGCATTGTTATTAGCATAGTTCACAAAATCAGTAGATATGAAAAGTATTCTATATAAGGCATTATGAGATAATATACAAAATGATTTTAGTAACTAACATGCAATATAGTATTAGGTCAATTACTGGAATATCATTTGTGTTTTATGAGGTAGAACACAGTAAAACACTTAGAATTGCTTAACTAAGATTAGTATTCTACAACATTTAGCTTTACTAAGAACTGTCAAATTCTTGTTTTTCTAGAAATCATGCCTACAAATGTATTCATCTTCAACATCAGTTACAGAAATTCTCAACTGTCTCATCGTAATAATGAACATACCAGGCAAATTCTGTGTAAAAATCAGCACTTCTCATAAGTAAACTCTGTTATTGGGTTGATGAATGCTATGTTGACGCTCAAAGAACGGAAGCCATGGGTTATCAGTCCAAAAGACACATTTAGAGTTAAATAGTATCTCCTGCTGCATCAGTGAAAGATCTTTTATCCATTAGTACATTCACAGAAAGATTTTTCTCCAGTGCCAATGAAAATCATCAGCCCTAGAGTACATTTTGGAGAAAGCTATCCAGTTTTGAATTGAGGATTCCAAAGAGAGAGAAGAATTTGCCACATCAGCAGGATGATCTAATGGCTAATTATTGCCATATTAAAAATGATTGATTTTGTTTCTTAATGTGGACGGTGCTAATTTTGATTTTCACTCTGTAAATCATACTGTTGCTGTTTGCCGGATCAAAAAGCTAGCTAACTTTTATCTTTCCATTGTGTATAGGTACTTCTGAATTTGCCTTCACAAACACAACGTATATTTGAAAAAAAAGACAACCTAGATTGCAATAACTAGCACAAAAGTTAGATAAGGCTCTGAAAAACTCAAAAACAGTTGGTAATGCAAGACAACTGTATTATGAATTCTATGTGTTCGGACATTTGAAAATTGTATTTGATACCTTTTCCAAAAGCTATTTATAGCTCAGGGGAATATTCACTGAGCTGTGCAGTTCCAGCTCTCCCACTTACTTATAATATTTCTGAACGTTCATATTCGTTAGCACCAGTTAAGGCCTCTTAGTGCTCAGGAGTAAGAACATACCATGTATTTTACTCATGAGGTTATTTAAGGATATTTTAGCCAGAGCTGAACATAAACCACAAGTTTTTAATGAAACAACTGCAGATATTTTCCCTTGCACAACTGCATTGCAGAACAAATTTTCTAAAAGATATTCAATATTAGTGTTCTAGCTCAATAAAAAAAAAAAAAAAAAAAGCTGATTTCCTATGAGGAGGTGATAGTTTTTTTAGATTGACTGAAAAAAGCAGATATACCTATGGGTTTATGAGCACTTCATCAGGTCTGAAAAGGAAGCAAAAATTTCAAAGGAGGTAGAGAAGAAATGTTCTGAGTTAAACTTAATTATTTTATGTACTTAGGACAACTTGAGACAAATGGATAGTTAGCACTCATGGCTAACAAAAGTTTTCGTTGCTTGCCTGTTGCTGGATTGAAGAAGACAAATCAGGCATCAAATATCTAATTTACAATCTCAGTATTGTTTATGATTGTACATCTTTCTAAGAGCTGTGCTATGGTTCTTTTTACAGCACATAAGGAAAATACTGGTTTTGAAGATCAGAGAGAGCCACAAGAGGAACAATCTGTTTTGACTCTGGACATTAGACACACAAATTGACCTAAGCCCCCAGTGGAGCAGGTGGATGTAGCCTGGAAGAGGCAGTAGACCATGGAGAGCCCCTGCAGTAGCAGACCCTGGGCCAGAGCTGCAGCCCATGGAGAGGAGCCCACACAGGAGCAGAGGTCTGGGGAAGCTGCCGTCCACCTGTGGGGGACCCGTGCTGGAGCAGTTTGCTCCATGGGGATGGATGGACCCCATGGGACGGAGCCATGTGGGAGCAGTTCTTGAAGAGCTGCTGCCTGTGGGCAGCCCCCTCAGGATCAGACTGGGAGAGACCTGATGTGGAGCATGGGTAGAGAGTGACTCTGAAGGAGAGGCAGAGATGAAGCATCAGGGACTGACCATAGCCCCCATTCCCTGGTCCCCTGTGCCACTTGGGGGGAGAAGGTGTTTTTAGTTTTTGTTGTTGTTTCTTATTGCTCTAGCTTGATAGTAATTTTATTAATCTCCCTACTCTGAGTCTGTTTTGCCATGACGATAATTTTTGAGCAGTCTCCCTGTCATTACCTCAACACTTGGGCCCTTTTCGTCATATTTTCTCCTCCTTTCTCTTTGAGTGGTTTTGACAGAGCTCGGCTGCCCAGATGGGTAAAACCCCCACACTGGCAGATTCAGCTTCCCTGTCCATCAGCATGGTCTGCACACTTACTGGAAAACCAAAGCTGCAGAGATCATTGTGATTAGAATGCCTGTTACCTACAGAAGTTGTTCCTTCTCCCTCCTAGCATTAGTTTGCCAGCAGACACAGTGGGATAGATATTTGTCTTAACCCCAATCTGTAGATATAAAGCTTCATTCACCCAAACTACCAAGTACTTTTTCATCAGCACTAAATCTATATGAAAGAAGGTAATCTTCAGAGAATTCTGCATATTTTAAATATATATGTAAATATATGCAGTTTATATATTTAATACATATATAATATATGTAATATATATATAATATATGTAATATATATAAAAGAGTTCCTGGTTAATGCATAATGTTGGTCACCATCATGGATAATAGGAAGAGTTGCTCTCATCACCTTAGGGTTCTGCACTATAAAGGACCTCATACTTCCCCACCTATACTTTCAGAGCACCTCTGTGCTACTCCATCACATATCTGGAAAATATCCAAATCTCTGAAGAACTCATGTTTCCTGCCTTCCTCTCCGATTTCCCCACTAAACTAGATTATTCAATGTGGTTTTATTGGCTGTATAAACTTGACTGCCTTTCTCCTCAGTGCAGGAAGTAACCACAATGAAGATATGAAATCAACCTATTATGGAATACCTTTCCTTTCCTTTCCTTTCCTTTCCTTTCCTTTCCTTTCCTTTCCTTTCCTTTCCTTTCCTTTCCTTTCCTTTCCTTTCCTTTCCTTTCCTTTCCTTTCCTTTCTTTCCTTTCCTTTCCTTTCCTTTCCTTTCCTTTCCTTTCCTTTCCTTTCCTTTCCTTTCCTTTCCTTTCCTTTCCTTTCCTTTCCTTTCCTTTCCTTTCCTTTCCTTTCCTTTCCTTTCCTTTCCTTTCCTTTCCTTTCCTTTCCTTTCCTTTTTTCTTTTCCTTGTTCCCTATTACCCAATCACAACTTGTTCAGCCTCAGGAATGATGAACTTGCTTATATCCAGACTCACTCAGAAACTGCTGTAAGTATGTCTGGTGAAGTAAAATTTCTTTACTGGAAACAGCCCCGATGATTTCTTTACATCCATACTACTCTAACAGACATTCTAAACTTTCGAAAGCTATAGACCTCAAAAAAGCAGCTTTGAGAAGACTAATTAACTAGTCCTATGATTTAAAGTTTGTGTTTTCTTAGTATATAATCAATTTTAATTAACCATGAAATGGAATACTAATTACTGTTGTCATTTCATTTTAGACACTCAAATCAGTTTCAGATTGGACATCAGTGGATGTTACTGAAAAAAACATTTCAGAATCAAACATGTGACAAATTAAGGTGTTTAAAATAAGCAAGCATTCAAATTCTAGCCTGCAAGTAGGTGGGAAAAAAAAATTTGGTCTGCAGCCTAGACCCTGGATGTCATGTCACTGTAACAAAAAACCTCTGAGGCAAGGAGATTAATATATACAGTGCTTTAATTTTCTACTTAACCAGAATTTTTACAGTAGACACGGGCTGCATAGACACAGTCTAGAAAAGCAAAAAGAGGAGCATTTCTAGACAGAAAGCTTCCCTCAAGAATTTTGAAATATTTTCTTGTACTAGCACATGCATTTTCTTATCTGCTCTTTGCAGCCATCTAGTAGACACTAATGAGAGATTTCATGTTCATACCAATTACTCGAAATATTTAACATCCTTCTTAAGGTACATTTACACATCAAAGAAATGACTCAGTCCAGGCATTCCACAAAGCTGCAAAGGAAAAAAACATGCCCCTGCTTTGTACTGTAGTAGAAATGCCTTTGAATTCTGTTGTAGCTAAGGCTACAGTTTCAGTGTCATCAGTTTTCTTTTAGACCTCCATTTTTGGAGGTTGGTAACCCAGTGCAAAGCACTGTACCCAGATGATTCTGGATACTTAGTAAACTTGGTATTTGGTAAATACCAAAGCCTTACCCTCCTTAGCCAGGTAGAGACATTTTTAAGTGGACTACAGGCAGGATACTCTCAAAATCTGACAAAACAGTGAAAGTTGTAGCATGTACTTGCTGGATATCCCGGATCCAACTGGATTTCCAAAGCAAAATAACCCACCCTATGTTAAGGAACTAGGGCACTGGATATTAATTTTTAAGGTCTGGGGCAAATCATTAAACTTCTCTGCCTGTAAATACATCCATCTGGAAATAATAAATCACCTTTTTCCATTAGTTTTGTCAGAACTCAAGAGATAGTATTCATAAAACATTTCTGTGAAGAACACTGTCTGGGCGTCAATTAACCTTTAAATATTTAAGAAAAAAACTGCTGAAACAATAGGTTTCAATAGGTGAGACATCTATAAAGCATGTAGCTTAGGTTGTTAGTTACATGTTTTGCAGTGACAGCAGCCAATAACTTTGGTAGCGAGTTTCAAATTTTTGCTGTTTTTTTTTTGTAAATCCACTACAAAGTATATCCGGTCATCTCTACAATAACCTACATGAAACCAAAGAAAGCTGGGTGTGTTAAGTGAAAGGATCTGCTTAATTGTAAAACAATTCATTTTATGTACTACCTTATCCATTACTTATTATTCATTATTATTATTCAAAAATTATGATGGAGCAGCTCAGAGTGGCTGGTTACAGGTCACCATTGCCTACATGTACAGTAGCCTGCTCCTGCCAAAGACTGTTGAAAACTACAGTATTACTAGTTGGTGAGAAGGGATGTGATCCATACAGAAGGCAGCAGATTAACTGGATGGTAGGTGGTGAGCCCAGAAGCATCTGTGTGAAGCACTCTTCACTGCACCATGAGGCTACCACTGTTTTGCCAATTTCCATCAGAAGAAATAGCTGTTATTGTCATAGATCGTTGCTTGCAAAGACATCGAACCCTCGGTACATAAACATTATCTGAATTTGGTCTCGTGTCCTTTGAAGTCTTATTAGATCTGCTTCTAGTACAGAAACATCTTTAGATGTTAAATCAAATAACATTTTCCTAGCTTACATATTTCAATGTCTGAGTTTGATTCACTTTTTGCTGCTTCAGTCTAATATACTTCAGCCTTTTTAAAAAAAAATGCAAATGAAATAATGCAATAATATTAATCCTTAAAATTCCTGGAATCATAATTGTAATAATTTTTGTTTAGACAACTAATAACAATCATAGATATGAAGTGTATTTCCCATATGAACAGAATGCATATAAATAATGTTAAGATTTTAAAATTTCTAATCATTCCACCATTTTAATCATTTTGAAGAGAATTTAAAATCTTAAAACTATTGAAATTAAAAATAAAGGTGTTAATCTTTGAAACACAGTATAGTTCAAAGTATAACAAAAAATGGCTGCATTTGTTATGACTGGAAACAGTTAATATTCAAAATATCCTACGTTTATCTGCTTTACACTAAAACTGACAATCCTTTCTATAGTAAAATTCATACTTGTCATTCCATTTGAAAGCTGAACTTGGAAGAAAAAAGCGTTCTACAGGTAGGCAGTCTTTGTGTGGTATGTAGATCAGATACAAAAACTGGTCCATTTGACCTTTTCTTCAGGTAGTACCTGAAACCATTAATTTTTGTGGCTTCCCACTTGTAGAAAAAATGGCTATTGGTATTTAATCACCTTTTAAATGACCTTTATTTACTTTCTTGTGGTGAAATACAGCTGAAATGATTCAGCAGTGTGCTTTAACTTTTGTTACTGTGTGCTCAGTAGAATTCCAGGCACAGAATAAAGAACTTCAGTAACTTTCCCAGAAAATAATTGTGGTGTCTTCATTCAGAACCTAGATATTACATTTTCAAATGACATTAATTTATTTTTTATTTTTTTAGAAAAGTGCTGCTGCAGATGGAAACCATATAATAATGTTTACAATTTCACAAACAGTTTGGGGGCTAGAGGAGGAAAAAAAAATTTACAAATGTACTAAAAGAGGATTCTGAAATGAAAAAATCATGGTATTTTGAAAGATCTGACTGAATCAGGAACACAACTCTCACTGGTTTTCAACAAGAGCTGGGAATTAAATACTTTCAGGCATTCCCTTTGCAAGTTCAGCTATGATGGACATGGGACATATTACAGGACATGATATAACCATAAATCAGCCACAGACCACTGTGGCAAAGAAATGATCTTTCTGTAAGAGCATACTAAAACATGATCTGTGTGTGTGTGTACAAAACTTTTACACCACCATGAGGCATGTGGCATTGTCTATAACAGAAAACTATAATGGATCACTTTACTAATGTATTTCTTAACAGTATTACAGGAAAATGTAATATATAAAATTATATTTTATGTATTTCACATAAAATATTTAGAGATATAACATATATAATGTATATAAGATTGTGAAGTGTTGCTTTACCCACCAAAGGACAGAGAAAGCAGACTTAATGTACTTGCAGAGGGTGATCAGGGGCATGAAATACAAGGAGAAAAAAAGGTAAAACTACCCTCAGGATAACTATAATATTGATACCAGCAAAAAGTCTGCAGGCCAGAAACCCATAATATTAAGAGAGAAACTGTGGAGAAAGCAAGTGGATAAAGTTTTTAGTGAAATCTAGAAAAGTCTGCATCCCTTAATCTAGTTGTAATGGGGACAGCACAGCTTTCTAAAAGGGCCGTGAAGAGATCATCATCATGTAGTTCTCCCTGTCCACAAACAGAGCAGCTTATAAGAGCAGCATAATAAAAATAGAAATGATAATAAAATTGACAGGACTTCAGTATTTAATTTAGAAATAAATATAAACAGCATACTTATATGGTGAACCAGTGTGTCCTGGATGCCTAAAGTTTAGTCCCTTATTAGCAAATTGCTGGCTTTACTGTCATTTTGAACCAGATAATTGTGCTGCATTTTTTATTCTACCTTTCATATTTGTCCCTAAAACTGTTAGTCTGATGTCTGCTACCGTATCCTGAACCTATAACTTGATGGGGCTGCCTTAAGCTGCTACACACTGAAATGGACAGAATGAAGATATTTAGTGTGAAGAGCACTCCTGTCATACACAACAGATGAAAGAGATGACTCAAGGATGGTCTTTCAGTGTTTGGTTTCTGTCTGTCTCAGACTAAAAATGTAAAGGTGAGTTATGCAAAAGGATGCAGGCACAGTGTGAGACCCGGCATCACAGTGCCTGACTTTGAAGTGGTTGGCTTCTGCTTCTGAAGTGCAACACACAGCTGCCTAAACTCTCTCCAGAGCTCTTCCGAATGAGGTTCAAAGCAGCAGCACACTGAGCAGTGAGCCACAAACACTGCTCCTAGGAAAAGCTAACAAGAGAGGTGTGTCTTAAACCCCAGCCTCCTTCAGTTTTGGGCTCCCAGAAGACGATTAGCTGTGCTAGGAAGTCACACACTTGAGCCTTTCCTGGTAGAGTTTACCATCTGTCTGGCTTCATACAAAATCCATGGAGAATTTACTACAACCTTTTTTGGACTGGGACGCCCAGACAATGCAGCTGTACTAATCACCACTTGTATAATACACCTCTTATTGAGGACACTGGGAGCTGTAGCTGTTCCTTCCTCTACCTGACAGGTTTCAAACTCTGACCTCCTGTGTTTTAGAAAAGAATCTGAACCACCAGAACAATTCTAGTCCCACCAACAAAAAATGCTGTCATTCTTAGCAAAAACCATCCTGGACACATTGGGCTACAAACAGAAAGAAAGAGATAGCAGAGAAAAGGTAGACTGATAGGATCTGCCTGATCTTGGTTAGGGCACATGAACCAAGAACAGTTTTTGTACTTTAATAAACAAGAGCATCCGACACTGATGTATTTTCAGTGCACCTTATTCTACAGTAGACTGAATACTTAAAGGGACATTTGTAGAAAGAGGCCTGAGGTGCAACACTGATGGTGAACTTCCACTTAGTGTACATGCAGATGCAGCATTTAAGGCATGAAAGGACTAACTGGTGAAATTTAGTTGTCTGAAAAGAAAGAGAAAGGGATTTCTAAGTGAAACATAAATACTGCTGAAAGTCCTGAGAATGAGTCCAAATCTTTTTGTCCTTTGAGAAGCTAAAACTGAAAAAATGAGAAAGAACAGAAATGAAGGAAATGCCCAAAAGAATTTTTTTTTTTTTTTTAATATCAGAGGTACAAACTATGGAGTAACTTACACATGAAGTGATGACGTATTAGCTGCACTGACTACATGACTACCTATAGGTCATCAGAACCTGCTCTCAAAGGCTGCAAAGCAAATAAAAATCACCACTATTTTAGTTATGATAGCACTTTAGAAGTTGATACAGGATTATGTCACCATGAAGATTGCTGCACAGACGAACAGAATATTTCCTTGCTTTCTAAGAGTTTATAAGCTTATCAAGAACCCTGCCATAAATTAATATATATTAATTTTAATAAATGTAAGAATTTCTGAGTTATAGATCTCATTCATTCACATTTGCTAGTTATCAAAGCCAAGCATTCCTGCATTTCATTGTTTCTATTCTTCCTAATTCTTACTTGCATGCTCCTGACTGCTTTTCTTCTTGTACAAACAGAAAAACAGTTGTACACCAACACCCAGGAAGACACTGTGCTTCTCATAATATTCCAGAATCTTAACAACACAATGAAAATAAAAAGCTAAGGGAAGGAATTCATTTTATGGGCAAAATGACAAAGGGAATGATTGGCAGATTCTACTTCAGGGCATACTTACAATGCTGCATACTCCTTATGTACAAAAAATCCCTTGCATTATAAAAGGTCAGTAAAGTTGCAAAGTAGTGTTTAAGGATAGGACCTTTATCTTTGTGAAAGATTACAGTGTGATTTGTACAGCTTGAATATTGTAGCAAATCTTTCTGGTTTCTGTAATGCTTGGGCTGAGTTAAAAAGTCATGACTTAAAAACCTAAATCCAAGCATTACTCACAACTTGACTACAGAAATCAGGTGGATGCTTGATCATTAATGGGTTCATACAACCAAGACATTTGCAGGCAGAAGAGACTAAACAAATACACTAGAAGAATGAAAGAGAGGACTACTAACAAATCCAGTGACATCTGCAACTATTGGTGACAGGTACTTTCCCTAACCAGTTAGCTTCCAAGGTCAGCAATTGTCACTGTCTTTGGCTAGAGACTTTTTGCTTTAGGCTACCAAATAACATGGACAACTTCTGACCTTGCCTCTGACTAATTCTGGTCATTAATTGTGCTCGCCACCAGCACTTCTGCTTTAAGCTACTTTCTCTGACCCATTTCTTCCTGGCTTCTTACATTGACTTGGCTCAGGATTCCTCTTTGCCAGGATGAAGCTACAGTGTCAAGTTTTCCCAAACGTGTTTTTCTTTCACTCTATGACCTGACCTGCATGGCTAACGGGAACAGACTCAGCAGTCTGTCAGGTCTGACAGCTCCCCCAAGCTGGAGAAGCAGACATGGTTCTTTCAAAACATATTAGAGTGCCAAAAAGACTATTAAGAAAGGAAAAATAAGAACCAAAATCAGCCCACTGAGTCCTATTTTCTGAGCATGCTGTGTAGGATAAAATGATTTGTATCCTAAGTTTGGGAGACCAAACAGAAAAGCAAACTCTCTATGGGAAAATAGAAATGTAGGTTTTCTTGCATTCATAGTTACAGTGCCATTATCCAGGTAGTTCAGCTTTTCACAATATACGTTTTATTTAACCAAATTATCTGTGTGTTTCTCAAGTCATTTATTTGATTATTAGGTGCAGTTGTGCAAAATTTCATACTGAAGAGAGCGAATGTGGTAATCTGACACTGTCAGTGCTTCAGGTTGGTAGATGCATGGAAAATATGCAGGGATCAGGGAGGAAACCTAAATAAAGGGAAAAAGATAAATGCCATAATAATATCATTGTTTCAGCAATTTCACCATTGTTGGGATGAGCTGATAACAGCGAGCAGCAGAAATTTCATATTTCAAGGAAGGATAAATAGGCTTATGATTATTTTTCCCTAAGTGTCAGCCATTTGAACTCTAATAATAAGTATGTATAGGTTAATGGAAAGGATACAGCCAAAACTGTTAAAGATGGTTGGCTCTTCAATTTATATATAATTTGTGTGTCACCTCCAGGACCAGGATATTTCTTGGAACACAAAGCAGTCTTCCCTGCCACTCTGGAGAGGCTTGCCAATAAAGAGCCTCAAGTGAATTATGATGTTCTCTCATTCAGCAATGAGGATGAAATCAATACCCCATTGTTCACTGTTAATAATAATCTTTATATAACAGCAATTCAAAAAAAATGACAAGAATATTTATGAAAAAAATCTGATTTATAGCACATTGAGAATATGCTTTGCCTGCAGCAGCCATCTGTCTATGCACTTCACAGCTCTGTTTTCTGTAGGAGACAGGCTGTCATATGAAACATTTCTTTCTGCTGTTTATTTTGGGGGTCTCAGTTTGAAGGAGATCAAGTATTTTGTACTTTTTTTTTTTTTTTTTTTCCCAGCACCAGAAGACATATTGGAAGGCTGACACATAAATCAAAGATCTAGGGAAAGTGTTAAGCTTGTATAAAAGTTTAAGTGGAAGTGAAGATTGGGTCAGATGACTGTCAGTAGCTGGAAAAGCTTTCACACAAAGTACCTTACAGAAGGCTAATACTAATGGTTGAATCTGAATGAACCAGTGTACTGAGCAGAACAGTTTGGGAAAACAAGTACATTGTTTGCTCCAAAAACAATACAACTCTCTTAACTTCTAACAGTGCAGTTATGGTAAAAGGGTACTTCTTGTACTTGCATCCAAACAAGCATTGTTTGTATGTATGAAAATTTATGATGGAGATTAAGAACACCTCTTGTTAATTGTATGTAGCTGAATTCCTTTATCTAGCTTTTTATTTCTAATTATGTTAAGATTCTGTATTTTTACGAGAGAACACTGCCTTCCCAGCTGTAGGGACATATCTATATGCTTCATTGTTAGCTATATCTACATACATATGAAAAGCAAACAACTAGGGGGAAAAATAAAAATGATTTCAGAGTTTGATAAAGACCTGATCACTGGATTTGGATGTTTAAGAGAGAAAAACAGGGGTGCACTTTCCAGCTGTTTTTCCAGTAATGTGGTCAACTTCAAACTTGTAGCAACAACAACAACAACACAACAACAACAAAAACTAAAACCAGAGCAGTATGATGTTGGCTGCTGAAAAATGCTGCTTGTAGCAGTGACCCTAATATAAATATATATATATATATTTTTCATGTAGAACCACACTATGGAACAGTCAGATGGGCAAAATCCATGTATCCTCTTTAGATACAGGGGTAAGGTACAGAAGAGGAAGTATCCTACTTAATCAAACGCAAATATGTTCTCAACAGAGAAGAGAAAGACAAACATTTGTCCTTGAAGGAGGAGTAAATGCAAACTCTTAATGGCAAAAGGTAAGACAAGAGATGTAGTAGGATAAAAGTGAATCAATAAAGAGGAAGAGAGTAATCGGGAAAAGAGGCAACTGAAAGAATGAAAGAGAAAATGCAAAATATATAATTTTAATAATTTCTCTGAAATAGACACAGAGAAGAGGAAAACAAGGAATGAGTGGGAGGAGGCAAGAAGAGCATTTCAATACATATATGGATGAGTCTAAACCCACTAATTTAAGTAATACTTTTTCACTAATTTCAACAGGATTTGACTCAGGTTTATAACTTGAATTTATTTTCCTATTATATATGCAATTGTGTGCAGAAAATGGAATAAAATTTGCAGGATCTGGTTGTTTTAAGATAAATAGGAATGTTGGGCTGACAAGTCCAGGGGAAAATAATCCGGCCCAAATAAGCAACAAAAGAGCTCAGAGCTTATTTTTGGTTCATGTCTGTTTCACATAGGCTCAGTTGGAAGGACTGTATGTGCAGATGTTGTGAATACACACCTCACTGCTCCTCTGGTGTTGTTTTTTGTTTGTTTGTTTGTTTGTTTTGTTTTGTTTTTGTTTTGTTTTTTAATAGAAGTCCATTTAGGACAAGTTGTACTTGGGAGGGATACAAGAAATAGAAGACATTTCTGGTACAACGAATGTCAAATATTTGCAACATCAAAGGAGCACATTTATGCTGAGATGCAAATGCATGCTAGAATTATTATAAAATGAAGAAGGGCTTGGAAACAAACTTCTCATCAGGCCTTAGATACATAAAATCCTATTTTTTTTTTTCAGGTTAGCGATCTCTCCATATACATTTGTGTATACACATAAACATATATATATTATATATATATATATTCTGCTCAAAGGCAGAAACAAATTCTAAGCATCCTGATCTCAGGCAAGAAAGTCTCTGATTCCACCTTCCGGCAAATCAGATGATCAACCAGAGGGCCAAATACCCTTTTCTTAGGAGAAGGGAGGAGACTCATTCAGTTGGCTCACCAAATGCCACAACTGCAGAGAGCCTACCTGGGGAGCTGATGTAGTTTACACTGAGAGTGACAGAGTCAAACTTCATAACTGTCAGGAGGACTGATTCTCCCCGTGTTCCTCTATCCAGAAAATGTATCCCACCTCTTTGCTCCTTCCTCCTAATCCTCTTTCTATCTGTGCAATAAGCCTGGGGAAAAGGTGTGCATGAGGAAAGCAGGGAAAAGAGATGGCAGACATCACAGGAGACATCTTGTCTGGAAGTTGCCAGGGTGCATAATTAATTGTTGGCTGGTGACTCAAAGAAAGAGTGTGGAAAGAGCACAAGCAAGCTAGAATTCTTATAACACTCAGTGGATAGTTAAGATTCGCAACATGCAAAACAACACTAGTTTTCTACAAGTCACTTCAAACTGTGTTTTCTTATGACGGCAATCTATTTTGGCATTGGGGAAGCTACAAAGCACAGCCCTGCAACTGCTGGAAAAGGCTTTGACCAGACTGAGCTCCTGCACTGAATGCCATTGTATTTTCCCTACATTAAAGGAAATAATTCAGCAGATATATCTGCAATCAGAGAAATTTTGAAGTAGAAGGCATGTCATCCAAACGCACAGTATATTTTACAGCTAGGTAATGTGTTGTAGCTACTTTATGTTGGCAAATCCTTTTGTATCGATCATCTTAGTACCCCAACCAGGATACCCACAGGTATTGCCATAATGACAAATCAAAAGGAAAAGTATGTAATTTTTCATGCCAAAAGATAAATATGTGTCAAATACTTTACAGAATTTAAAAAAAAAAAAAAAAAAGTATGTATAAAATGTATTTTTGTGTTTTCAGTATTGCTAGATTTTGGGAAGAAGTCCTGGTAATAGACATCTGCTACGTTACAATTACAAGAAAGAAAAAAAAAAAAGATGGATTTGTAGTTCGCCTAAAAACCCTCTCTATTCATTTCTACTGCTCACTGTTCATTCTTTCAGCAAGTAACATCACTTGTTGCCATAGCCCTTATTCCATCAGAATTACCCCACAGGCAAATACTGTAGCCTAAGGAGAGCCTGATAAATGGTGATCTTGGCACGTTGAGCAGCTTTATTCTGAAGAATTAACAAGGAAGGTGATCGATCAGAACATCTGCAGCTGTTCAGCTGTACCAGCCAAAACTGAAAAATAGGTCATGTAAGGGGCTACCACTATTCGGTAGCTTGAAGGCCTTGTAGACTTTGTCTCGCGCTAATCCACTTTTACTAGTGGAATGAAGTGAACTCTGTTCACTCAAATTTCATACAGGTCTATAAAGAATCAACAGAAGACTGTTTTTGTTTGTTTGTTTATTTATTTTTCACAGTCTATAATCTGTATTTGATGATCTATGTAATTTCCAGTGACTGTGGTTCTTAGTGGTACCTGAGTTCCTGACATTTTCTGATTATTAGAAATTAATTAGAAAAAATAAGTAAGTAATAGAAAATAATTCAGACTTCTTGAACAATTCCTTATGCTTTTCCTTGTAACACATTACAATTGTTGGTAAATAGCCTTTCATTGGTGTTCTCCTGGTAGTTACTGACTACAACATCCCATTCTCTTTGCTTTCCTTAGCTGTACTTCATCCTTGGAACCCTAAAGCAGTACTCGCTCACCTTGACTATCTCACATGAATATTTATTTTCTTTGCAGAAGAGCAATACAAGTAATTAAAACAAAACAAAACAAAACAAAACACTTTCCCTGAGTCATCTTAAATTTCTTAACACAATCTATTGTAAAAGGAATGCTGCAGGAAGCCATGTGTTCATAAAAGCCACAGTTCAGCCGCTGAGTGCATGCTGGTGGCTGTGCAGAATAGCTTGCAGAGTCAGGGCTTAAATCAGCAGTATAATTGGGAAGAAAAAAAGACTGAAACCAAAACCCTACAGCATATGTTCTGAGGAGCTGCTTTGTGAGACACAAACCACAAAATGCCATTCTGTACTCTGGGTGTTAAGAATATGAATTTCTATCAGTAGTTGTTGTACACAATTTTATCTTTTTTCAAATACTGAATATTATGTACAATAAACTTCACAGTTTGCTCTGGCCACAATACTTTATTTAGTTTTATAATGTTCTTCTTCCTAGTCTCCAGGAAAAAAGTACTTTTGAACTACAAATGCTTAATGGTTAAAAAATAAGCAAAAAATGACAGTGAAGTTCACTGACATATAGGAGAGCCATCCAAGCCTAAGTATGCTCTTAAAGCAAATTCTAAGTTGTGGATAGTTTCATAGGTCTTATTTATATCCTCTGTGTACACAACTGATTTCAGAAAATATTAAGCTGTGTTATTGTGTAAAAATGATACCAGTAATAAATCTAAGATAATAGAGAGAGATTACAGATATTCAGAAACAATGTAAAATATTAATCCAGAGTGTTTTGCACTTAAATACAAGCTTTTGTTATTTTCCCAAGTCTTCAGAGAAGTGAGCAATAGTTTTTATTTATTATCAATTTACCCTATTCAGTTTGTCATTCCCTTGAGAAACTTCTTGTAGGCTTCATTACTTGATTTCTTCTGCTCCTCTGCCTTTGGCTCCATAGCAACCAAGGTAAAATTAGTAGCAGAGAGGAAATCCCAAGCAGCCCTGAGTCAAAATCTTAGGAAAGTCACCTTTTTATTTAAAAAGGAGGACGGTAAATCAACTGTGTAATTTGATGAGATAACTAGTTCTGCATTAGGGTTTATGTGGAGTGAAAATTGCTAGTATACCTGTATATAATAGACACCGTAAATATCACAGTGCTTGGAGACCCACTGAAACTAGTGGAGTATCAGGAGCTACAGCTTCAGGCCAGTAATAGCTGAAAGCACTTGGACAGTACTTGGACAACACTCATTTGAAGAACAAAAAGCAAACAAACAAACAAACTAACTAACTAACTAACTAACAAAAACACTAAAGAAGCAAGGCTGGAAGGAACAGAACTGTCACCATTTAAACAGGTTAGTATGGAAAATGCATTTTAATCCCAAAATATCTCGAAGTAGTTAAGTTTGTTTGAACTTCTGTCTGGCATATGAAGCCACAGTGAAAAGCTTTGCTGTTGTCACAATAGTCACTGCCATAAGACAAAGCATGATAAAAACTTTTAAGCATGCAATTGCAGGGAACAGTTTGAAATTTCTGTCTTTTTCATTTATCAGGCCATAAGCTAATTAGTTGGAATAAGTAAGAAAACTTCCCTCATGGCATATTAATTCACAATGCATATTCATGGGGGTTCCTAGTCATCCTCTCAAGCATCCCATACCGTCTACTGAGAGGCAGGATGGTTTGCCCTCCAGTAGTGCCCTGCAGAAAAGTGGGTATAACACCACTTACTGTGTTTTGAAGTTTAATTAGCTGTTTGCAAAGAGAACTGAGGCTGGCAGATGAAAAGTGCTTCAGAAATGCAAAATATTATTATTACTATTAATAATAATAAAGAACACATACCAATTAATTAACATAGCAAAACAGAACTGATAGTTTCATAAGATTCATGAACTATATGAAATGCATGTTAACAAGAAGTTAGGAAAATACCTTAGTTTCCTTCAACAAAACCACTTAAATATTATCATTCTTGGATTTTAATAGATTCTGTTAATACAACTGGCATTAAATGTTATGCATAAGCTAGGTGACTTTTCTAAATATAGAAAATAATATGGCTAATGTTATCAAAACAAGTCCATATTAGGTTAAAAAATACTGAATGCTAATCAGGAGGTTTTCCATATTTGTAAGCACTGAATTGGCTGGTCTCTGGAAAAACATGACCTATTTTTGAACACTGATCTTCAAAATGCTCTACTTACAGTCTTATGTTCAAAGTATTAGGCTGCAAGGTTTGGAACAATCTAAATAATTGATGATCTCCTAATCAAAAGGGACATACATCAAAGAGAAAAAGTTACAGTTCTGTTCATTGAAAGACTTAAGCAAACATAGAAAAAAAAAAGAAAAAGGGAGTAGTGACCAAAAATGTGGGAAAAAGCAGAATTAAATCATTAATGAACATTTTTTTACAGACCACTCCTATCGTAAATCCCACAAATTGTTTATGATGAATTCAGTTGACAATACCAATAAGAAAAAAATCTCAAAGCAAATTAGATTTTCACTTGATATTCTTAAGCCATATTTTCTGTCCCTTTGTACACAGACCAATAATAGCCCCATATCCAAGTCTTCAAATGTCTAATACTTTCAGACACAGAGCTGGACAAGAGACATGATTCTAGTCATTCAAATTATTTCACCTAGAATGGATGTGCCTTTGTGACAGATAACTTGCCAGTTTTGAAATTTTTGAATTCCCTACACAAAAATTACCACTGGATTAATTTATATCAGTTACACATATTGCAGTTAAACTGTTAAAAAAAAATGCAGAATTAGAAAGATAGCACTGGCAAGAGTTCTGATGTGAATTAAATGGCTATAAATCAGGTCAAAATCAACACAGAGATGTCATAAAATATGTCCACTTTAGAATATACCTTTACTTAACCTGTCACAACATCATATGTAAATCACATCTAAGGATACAGAGACATCTTAAATCTTTTAGTACTGATGGAAGTAAATTTTCATGGATTCTAAATTTAGAATGTAGGTGAAGAGGATTCCTGATATAGTCCAGGAAAATATTCACATCAGTTCACCTTGCAGTTTTCTAGATAGATCTTTTAAGGCAAAAGTCTTTTTTTTTTTTTTTTTTTTTTTTTTTAACTAATGCTTGTTAACTGTGCTAAAACAGCCTAAGTTCCAAAACACACTCCAGAAATTGTAATTTTAATGGCTTAACTTCATTAACCTTTTAAAAAGAAAACATTCCATTACTACTTTCCAATTTATGTATAAAAGAATAAAAGAATTATCTTGGTATATTTTATAGTTGTATTTTAAGTATGTCCAGCACAGTCATTTTCCCTGGTAGCCATGTGTTTTTGCCTTGTTTTCTTTGCTGGCATCTGAGGCTCTGATCCAAAAGAGGAACAGTCTTCTGCTCCTCTTATCTTTTCTTATTAGATCATTTTTACTTTCCCTCCCTTTTCTCATGTTTTTGCTGGAGAACTTCCCATTTTTTTCATATCTATAATGTGTATAGGCAGCCTTATCATTCAGAAAAGTTTTAAAGATCATGAGACATCCTAACATTA
Organism: Aythya fuligula; assembly: GCF_009819795.1. Classification (NCBI taxonomy): domain Eukaryota; kingdom Metazoa; phylum Chordata; class Aves; order Anseriformes; family Anatidae; genus Aythya; species Aythya fuligula. The sequence continues at coordinate 95,185,453 of NC_045560.1, read as the reverse complement.
AATTATTTTAAAAGATTTATATCTAGTTTTTAATCAGTGTTATAGTTTAGCTCTACCCTTATAATGATTTTTTTTTTTTGCTGTTGTTCTTTCTTGAGCTTTTCTGCAGAGCTTGAATAAGCCTGTGTTCTAAGTGAACTAAATATTTTTCAAAAATATGATGGAGAGTGTATGACATGGGATGCAGGACTTCAATCAAACAAGTTTGTTTTGTATGAACTAGGTACCTGGTGAGGTACATCCAGCCCAGAGAAAATGGAGGCTTACCAGCACAATTGCTACACCCTAAGGCAACCTTATCCATAATTAGTAATATGACAAGTTAAAATATGATAAGGAAAACAAACTAATTTTGAGGAAAAATAAGATGAAATTTAATTTTGTTCATTATAGGATACACATACGTGATTTCTCCTACTATATACAGGTAAAATTTCCTGCAAGTCCTCTGCAACTTCCACATACACACACACACGCACAAAAAAAAAAAAAAAAAAAAAAAAAGAAAAAAGAAAAAAAAAGTCTTCTAAGTAGATATTGAAATAGATGAGAAAAAAAAATCAGCACTTACACTTGTCACTTTCACTGATACACACATATATGTTTTTTTCCTTTATTCCTCTAAGTCACCCTCAGGATCTGAATAACACCAAAATGGCACTTCCTTTCAAAGGAACTTCCTGCCACCCCTTTCAAAACTGGAAAATAAAGGAAGATAGCAAAAAAATGACTAACGAGTTACTAAGCTATTTTAGAATATGGGCTGAGTGTCAGATCTAAGATCAGTTTTTATTCTCAGGCTTAAAAAAAGTAAAGATCCTAGAAATAGTTACAGACCAGACAGCCTAATAGATGGGTATTTTGCACCCAAAGACTGAAATTAAAAGCTCTGCCTGGAAAAGAACTAGAGTCTAAAGATCTACAGATTTTCCTTTTATTAAATTCTCAAACCTTTAAAATAATTTATTGAAGGAAAAGTCAGAGCTGGACTACATTTAGAAAAGACAAACAACTTTGACTCTTCTCAAGATAAATGAGAATTGGGTGTCTTAAATGACTTACTGGAGTTCTGTTGCCCTCCAAAGCCAAATACAGAGAGGCCTCCTTAAACTGTAAAAATTTCTTTCACTTCAGAGTGTCAGCATGACACTGAAGTTAACAGTGAGGATGGCTGGAAATGCAGAAATGCAAGATTTAAGCAGAGGATGTTCACTTACAACTCAGTCTCTTGGCTTGAAGCTCAGTCCATATCCCATTAGATCTCAAGGTAGGCAATATGTCTCTTTTCTTCACTACCTGCTCCAAAACATGGAAGATAATTGCTTTGTATCAAAAGCAATTAGCTTAAAAATGATGCCATTTTCTATAAATTTGACAGTCACAAGAAGTTGCAGCAATATTTGTTGGTCAACATTGGATTCATTCAACAATGTACTTACTAGTTTGCTTCAAACAAAATTGCTAAGCAGATAATAAAAATGTTTTCCTTCAGCCATTTCTTATGATTCATGGATGAAGTTTCTGATGCAAATTGGAGTACTCTAGTAGCTACTAGTTAAAAGGTGGCAGTTACTTGCGAAAGGACTGTTTGTCACTATTAAACACTTCGGTCACACAGTTGGAAGTCATATAATTCTAAGTTTAGATGAACATGCCCCTCTTTTGTCAAAGGTTAAACAAAACTTGGGGAACAGTTTGTTGCAAGCATTGACACAAGTCTGTCATATTTTAAGCCGTATATTTTTGTAATTTGCCTTGTCTAGCTTTTCCTATTAGTTTCAACAACATGCTGTGACAGTTTGATAGATTCAAAGCCCTTACAGTAACTCAAAGAGCCTTCCTATATAAAACGAAAATAATTATTTTAATTAGTTGAAATATATTTGCACACATATAAAAAGAGGTTTTGAGGTTTCCAGATGTGTATTAGTCTGTGCTGGGCTACAGAAAAATAGCTGTGATCTGAAAGAGACTTTATTTTGCCATGCTTTTATTTCTCTGTATTTTGTACAGCCTTTTGCTTTCCTAGTCAGCAGCATGCCACCTGCTCTTTCATTTCCTCAAAGTAGGTCAGCAGTCAGCCATCAATCTTTCATCTTCATTACAGCTAAATCCTAAAGCCTGAGGCAAATGAACCATTTTAAAGGAGATGCAGTGATAGCTGTGGTATTCTCTCTCTTGTGTTAGCCATTTGTGGCTGAAAAACATCACAAAATTGAGATGAAGGTCACCAGGCCTTAACTGGAAAATAGTAGGAATGCAAACAGTTTTCACAAGTTCTTCATACTAACCTAGTGGTCTGTTCATAAACATAGAAACATGGGTCTAGTCTCCACATCATATAGTCTTCTTCATATACTTATTAAATTCTGAATTTCAAATGTGCAGGGTTCCCCTATTACCCCATACAAGAAGACAATTCCAGATCCTCAAATAATCTAGTGTCTTTCAGCTTCCAATTACTCAGGATCAATTCTTAACTACTTTTGCATCAGACAAACAGTTTGAATACTACTTCCCCTTTCCTGGTTTTTATTATCCCATGAAATGTAGAGATAGTAATCATATTACCTCCTAGCGTTCATTCCACAAATTTAAGTAAAATGTACATTTTTTTAGACATCTTTAATAGAAGAGGTTTTCTATTTTTCTGATTAATCCAACATTGCTTGCTCATTCATTTTTGAATTCTTTTCTGATCTGAGGTGACCAGATTTAAATAGGATATCATTACTCAAAATTTCTGAACAACGTTTGTGGAAATTAGATTTTACTGTTTGTCTAATAATTCTACATATTAATCCTGAACCTTGAAAGTCTTCTGAAGCAAGGGTTCTGTTTCTGTAAATCAATGAAGTGCATTGAATATAAACATTGGACAGTTTTCAGAAATATAGGTATCTGACAACTTTAACCAGTACAGGCAATAAATCAGCTCACTGATTTATTCTTGAACAGCAAAAGACTAGGCAGGGTGAGGTAAGCAAGAAAGAGCTAGAAAAACAAAACAAAACAAAACAACAACAACAACAACAACAACAAAGACAATGGAAGGAAGACGATATAAAGAGTACATATGCAAATGCCTGGTCTAACAGGAATCTCCTGTTGAGCAAAGAGAAATGCGAAGTCCTGCCATTGGGAAAGAAGAAAACTCAGGCACCCAGAGGTGTACAGGCTGGGTTTTTGGCTAGAAAGCAGCTTTGCAGGAAAGGCCCTGAGGGTCCTGACGTAAAGCAAGTGGAATATGAGCCAGCAATGTACCCTTGCATGAGGAAGAATGTTGCCAGCAGATTGAAGGAGGCTCTTCTTCCCTACTCGGCCCTAGTGAGGCCGTGTTTGGAGTACTAAGTCCAAGTCTGGCCTCCATAATACAAAAGATACATGGAAAACTGCATCTAGCATGGAAAATTGCATCTAGCAAGGACAATGGGATACTAAAGGCTTTGGAGCATCTGACACATGAGAAGTTGAGAGCAGGGATTTTGCCTTAAGATAAGAAGGCTTGGGAGAATGTTATTCATGTGAATAAATACATAATGGGAGGAAATAAAGAAGATGAGATGAGACTTTTGTGTGTTATACCCATTGAAAGAAAAAAAAACAAAAGACACAAACTGAAATACAGAAAATGTCATTTAAACGTCAGAAAAAAGCTTTTTTTTTTTTTTTTTTTTTTTTTTTTTTTTTTTTTTATCATGAGAGTGATTAAGCACTGAGACATGCTACCAAGAGAGACTGTGGAGAATTCATCTTTGAAAATATTCAACACACAACTGGACCTGGTCTTGAACAACCTATTCTAAGTAATTCTGCTTTGAGCAGGGGTCTTGAATTAGAAAATCTTCAAATCTTCTAGCCTCAATACATCCAAAATTTTATATTTAAATTCTCCACTCTGAATTGTTTTTAATTGAACAAAAATGAGTAAACAGTTGAGGCTTCTTCCTCTTTAAGACATATTAAATGAATATGGTTTCCCACTGAAGCACAACTATCAACTACTATAAAAATACAATTATCAGGAAATACTACAAATACTAGGAAAAAAATGCAAGTCATGTGTTGCTGAGAATTACTTTCTAAACATTCTTCCATCAGTGTTCAGGAGTGCTATCTGCAGTTTGTCAAAACACATCTCTCTATTCTATGAAAACATTATAATGAATAGAAAAAAAGCTAAAAGCAAAGAGAATTAAAAAATGACAGGTACATTCTCCCTCCACATGGCTGATTAGTGTAATAACAGTTGTACTTGCTGACAAAGGTCTTTCTAGCCCAGTACCTGTCTCAGACAGGTGAGTGACTTATTGAAGTAGCTTGTCGATTTTCATCATTTTAAAAACTTAAATAACTACTATGATCATTTCTGACATGATTATATCATTTTGGATTAATTATTTTTTTATGAATTTAAACAAACAAGCAAACACACTGGTAAAATTGGAAAAATACCCAAAGTATCACACTTCTTCAATCACACCCCCAGCAATCATTTCCATCTTGCTCCAGTCTAATTCCTTTGTAATGCCATTTACTATAATGCTGTTTGATGATCTGCCATCAAATATACATTTCTATCCTGAATATGTCTCCACAGTGCTTTAACCGGCTGTTCTTTCTTCTATATTAGTATATGCAAATTAAGAATATGAAAAATAATACTTTGCTTTAAAACTTTGCTCACAGCATTATTGTAAGATTAGGCCCCAATGAAAACATTAAAGATATGTGCCTTCAACCTATATAACAAGAGCTGAAGAAATAGAAAATTCCATAGTAAATTACTTTCTATAATTAGCTCTATAAATTTTTGATGTAGGTGTTCTGTTCCACTTTTATTTTCTCTTCCCCCAAATGAGAAGGGACTAATCAAAGCTCTTAGACAAAAAATCTTTTCTACAGAGAAGTAACCAGCTCACAGAAATATATAACAGGGGGGATACCCAGGAATATAATCACAATCATAACCACAGTTTGTTTCAATTACATTTGGGTCCTATACCATTCCATAAGAGATTCTTGAAATCCACATGAGCTAGGAGCTCACATGTTCAAGATTGCCAGAAAACAAGGGAGACTTCTCACTCTGTAGCTTTTGGAAAAACACATATATTTCAAGTTTTAGAAAAAGTCAACTAGAAAAATAAAAAGAATTCTTTAATTGGACATTCAGCCATCTCTGCTATCCCGGACCAGGAATATCAATGGCCAAGATTTTAAACATATGTGTATATATGTATATATAAAAACACCCACACGCATACATATATATATTATACATATACATCTATATGCAACACATTGAAACTAAATATTTAGAGAAGCTTTTTTTTTTTCTTTTTCCACAAATATGTGCCTTCTGGCGTATCTAATTCTGTAGCAAACATCAGAAGAGATTCTCCCAAACTGCTAAGAATTACACAATATTTTATTTGTTAATGAGGAATTATGCCAAAGGCTGGCATAATGGTTTTAAAATGTGAGAAGGGTCTTCCATAGGATGAGGATGAGCCTTATAAACCCTAATACGATATAATAATAGTAATAAAGGAACTCTCAACTGCTTTAGAAAGATTCTCGAGTGTCTAAAATTCTAACTTGGGTTACAGATACTTCATGAGGAAGCATAAAAATATCTCAGAATGAATGGAAATTCTTGAATAAAAAGGCAATACTAAAGATACCAGCACACCAAGAATCTTAAATCCAAAATGTTATTTGGGATAACCACAGATCCCTTATAATATCTGCATAATACAGAATTTAATACAAAATATGTATATATTTGAGAAGTAATGTTATGAGAACAAGTTAGGATGGCTAATACAGGGTTTCAGAAGCAAGTAGCTGAAGGAGAACACTGAGTTACTTTAATGAACCTGAAAATAAAACAACTGGGCTCACAACATTGCTGGAGTTAAGAAATTAAGATAACAGAAGAATGAAGACTCAGCATTTTCTAATAAGGAGAGTATTGACAAAATTCCAAAAATCAGGTGTGTTCTTTTCAGGTAACAAAAATTAAACAATCCACAGAGATTCAGAAGATTTGGAATAAAGTGATATATTAAGTACTATGTATGCTAAGGGGTAGTACTGCTTCTTAATTGATTCTGTCCACAAGCACGTCAACACCAGCATGGTAGAACCTAAATCAGGGCCACCTGCACAAAAGCATTACTGGAAGGTGGAGGAGCATTTAAAAAACTCATGCGCTTTTCAGGGCACAGATGCAGTTCTGGAGGCATAAGAACAAAGGCAGTTTTCGAAATAGACTTTAAGGTGACTCATGCCATTGTAAAGCAAAAAGTCCCCAGTTTTAAAGCTTTTTTCTTTACCATGAGTGTGGTCAAGCACTGGAACAGGCTTCCTAGCAAGGTGATTGATGACCCATGCCTGCCAGTGTTCAAAAGGCTTTTGGATAATGCCCATAGTAATGTGCTTTAACTTTTGGTTAGCGCTGAAGTGCTCAGGCACTTAGATTTGATGATGTTTGAAGATCCCTTGCAACTGAAATATTCTAATATACATCACTGTAGCATTGCGAATGCCTATTGATCCCAATAACAATATGGTAACACCTATTGTGTGTTTCTTCTCTTTTCTCCAGAGAGAGAATTTACAACAGGATGTTTTGAAATACTAAACCATATTTGTAAACACATTTTGTTGGATAGTTATGCTGGAGAAGACTAATTCAGAAACAAACCTTGATTTTGAAAGAGTGAGTAGATTTGTAATAATCTGCAGCATTTGTAGAAGAGCTCATTCTAGTGTTTGGCAGATTCCCCAAAAAAAAGCTTTTACTTACTTACATACATACAATATATCTGATTTTTTTTTAGAGTATGCTATTCAGAGAAGAAATATATGTCCTTTCTGAAACTGTAAACATTTTTTACATGCACAAGATATAGGCAGCCAAAGGCCTTGACTTAATACTGTATGAGAAATCCATGCAGAAAAGGCCTAAGGCACTTGCAGTAGATATTCTGTGCTGCTACTGTTTTATTTATTTTATATAGTTTTCAAAATATCTGTATTTTCATAGACATTCTATTGGTGTTTCGCATATTATAAGGTATAAATAACTAATACTGCATTGCTTTGCCAGGGTGAGACAAGGTCTTCAAGGTTTAGACACCAATATGGCAAAATATTACTGTACATGGGTGCTGTTCATGGGTGCTGTGTCCATAAGCTTGTTCAGTGAATAAAGGTATGGTTTTAAAAGAGTACCAGAATACCCACAGTGTGTCTTTCAGTGTCAACCTATTAAACATTTGAAGGAACAAAGGAATATTCATCCCACAACGAAGCATTAATTACATTAGACAATTTATCTCAATAGCTGTTTTAGAATAGACCTTGATGCCTTCAGAGAAGTCTGGTAGATTTTATTGGTCTCTATTGCATTCTCAGCATATTCTTGGAATAATTCACTATGCTTCGTTTAATCTGTGTCAGCATATGTTTCCTGACATAAGCACTAAAATCTGTGCTTCTGTATACAGTGGTGCGAGAGGAGAGGAGAGGAGAGGAGAGGAAAGGAGAGGAGAGGAGAGGAGAGGAGAGGAGAGGAGAGGAGAGGAGAGGAGAGGAGAGGAGAGGAGAGGAGAGGAGAGGAGAGGAGAGGAGAGGAGAGGAGAGGAGAGGAGAGGAGAGGAGAGGAGAGGAGAGGAGAGGAGAGGAGAGGAGAGGAGAACAAAAACAAAGAGATGTCATGAGGCTAGAAAGGGCTGAACATTGAATGTACAGGACAGAATGCCAAAAGGAAGATTAATCAGTTCCTTAATTCTGTTTTCTGGGAGTTTTTCTTAATCAGGCTTTGGAGTTGGAGGGAAGGAAAAGTTTTCCTGTCTGTTTTGCTTCTGATAATAAGAACAACTCAAATAACTGACAAAACAGCAAAACATGTTCCTGTCTGGATTATAATGTTTCTAAATCTTGACACTTAATATTCAGTTCAAGTAAAATTATGTCCAGAGATTCCTGAGAGATTTATCTCTGAAGGAACAAGGAAAGCATGTGAGGAGATGAGCTTCTAAGCCCTTGCAAGTGTGGCATTGCTGAATGAATGCTGAAATATCCTAAGGCTGGGATGCTGCTATTTGGTAGTCTAGAGATGACTACCAAAAAGCATCAGTGTGGTCCTTTAGTAAATCTGTAGTAATTTGCAGCTTTCTTAAGGGAGCATAAAAGCGATATTATGTTTGGATCTGGGTTCAGACTTCAGAGGAATAAATCTGAATGAATGGATCCTATGTATTCAATGTTTAAAGTGAAGAAATGCCACTGGGTCTACCATATACTATCATATACTCAGTGAATGAACAAAACTATCACAGTGCCTTCTGCATGAACCAGTCAGGTATCATTGATACGTGATATGCCCCATGCTCTTAATGCTGAATAGGTTAGGAATCATTTACTGATAGTCTCACACTACACGTAGCAATTTCAGTAGTGCTGTGACCAAAAGCAGTAAATGACTGCTTTAATCCATATTTACTTAATGACTGTACTAGGGTTAGATAGTTGCCATCTGATTTCCTGTCCTCAGATAGTCTTTTCTCTTAGGATTGAACATTATACCTTGAAATCCCAAGAGAGGAACAATAGTTTGGACTGCCAAATACAATGGAAAGGACAGGTCCTATTGGGTACCTTTGGTAGTTGAATTCTCAGAGAAAGAGGAGCTAGAGCAAGGTGTTCCTGAAGCAGCAAAGATGTACCAGAAGTGTGATTGCATAACAACAACACAAGTAACAATAATTATACACAAATGAACCCAGTGTCATGCTTCCACATTCCAGAGTAATATTTACATTCTAAGAACCATAATTTTATACTAAAATCAGATTACTCAACAGCACAAGCAGGAAAATATGCAGACAAAACTTGAGGTTAATTGAGTGTAAAGATTTATGAGGAAAGTAGTTAAGGTGACTGGGAAATATGATGATAAATATAATTCAATTTAAGTAACTGTAAAGCCATTTTCACTTAAAAACAATGGAACAACTTATGCATTTTCTAGGGGTCTTAATTAATGCATGGAAATGATCCAGGAATCATTTTGACAGTAAAACCCCAACTTCTGTTTAATAGTGTATGACAGTGAAAAAGAATATACAAAACATAAGGAACAGAATGAATAATAGAGAAAACTATTGTTACACAGATCTTCCAAAATATGCAATATTAGTCATTATAGATAAAAAGGATGTTTTAGACTTTCTATGTCACAGGAAAAAAAGCTTAATAAAAGTAAAACTGTCTACCAAAGAAAGAAGAGAAAAATAAGGATGTGTAGTAAACACACATGAAATAATGACGGCTACTGCAAAAATAGATGAGGATGATACTTTTTTTTTTTTTTTTTTCCTAGAAGAAAAATAAGGCATATTCAGTGGACTTAAAAGCAACATTTTCAAAACTGAAAAAGGAAGTTTTTCACACAGTACATAATTAGCAATTACAATGAATTGCAAAAAGTTAGCAAGAGTTAAAAAAAAAACAAACAACAGACATTTATAGGATTAACAAAAGTATTCAAACAGTGAGTGTGTATAGCATTGCTGTAAGATATATACAACTCTGCATTTGAAGCCCCTAATTATTAGGAACCATGGGCAAAAATTTAAGCAGGACAGATAAACTCTCATTTGTGCACTACGCATTTCTAGCATCCACCTTTGAAAGCATTTGTGCCAGCCACTGCTGCAAACAAACCGCTGAACCAGTTGGATTACAAATCTGGTCCATGATAGTGGATCCTACGTCCCTAAGGTTGGAAAGTAACATTTACTGGGAAGTGAATAATGGAGCCAGAACTAAAACTGGAATTGCTTACTGTAGAGGAATAAACACCAGCAAGCCTCATTTTATTAAGTAGCTGAAGCTGCAGCCATTCATTCTGCCATTTTGGAACTGACCCTGCCCTATTTCTTTATTTTTGCCAATTTGATATCTGTTTCCATGGAAACACAAGTAGAACTAGCCACCAGCTGAGTCAATCTCAGCTGCTGGCTCCCAGTCCTCACGTTTTGTTCCGTTTCCTTGGAAACTGATGTCAAATCAGAAAGACAAGTAAAACAGCTTCTGCTCTTTAATATTTACTCTTTCTTTGGACCTGCTCTAGATCCTCTGGGCCAGCGGAAGGTTTACAGCTGACTTCCATGGCCATTCATTTTTGTCCTCTCTGGCATGGCTGCCAGCCACCAGTGGGCCCCAGCAGATGCAAGTAAGAGTTCTCAGTTTCAGCTACTGCTGGTGGGCCGCCTGCTGTGAGCTAGAATGGTAGGGTTTGAAAGCAGGCTACAGATTTAGGAGACATTTGGCTCTCACCGTCTGTAATATTTCAAATTGGAAGGGAAGAAATTAAATTTATTTAAAAAATAGTAGGGGAAACAGATGGGCTTAATGATATTTAGAGAAAAAATTGACTAACGAGCTCTGACCTGCATTAGGCTGAACACCCCCAGAAACTACTTCAGCCAATTATATACTTCATTTCATAATGTACATTTGACAAAGTTCTCTCTGATCCAGCTGTTAGCTGACTGAATAGCACAATGTAAACAACACCTCTAAACACATCTGCTTATGCATATGTACGTATGTGGAAAAAGACCATGATCTGATTGTCTCAAATCAGTAAAGAATCTGCATAATTCTACTTGAGTACATGAATTAGAACCAGACATCTTTACCAATACTCCCACGTTTTCCTCTTGTGTATACAGACATACACACATGCTCTCCTCTGTACATACTTTCAGGGCAGAGTATTTTCCAGTTCTTTCAGCAGCAGTGCTCATGACTGAAGGCAATTATTAAAGGAAAAAAATCATAAAGAAATGCAAAAACAATTAAAAATAATATTAAAGGATATGAAAAACAAAACAAAACAAAACAAAACAACTAGAAAAGCATTCAGGTTACTAATCTAGGACTTAAGTACAACTTTGTGTGAAAATGGTACTTGATATACAGCTTTGTATATCAATATATTTTCACTTAATTTTCACTTATTTTTTGTTTAAAAGCACACAAGTAAATTGATTCCACAGGACAGAAGTCTGTCCTAAAGAAAGTTTTTATATTTGGTGGCCTCTGCTCTTAGTTAACTGGTCTGGTAGCATACATCATTATGCTCTCCTTAAACATGTTTTTACCCTTTCTTTCCTTTCACACATAGTGTATGAACTCCTTTTTGAGTTTCCTTTACATCACATCTTAGTTATGTCCACACAACACTCACTGAGAAGCAGCCTGGCATTACTACCTTGAATAACTTCTAGAATCGTATGTTTAGTTGAATTCACCTACAGTCCAAATAATATTTTTGGAATTTTCATTTATTCAGGTACTATGATTGGAGAAATCTCACAGAAAAGACATTATGACACTCAGGCACAACATTTATTCCTCCAGGCTAGTTGCACTTGTATCCCTCTACCAAGAAATACTCAACAACATCTTTGTGCACCTGCAGAATTATCAGTAAGATAACACTGATTTTGTTCTGGATTAGTTATTTGAAAGAAAACTGCTGGCAATTTTAGTTGTTTTAAGTCAAGCTTCTTCAGTCTTAGTCAGAAATGTAGAATGAACAGTTTATTTAATCTGTATGTGTGTTTCCTCTACTTTAAATAAAAATCTAAAATCCAATCTTCCACAGTATCAGTAAGACTTTGCATAGAAAATGAGATAATAATCTCTAGGTTTGCTGCTGAAGTTATAATCAGAAAAGGCTATTTTACCTTACGAGCTTAATTCTCAGAAGCACATGTTTGGGTGCTGGTGTCTTCTCTAACGAAGCATCAGCCATGCTACTTCATGTCAAAAGCACATAGAGCACTTGCTGCAACTGACTGATAGTTAAGTCCTGACAAACCAATGCTTCTGGTTTAAGGGCATGGACAAGTTCTTCAAAAAGACAATATTAGGTGTGGTGGATTGACAGGAGCCAACAGCTAAACACTGGTGCAGCCACTCCCAATCCTAGTGGGACAGGAGAGATAATAGGAAGAGCAAAAGCAAGAAAACAAACGAATAAAGGTAGGGGCAGTTTAGTAAATGAAAGAAAGAAGGAAAACAAACAAACAAACAGTGATACAAAGGCAATCTCTCATCTCCTCCCACAAGACCAATGCATAGCTTGTCTCTGACCAATGACTCTTTGGAATACAACCCCTACACTTCCTCTACCCCAGCTTCCATTGCTGAGCATGTGTTACTGCTGAACATGAGTTGCTTGGCATACTGTTGAGTGTATGGTGAGGAACATCTCTTTGGCTAGTTTGAGTCAGCTGTACAGGCTGTCCCTTCCCAATCTCTTGTCCAGCCCCCAGCCTATACTCACTGTGCGTGCAGAGTGGTAAAAAGAAAACTTTGAAGCTGTACAAGCACTGCTTAGTATTATCCCGAATATTGGTGTGTTATCAACACTATTAGCCACAAATCCAAAACACAGCACTTCTATGAGGAATGTTAACTCCATCCCAGGCAGAACCAGCACACAAGATTACACAGAAAATATTTTCTGTGCTGTGTTCTATGACTCTTTCCAAATACTCCCTAGCATGTCCTAGCACTATAAGTTTTGATTGCTACTCTGAATATTTTCATGAAATTTTATAACACCAGTGCCTTGTTCCCACATAGCACTGAAGAACTCAGAATGTAACATTTTTTATCCAAACTCAGGACTATTTTACTCTATATACATCACCTAAAGGCTTACTACTTATACTTTTTTCTACTATTTTAATATTCAGAACCAAAGTTTTGCAGTGTGTCCCCCCCCCCCCCCCCCCCCCCACCTCCCCGAATTCTTCACAATCAGCCCACATTTTTACTACCTGGAATACTTTACTATTACCACTAACATTTTGTCAGCTCATCATTTGCTTTCTCTTCCACTGGAGAACACTAGTCCCAGCCCAGATCCCTGAAGAACTCTACCAGCTATATCACTTCTTTCTCGAGTATGACTGTTAGTAATTCCTTAGTTTTGTTTCCTTGTTGGAATGGATAAAGTTTTATATCCATTTGAGGGCTTCTATTTTTCTATGGCTGGTTAATGGCTCTCCATGAGAGACTTTGATGAAAGAAATTGTCAAGTCCTTTTTGGAGACCTAGCAGGCTGTGTCATTTTCTGTTCACTGCTTGCTGGCTTCTTCAAAGTACTTCACTGAGGTTTTGAATCATATGTTCCTCCACAAGTGCCATGCCAACTCTTTGTCAGTGTAGCATATTTATCTCTAATTCCTCTCTTGATTACAATTTTTGTCAATTGGTCTGCTACAGGCATTAGCTTAAAACTTTGAGGTTTCTACTCTGTCTTGAAAACATGACAAGACATTTGCAACTTTTCTTTCAGATATCAAAGCAGTTCTGAGCTAATAATTATGTATGGCTGCCAGTAGTTTCACTACTACTTCCTTGAATTTCTTTAAAAAGCTTGGGAGAATATAATCTGGTTCTAGTGATTTATTTGTGAATAGTTTGTCTATTCCTACCAGAAACTCCAGTCCCTCTTCAGTGAGTTCATCACAAGGGTTCTAGCATAGGAATCTCCACAAGCTCTTCAACAAATACTTTTGCTGAAAAAAGCAGCAAAACAGTCATTTAATCATTCTATATGGCCTGTTTTCTGCAAGTAATGCTATTATATTCTGATCAAATATTATCCCTAAAGATTCTCTGGCAAGCTTACTGCTCCCAATATGTAGAGAAAGATTTATTATTCATTTTTGTGCATTTTGCAGGTTGGTTTTAGCCTGCTTTATTGTGTTCTACATTTAACCTACCAGAATTTATGATCCTTTCTATTTTCCTCATTTGGATACAGCTTTGTTTTTTTGAAGGATGTCTTCCTGCTGTTTAGTCATGCTGAGTTTCTTCTTTTTCAAGTCTTACTTGACATGTGGCATGCATTTACTCTGTATCTCCAGTATGAGATTCTTAATAATGTCTAGGCCACCTGCAAAGATTTAACTCTCTAGGGTGTCCTCTTTAGTGTCTCTTTAAGAGGCTTCATCAGTTTTATGTTGTTCCCCTTTCTAAAGTTGAGTATCACTCTAATGCTTTTTTTTGGCTGCTGTTGCTTCTTCAAAGCTATTGAAGCTAAGCAGGCTTTATTTGTAGCTACAGAATAGCCCTTCAAATATCAACACTTCACAACAGATTCTGTATGCTATTCAGAATGAAATCAAGGGTTAATTCTCTCTTCATGGGTACTCCTATTTGTTGAAGTATGAAGCAGTCACTGCTCCTAAATAAGTTAGTCTGAGTAGCACATTCTGATGTGACACTTGTCCAGTTTACATGTGCATTTTTGCTCTTGCAATATTTTTGATTCCCTCAGTATATCAATAAAAGCTGATCTTCTGACTTTGTGGTTAGTAGCATGTGGTTGATAACATAGTTAAACATTTGAAAGGTATAGGAATTCCATCTTACTCACTAATTGATTAACCTGTTAATCTGATTTTACTCCAAGTTTTATTTAACAGACAGCACTACTCTGCCACTGCCATGGCCTACTCAATCTTTCCTGCTTATTGATATTTTTATTATAGTAATGTCCTTATGTAGAGTTAGACATTCTCAATTGGGCATTCTTAGTTTCCACATTTTATCTCTATATCAATGCTAGAAGCCCATACTGAATGTGATTCATTGATCTGGTTTTCTCATCTGTATCTTCTAAAAGGGCACTTTTTTTTTTTCTTGTTTATTACCATAACAGGACAATTCAGTGTGAAACCTTAAATACTTGAAACATTCCAGAAGATATCATAATGAATTTTTAAATATTTTAAAATATTTTTATATTTTAAATATAAAAAATACAGAAAATATAAAAATACAAGTATTTTTATATTTTTAAATATTGACAATGTTATCATATGGTTGCATAAGAGGAAATATCTAATGATAACTATATAACTAGCACTAAGATATCAAGGAATGCAAATGTTGCTATAAACAGATAAACAGATTTTAAAATTTTACAAGAAATATTGTCATCTTTTCTTGAGTCTAACACTAACATCTTTTTATCCTTGAGAACTAAAAAATCTCGTCTATCTCCCCTAGTACACAAGTTTGTGTTTTAAAAGTTATTACTTGTTACCTTCTAAGGCCACAGTCATTCAGTTTGTGCCAGTGTTACAGCTATTTGTGCTGAGAGAAGACAGGCCAGTTGCAAAAGCTCAAGGTAAACTGTAGAATTACTATAGCATTATATTATGAGAGAGAAGTGTGTGTGATTGCATGTCTACACAAAGACTTACTGAACTGTATTAAGCATTTAATCGGATTATGACACGGCTGTTGCACAGGGAGAAGTGACTCTGTAAAAGATTTTGTGATTTCAGACTTGTGGTTTCATTCCACAGCAGGTGTATCCATGAGCAACTGAAATGAGAGTGAACTGGTTTCTTATGTATTTTTAACTTGTGGCTAGATTCTCCAAGTCTAACTGTGAAGAGCCTCTGCAGCAAGGTATTTTGATGTTTGCCTTTGGAAAGAGGAGTAAACTCTCACTGAAAACCTCCTCTTAGTGGAGATGCTACCAGAACCTCTCCTCCATACAGCTGACTGTTTTCATGAAATCTGTAGCAATGCTAGAGCCTTAAGACTTACACCAGCTGTGTCAAATTTATCTGAAATTGGTTGCTTCAAAATTTATTAGGCAATAGAAATAAAAGGTACACAAAGAGCACCCTTGCATATAGACATTGCTTTCTTAAGAAACCAGGAAAAATCCAAGATGTTTTCAAGAAGGAAATAGACCCCTACCAGTGGGGCAAAACTCTTCCACAGCCAGCAACATACATAGAAGAACTGGAATTCCTGATGGCTTTCAAGCCCAAGAACATGGCAGGTGAAACAAGCAAGAACGCCTTCTAGTTCATATTACTGGAGTAAGCTGGTCTGACAGAAACAGTCAAAACCAGATCTTATCTTTGGAAGCAATTCCAAATTCCAAATTCAGCCTAGGAAGAAACTAATGAGAAAAAATGGCTGTTGATCTCTTCAGTAACATCAGCAAAAGAAAAAGTATTACAGAGGATGCAACAAGAAGTCTTATGAGGAGCAACTGAGGGAGCTGGGGAGAAGAGGAGACTCAGGGGCGACCTTATCACTCTCTATAGGTACCTTAAAGGAGGCTGTAATGAGGTGGGGGTTGGTCTATTCTCCCACGTGCCTGGTGACAGGATGAGGGGGAATGGGCTAAAGTTGCGCCAGGGGAGGTTTAGGTTGGATATTAAGAAAAACTTCTTTACTGAAAGGGTTGTTAGGCATTGGAATGGGCTGCCCAGGGAAGTGGTTGACTCACCATCCCTGGAGGTCTTTAAAAGACGTTTAGATTTAGAGCTTAGTGATATGGTTTAGTGGAGGACATGTTAGTGTTAGGTCAGAGGTTGGACTAGGTGATCTTGGAGGTCTCTTCCAAGCTAGATGATTCTGTGTGTGTGATTCTGTGTGAAGAAAAACAGGTGAACAGAAGTAGCACTATGGGATTTTCTCAATACTGTTTGACAACGAGAAGCATTTTATGTCAGAAAGTGCTTTTGCAGGATGTGAGAACCAAGCCTACAGTACTCTATGTGTCAAATTTATCTGAAATTGGTTGCTTCAAAATTTATTAGGCAATAGAAATAAAAGGTACACAAAGAGCACCCTTGCATATAGACATTGCTTTCTTAAGAAACCAGGAAAAATCCAAGTAGGAGGAACCTTACCATTCCTCTGTAGGAGATTGGAATATAGCTACAGAACTTTTAAACCTGTCTCTGCCTTTAGCCATAGCCTGTTGTTTTTATACAACAATTTTTTTGTCTGTATGTCAGATACTGAATAACTGTCCTACTAATGGTTGGAGGGACTGGATTAAGACTCAGTCATTGTAACTGTTAACTTGGTCTCTTACAGCTTTTGTAGATGTGCATTTCACGGGGAAAACTGATGTTCAGGGTCATGATTGCAGAGACCAATCTGAAAGATGACAGATCAAACATCTCAGCTGTTTTCTTGCCTCTATTGGGGTATAGAATCTTCATTCCAACAGAAGCCCTTTCACTTCCCTTATATTTTTAGATATAGACTGCCCATCCTCAGCTTTAAGACCAGGATACATTCAAATTAACCATTTTGTGAGTAATTCCAAACAACAAACAATACTGTCAATTTCTAGGTTCCTCATTTTGGTTCTTTTGACTGAAATATTTATGAAGACACAATTAATAGAAGACCACCTGAAAGTCAAATTTTCACAGGCCAAATGCAGAACTTTCACACAGGGAGCCAATGAGTATTCAGTTAAAACCTCACTCAAAGTACAAAGTAACTAAAATAAATGATAGTGTTCAGATCTTTGGAGCCTACATTTTGTTCAGTGTCTATCACTTGGATCTACTTTAACTGAGAAAAAGTATTCAATTAAAATTATTTCTTAGAAGCATGTGGGACAAGAGATATATGTGACATATTTTCATTCCAGAATTAAAACAGGAATACTACTAGAATAGTGTGTACTCTGTGATAGGTATTTTCCAAACACAAAACCCAATACCTGTTGAGGTATGCTCAATTAAAGAAATTCACCATTGTAGAATCCATTTAAAAAAATACAATTTTATTTATTTATTTATTTTACTAAAGAGATTCTACAATTTGAAAAGGCCAGCTTCAGGAAAGCAAATTGCAGTTCACCTAATTGCTTATATAAGATAAAAACATATGTACAATATTATAATTTGCTGCATAATACTTTTATTTTCTTACCTCCCCGAGTCCATTATCTTAAGAAAACATTCTGACTAATTTACATGGCAAACAACTCTAACACTAAGTTTTGGTCAATTTCATGTGAGTATTCAAAATATTATATGTTTTTATGTATGCATTCAGTGAATGTGAGTTTTTAAAATTTTGAATGGGCTTACACAGTTCCCAGGGGTGTTTCTAGTGTGCAGCCCTGTGGTCTGGACAGCACCAAACATGGAGAAAACATACATCATGTTTTTAGCACTATACAATCCACATTCAGATGTAAACTGTAGTCTTTGAAACTGCAATTAACATTATTTTTCAAACACATTGTATTTATGGTTTGATAACCTCACAGTTGCTGCTGCTGTCTACGAATATTTCAATCTAGTGATTCTGCTAAGGTCAGATATCAAGTCCATTAGTTTTGTCTTCTCTCTGTTCAGAGGAAAGAAGAGTTCTAACCCACCAAAGCGCTGAAATGAGCATTATTTCAGTTGGATTTTATGATTACTTGTAATATTATGTTTGGTTTTATATGAGCAGTGAAACAGTTAACAACACTGACAATTGAAATTTCATCAATTGCAATGTAGTTGGAGGTAATGAAGTAAACAGGGTTATTGGCAGAGCTTGAAACAAGCTCTGCAAATGTAGGGCAGAAGTGTCTGCACAAGACAAATTTCAGTTATGTTTTCCATATTTATTGACAATCAGAATGACTGGGGAGTCTTCAAAAACAAGTTCAAACTCTAGGGAATGATTGTGAAAGCTCTTTTCAGACTATAAAATGATTTCTTGAAAGGTTTCCCTTGCAGTTCAAGAGACATCATTTCAGAAATTATATTCCAATAAGAAGTAAAATCTTTTCCTAATAAAATTCCAGAACTACACTGTGAAGTAGGAACAAAGGAAAACCAATGGAACAAAGTATCATACTTCTTTTAAATATTAACATCACAAGAGAAATATATATATATATATATATATATGTATATATATATATATATTCTTTCTCACTGATTGTCAAGTATTGGAGAATAGAATAATATTCCTAGATTGTCCTCATATAATCTACTTTTCAGATGTTGCCAGTTTCCATGTTGGAGGTTATAAACTCTCGGACTCTGCCAATCTGCATAGAGATAGAATGAATTTTTATTTTATTTTTATTTATTTTTTCTGGTTCTGTATTGTTACTGCCATATTTCTTGCTGACAAACCCTCCATGTCCAGAAATTCAATTTTTTTTTTTTTTTTTTCTGTTCTCTTCTATTCCATTCTGTTCCATTCTAAATCTTTACTAGAAACTTACCAGAATGCTGGAAAATGTGTACAGGTGGCATTAAGCTATTATCTCCTTCCTAACAAAATCTCTAGCATGACCTTTCTGGGAATGACATTAAAATAGGAACAATCAGTATGGGTGTTTGCACATGCTATTACTGAAAATAAACATAACAGTAGGAAATATAAATCCTGAGCATCTCCACAAAGAATGCCATCTAAGCAGTGACCTCTCCTTCACTTATCTTGTATGAGCTCTTACTGAAATCTGCTAATGGGTTCTGATAATCTATTATTTATTGCAACAGACTCTAATAGAGAGTCTTAGCAGAGAAGTCTCCTGTGCTTACAACACATTCATATAAAATCAGAAGTGCAAAGAAATGTAGCACCTTCAACTACAGATAGGATTTCTTTTGGTTGCAGTTGTTCCATTTCTAAGTACATTTAAAAATAGAACCTTTCTTCCCCTTAAATATGCAACATGACCTGTTTTCATATAAACTAATGTATATCGCCAGGTTCTATAGAAAGCTGTAGATATGCAACCATGAGTATTAGTTGGGCGTGAGGACATACCTCCATGTTATACTTTTCCACTGTCCTTCTCAAAGGATCCACAACCTGCCAGCAAATCAGGATGCAAAGATCAATCAGTAGCATCCCTCCAACTATCACCAGTAGCTTCTGGTCTTTAATGATCTGGAGAGACAAAAAATAAAAAAATAAAAAATAAAAAAAGAGAAAAAAAAAGGGAAAATCCCATGAGCCATAGATAGATCCCTGTACAGCTTTACTCCTATATAGGGAGAAAAACACAATTTGCTAATAAAAAAGTATTTTAACAATGAATGGAGAAAAGTTTCAGAAATATCAAAAGATGAAAGCAAGAAGACACAATTATTTTAGTTTGTTTCATGGTTGTTAGAAGTATCAAAAGTACATTCAGACTTCTAAAGAGAAACTAGAAGTTTTCCTAAATATTGATATTGAAGTCCAGGCGTTATATTAACTCTTAGACAAAAATAATAAATAAAAAGTATATTTTAGAGATCCACTATTATATTTATTTATGCAAATGTGAAAAAGTGTGACATCACTCTCAGAACACCAGCAGCTGAGCAGGAAATTAGTCTTCACTAAGATTTACTGTGTTCACTTTCTCATAGCCTTCTTGGATCTGGAAAACATGTTTGCAAGATATTTAAAGATAAGTTGGTTTTGGAGGTGTGGGTTTTTCTCTATGTATATAACTCTTTCCTCTTTTATCTAGGGAATGGAAAAGGATGATGTATTTTTTCTCTTTTACAATAGTGAGAGGCTTTTATGCAGATTCTACTTAAAGCGTGTTTTTAATTTTACATGAATTTTAGATTAAATAAGAAAAAAATGCTAATAGGAACAAGCCAAACTATGCGTTACAGTCTTGTACAGCTGTATACAATCCCTATATTATTTCTACTCTTACACAAATAGCAAATCAGATAAAATACACTATAAGTGCATTATTTCATTTGCAAAGTTGTAAGCGTGTTTAAAATACCAGGCTTAAATGATTCTTGTGCCTATGTTTCTGTTTCTTTAAATGAACTTATGCTTCTGTTCCTAATGAACACTCGTACAATATTCAAAAGGTATTACCAAATTGTTTTAACATGAACAAATCCACATACTTTTCCGTAATTTTCTTTCTTAGAAAGAGTTGGTTTAATCTGAATGAAATATTCAAAAATATTAAGTCTGAGAGGCTTAAAAAAAATGTGATTATTTCAGTTCAATTTGATAAACTTGTTAAGATTTTGAAAATGCTTTACAAAGCCAGTAGTGTCAGCTAATCTTAATATAGGCTAGACTGCTATTCCTGCCTAGAATAAAATTGTATTTGCATTGAACTCCTATCAAGCTTAAGGAAAGGATAAAAATAAATACAATTTGAAATAATGTAAGAAAGTTAAAAAGTTTTTTTTTTTCATATTATTTAGAGAGATGCATTCCTGATTTTGACAGAAGTTTCTGCAGTACTGTACACCACTCTATTAAGCTGCTAGTTTATTTTGTGATACATTTGGAGTAAATTAAGTGTAAAAATAAGGCTAGAAATCAGAATGATTTAAAGGACTTGAGGCACTATTTTCATTTAGTGAGACCAGATATTTAAATCCATGTAGCCAACATCATCAGAAAGGACCAGAAAACTATACTTTTCAATATGTTTGCACAGGTAATGAAGCAGCATGTCCATCTCATCAGTGCCCTCATCAGAGAGGGAGGGTGAAGGGAAAAGATGCAACTTTCATTGTGTTTTGTCTTACTGTTGAACTGTGTTGTAAAGAGAACTTTGCAAGGAAAAGGTGTCTTGGTGGTAGCAAGAGGTTGTTGCAATGTATTTTCTCATTAAACTAAAAGGAAAGCAGGTATTAAATCAAGATTCTCTGTATCTGGTCTTCTTTGGGAAACCACAAGTATGCCTAACCTTTAAGTTGTTTACAAAGTTACAATCAAAGCTGAAAAAAAGGCTGTTAATGACTCAGACTGCCCTCTGTAAAAAATTGCCATTCATTGTTCATCTCTTATCCGATGTCTCTAAACAGGACTTAGGTGAAATATACCTAAGTGTTGCTCCTGGTAAGAGCAGAGACATAAGTTAGAAAACCATAGGAAGTCATTTCCTAATATAATTTGGATTTAGATGAGATTTGGACACTTCTGTCCAAATCTGTGATCCTGAAAACAGCTTTCTAATAAAGTTAGAAGTATTTTTTATCAGACAAGCTGTCCAATAGAAAGTTCCACAGCAGGCTTACTAGCAGGAAAAGCCAGTCCTCCCTCAGTCACTACTCCGTCAGGGTCCCTTTGGGAGTGTGCTCTCTGTCCCCAGTCCCTTCCCAGTCATCTCTGGACCTTTGGTGCTTTTGCTGGGACACAATACTTTGCTGGATTCAAAGTAGTGCTGTAGATGGTCCTTCCTATGTTCTTGCCCAGAAATCAGGGTAAGTGTTACTCTCAGGCTATGATTTGCAAAGGAACTCGTATTATAGACAGAGAGAGAGGCAGCCCATTGTCCTCCACTGGATAGATTTTAAGAGACAACCACTTCTTTGAAAGCAAGAATGTGTCCTTCACAGGAGGAGTCATTCATTACATCTAAAGCCTTTCCCTCCACCTGCCCTGAGATCCAATGGGCTGTACAATTCAAGAATTACCCCTCACAGTCTCACCATTCACTAACTCACCAAGCAAAGTGCATTGAATCTTACATACTCTTGTGAGCAACATGAAAGGATTATAAAATCATAATCTCTTTTCAAATTGCACCCAGAGGGTCACATTACAACAACTAGAAGTTAACCAATGTAGCAGCAACCCTTGATTCATACTGAATCCATGCAGAATTCACCCATTTTGCAGTATTTTATATTTTTCCTAGGATCTTGGTCTCATCAAGGATCTGTTCAGAAAATATACATGCTAATATACATGTATTTGTGTGTATATACTTATATGGAAGATTTTCACATTTATCAGAAACATTAATCTTTAAGAATTAACATTTTAATTAAGGTATTTCTTACTTTCAGGTACTGCTATCTTTCCATTGTAATGAACAGATATACTCTAAAGAACTTTCATTACCTGTTTCTGAAACATCTGAAAAAATTCATACAGGAATTCTTGTTCTACAAACTTTCCAATGTACCAGATTTTAAAATTGCTCTTAAATGGCAAGCTAATTTATTTTACTGGCATATATTGGTTGGTCTTTCTTTGTAATTGATGGTATTTATTTTATTGAAGTTGGCTGTTTAACCATTAGGTGTCTGGCCTCAGTCATTAGGCAGTGGGCAGAGAAAGAAACCTTCAAAGGAGAATCCAGCCCACCTACTTCAGGTACAATTTCAGATCAGAGAAATGAGTGTTCTGAAATGTGTCCCTTTCTACTCATCCTTTGCCATAAGTTTTTGAAGACCATTAACTTCAGCTAAAGATATGCATTTGAGAAATTTAAGCTATATGGAAAGAATCTGTCAGAAATGTTTCCCTGTGCTCTACTGACCCAGAGAAGTCCCTTGTAAAACAAACACACGCGCACACACACAAATAAATAATAATAATAATAATAAAGCAACATAAGCAAAACCAAAATCAATAATGACACCTTATATTTCCAATTAAAATAGTTAACATTTCTGTTGGGACAACAAGAACAGGTAAAAAAAGAGGCATCTAACCCACTGCCTTCCCAATTTTTATTGACTATTTTGAGATTGAAACTAGTGTTGCATCAGATGCAGATTTACTAAGACCTAACAATGTTAATCAAAGTAGTACATCAATATCAGAAGCAAAAGAGTGAAAGGAGACTATTAAAATCAGCAATACTGATAAACCACTCATAAGCATGGTCAAAAGGCATTGCTATATCTGACATTATCACTTCATATTGCTAAGCACCCTTTCTTGATCATGCTCATCTTTTATTTGCATCTGATCAGATCTGACTAGTGCATATCTGATAATTCTTAGCCTTTTTATTTTTCTCTCTTTTTTTTTTTTTTAAATAATATTTCCTTGTTAGAGAAAATAGAAGCAGTAATACAGCAAACAAAAGAGCTTTTGCTTGGATACCTCTTGGAGCATTTTTTTTCCTGCATTTCATTGTGAATGGACATTTTCTATACAGAAGGGGAAAGGTACATAACAGCAGCTGTCCCAAGTAGCAGGTGTTATTCATCCTTTACTTCTGCCAGACAGCAAACTGCCAGGATGAAGGCAAGGAAAAGCAAGTCTATAAGACAACCTGAGCAAGTGATCTGTAACGAGCTCTGTAAAACACTGCGCTGCCAATGTTGCATGCAGGGTAAACAGGCTGAAAGCAGGCCTCCTGAAGCCACCTCACACATGCAATGTGATCCGGCTTTGTACTTTGCAAAACTGTTGCAGTAATGCAGCTCTCGAGCAGGACTCTTCACCAAAACACTACATTTTCAGAATCAGACATTGAGTTTCAATTGTTTTTTTAAATTGGAGGCCAAATCAATGGGTACTTGACTCAGTCAGTGGTGTTGACAGCACTGAATTCAATGTTACCTTTACTGGAAGAAATGGGGTAACCCAATTTCTCTCTCACATTACGTTAGAATTTCCCAATGTTATATATATATTTATGTATATATATAGTCTTTTCATGCTTAACACCTACCTCAGTGAAATTATTTTAGACTGCAGGAAGGGAAAAAAAAAGATCTTAATATCTTTGTATGTGAACACTGTTGGGGAGAAAACATAAATGCTAACCTATGTTGGAGCTTCTTTTTCCCCCAGACATTTAAAGAGCTTTACTTCTGCAGATGATTAGCAATTTTATCCTCACATACATTTACTCTGCCATTGCCACTGACATATTACTAGCAGCAATTCCAAATGGCCTGCTGATCTCCCCACTCGACCTGCAGGAAGCCCAGCTTTCCTTAGTGCTAGCCATTACTCACACCCACCAGCACTCCTTAAGTTCAGTACGTTCACTCCTTGGGAAACACCAGATGTACTGAAGGAGTCTTGACTCAGATGTTGTGAATCCAACAGAATTTCTCTTGACTGACAAAAGAAAGTCATGAACAACTGAGGCTCCTTACCATCAGATATATCATTCTTCTTTCAGAGGAACATTCTGATTTTTTTCCCCTTTTCACCCTCCTCCTAGCATACAGAAAATCAATCTTGGGAGAAATGCATAGTAGCTAATAAAATCCATTTTTAGGAGTGCTCCTGACTTCTTGCTGAAGCCAAGCTCTCATACAGCAGCATCTGTGAATAATATTTTCTACCATCTGTGATTGGATAGGTGAATCTGTCTCATCCTGGCAGATCTTCCCACTGTTATAAATGCCATTGCTACCAGTCTGGACTATATATCTGGATATAAAGCTATTTGTCTTCAAAATAAATTCACTCAGAACAGAAACTGCTAGGCCATTTTCTCTTCAGCAATATTACTATATGAGCAAATGAAACTTTTATTCTTTTCTGAAAACTGCTGGCTTAGTGACCATGAAGAGAAGTTCAAGATCAAAGACCTTATCTGCCCTGGACTCAGCGGTCTGATCACAGAAGATGTGAAATCTGTCTAAAGCTCTGGGATGAAGCTTCTGCTCATTAAACTCAGGGATTTTCTCAAACTATCACAGGCTGTACTACCTGCCACGGCAATTTCAAATGCTCAATTGTTTGTTTATTTGTTTGTTTGTTTATTTTCACAGAACCTATATGATTTTTGTTGTTGCTGTTTTGTTGCTCTTGTTTGTTTTCTAAAGCACATCCATTGTGCTTTGCAGGACCATATCCTCAACCAGTGTATGGGATTAACAGGTAATTTGGCAAACAACAGCAAGAAATAATTAGACTTGCTTTTTGTGGTTAAGGCTAAGGAAAACTTTATTTTGTTATTTCTTAACTCATTAGAAACTTTGTATGTAAATGTAGTCTTTTCATATATGACATGGACCTTAAAGCCAAAATATGTTCTAAACCAAGACCAAAGACTCATATGTGAAGAAGACTTCTCCAGAATGCAACATTAGGTTTGTAACCTCTGAGTTTCACAAAAAGCTTTCCAACATGGATTCAATACTTCATTTCCTCCTGGGTGTTTTGTTGTTGTTGTTGTTGTTTGTTTGTTTGTTTGTTTTTATTAGAGTTACTTTGTTACCAGGAACCTCCTTTTTATCAGAATAAAGTATCTTTGAATTTAAAGGAAGATCTATGAGCTTTTTATTATGTATTTATTTGTTGAATTCATAGAAACGTAGTTTCTATGGGAATATTTTTGTATCTATTTACAGGCTATAACATATTTTTTTTTTGTTATTTTTCCTTAAAGAAATTTATTTTTGCCTGCTGAGAAGGTATTTCTACTTTCTTTTATGCTTTTTATCCACCCTTTCTAGTTCAGTTGACAGATACGTCCCTTGTCTTCTGAAACTTAGTTGGATGAACACAATGTAACTTTTTTTTTTTTTAGCTGTCCCCTCCCCAAACTCCTGGGAAGGAATATAGAGGGAAAACCCATTTAAAAGATCCCCCTGTGAAGCTTGCTAGACCTTATTCAATGAAATGAATAGCAATTAATGAAGTCCTTGCAAATCTGAAACCCAATGTTCCTCTCCCTGGTACATTCAGACTGAGCAGAAATCATGCCAGTAAGAGCCCTACCTCTGAACTAGAGGCAGAAAAAATAACAGAGTTTGTGGGAAAAAAACATATGATAAAGCCTACAAGGCTGGAAAAAAATGGACCTTTGCCTTTAGGATATTCTGTCACATAAATTACCCTTTAATTTCTCCCAGTATGATTAACAAACACCTTAGGGTGGCTCCCTTCATTCAGTGGGTCAGCACAGATGGAATGGTGCCACAAAAATTATGATGGAGAGTTAATGGTAGGTGAGCTTTGTCATATGTGGGCAAAGGGCCATCAATCTTTCAGTTATTATAGCCATTAATATTTTAAAGAACTATTCTGTAATACATTCTTAATTTCTATTGTGTAATGGAATGAGGAAAAGAGGACTATTGAAAACACATCATGCACTTGTTCCTAATAACTCCACAACACTTTTTCAACAGCTATTAACATATTTCCTATTATAGGTTCTATGATTAGTATTGGGAACACTTTTCACATTGCAATTATAGTTTTAATGAGTGAATGCTAACATTTTAAAGAACATACTTTATACCAGCAAGCTTTTTTGACCAAGTCACTGGTAGTAAAAGTGGAGCTTAAGAAATTTTACTCTCTTAGAGGTACCTCAATTTAATTAAAAATGTGCATATCTACTTTAAAAATATATATGTATGTGTATATATATATATATATATATATATTTTTTTTTTTTTCTATGATGATATACTTTGACCTCTTCAGTTTGAGAACTTTATGAGTTTTACTGCTTTCCAGGGTAATGGAGTGCCTGGTACTACTGATAGTAATGGTCAATTGGATATGACCAAAAAGCTTGTTATTCAGAATTCAGTAGCTGCAGCCACTAGCCTGTTAAACGCACACATTCCTAGAACATTTCCTCTTTGCTGTGTTGTGCTCAGAATAATTTCAAAGCATCTTTGAGCAGTTTTACCTTCTCAGTCAATGCACTGAAAATATATATGTTTTGTCTCCACACGTTGCTGCTAAGTGGAAGTATCCAGTTAGATGATACCTTACTGCTTTTCTATCATACAAAAGATAGCAGGAACAAGCATAGGGAGCAGATTTTACAAATTTTACAGAAGGTAGAGAAGGAGAGGGATTCAATGCCAACTTTAAAAAGTTGAATCTTTGAACCTCAGTTATTGCCACAATACACTGGAGAATCCATGAGATTATTATAATGATTATTATTATGATTATTATAACATTTTTAATTTAATCATAGAGGGCACACAGTGATATTATATAGCTACTTTCACAAAACTCTCTTTGAAAGATAAAAATGAAAAACACTAGTATTAAAAAAAAAAAAAGTGCTAAAGAAATCCAATTTGACACTATTAGAATCAAACCACTCTTGCTATATAATCTTTCAAAGAAGAGCCTTAGAAACGGACATTATCACTGTGGTTACTTCTGTATGCTGCCATAAGTAGAGCTAAATAGACTTTCTTGAGAAAGCTCCACACCTTGTCCATATAGCATATTGAATTTACCTTTGAGAGAAATGCATCTGTTGAGCTGAAGATTGCATGGGCCCTTACTATGGAGGAATTTCTACCAGGGATGTGAATCCTCATTAGTGCTAAAAGGGATTCCAATCTTTAGGAAAAAAGTACACAAAGGATTTGAATGGTCTAGAAGAAATGTTCTGATTTTGTTTGAGATAACATTAAAATATCTAGACTTTAATATTTTCCTTAATGAACAATTCTGTGGGAAAGCATACTACGTCGTTACCAAATAGCTAGGGACATCAATGCACTTGATTACATTTACAATCCAATTTCAAGCTATTCAGGAATAAATTGCCTCATACTGTATAGCGACATGTTCTTTACTTCTCTGTCATCCATTAGACTCATAATACATAGAAATTATAGTTGTAGCACCATTTATGAGCACTTATGTTTCATACATAGTTTTCACTGTTTTCATTGCTACTGAGGTTTAGCCTTATCAAATTGTACCATGCAGAAATTTACATACATAAATTACTTCAAAAGCAGATTTTTCTTCTAGATGTATAGTTCATTAGCTCAACTTTTTTTCTGTGACAGGAGCTTGAGATTTAGCTCCCCAGTCCAGATTTATATGAATGTAAATTTTAGAAATGTGATTCCTATTGTTCCCTGGCTGACATTTTGGCTGATCAGTTCTTACAAAAATAGGGATGTTTTTTTTACATCTAAATATGGGTTCTAGGATTTGGAATCTTTGGACTTAAAATTTATTGTTATTGCTATGGGGGGAGTAATAAAATAATTTAGTTTCTACTTGTATCGCTTTAGAAAGCACTATATCTGTATATGAATAACTCAGGAAGCAGTACTTAAATAATTTATACAGCACTATAAGTATCATGGATTATTTGGTCCAGTGGCAAGTATTTACAATGGAAAAACAAACAAACAAAAAACCACAAACATAAGCAGATTTCAAACTGCTGTCTCCTTTCTTACTCTCAAAGAATGACCAATAACGTTGAACTTTTCTTTAGGTACCCATATGCTGTTTCATTTTCAGCAGATGGCCTGTAATAGATTGTTGTACTGTTGGTATGGTTACATAAAGCAACTTACTGAATCCTGACACATCTCCTTTTCAGACTTATGATCTCTCATATATACTTAGTGAAATACATGTCTATCTGTCCTAAGGGAAACCCAACACATAGCTTTTTGTTATACACACAAAAAGCTGTAGCTACTTTGGAAAAAAAAAAAAAGCCTTAGAAAAGTATAAATATTTAAAGTCTGAAAATTGACCTGGAGGAATATTTTATAGTAGTAGTTACAAAGAGAACTGATTAGGTAATATGGTCTACACTCACGCTAATAAGAAAGAGTCATGTTTACAAATGCACTAAATAAGATGTAGCCTGTGAGGCTCTTACCTAAACAATATAATCTGGAAATTCTACTTTCTCTATTTTTAAGTGACTAAGACAATGAGTGTTGTTAAAAACCATCTGGGGCCTTTGTGAGAAAGACTATAGGTTTCAATAAATTATAAACTCCATAGATGGCTTGAAAAAAACAAACAAACAAACAAAAAAAACTGTAGAAAAGTTTATAACTTGAGATTACACTTATCCTATAAACTTTTTTTTTTTTTTCTTTTCTTTTTTCCAAAGGTTTTCAAGTGAGAGAAGAGGATAGTAATAAACAGAGACAAGTTGTGAGGAGAAGGTAGCAGCAAATCCTCTTGTAAGCATGTGGCTCCCAGCTGCTCTCTTCTCTCTGTTTTCTCCCGCACGGATGCTCTGTGCAGCTGCAGCTCCTGACAGTTTCAGTGTAGCTGGTACTATGGGGTGACAGCACACAGCCAGCTGCTGCCCACTCTGGCTGGAGGAGATGCTCAGAACAACCCATGTGGTCTGCTCTCCACAGAGGACGTGAATGGTCTCTTGCCCCTTCTACTCTACCATGCTTCTTCATTTACGGACCATTAAGGCTATGAATTGGGGAAGACGGATGGCTAAATGTGGGTTAAAAAGAGTGGGAAAGCAATGACCTAAAAAATTTGAGAAACCCCACTCTGCTCAACTCAGATAATGAATTTACCTCTGAAAAACGGAATCCTACAAGTGTGATCTTCCTCTGAAAACTGTACTCTGAGAGAGCTAAAGCATAACAAATCATTCTGGCAAACCCAGAAATTAATCTTTTTCACCGAGTTAGCACTTAACTGTTGTATACATGGGTCCAGCTTTCTCGGAACTCTTTTTCATTATGTATTTTTTCTGTTTTAAGTGAAAAAGACTCCAGCAGAAAGCTCTCTCTTTCATTATACATGTGCATGCCCAGAGAAGACTCACTGTGTATGCCCAGTAACACTGGCATCCTGCAGAAAATTAAGGCTGCACTTGTGTCCTATAATGCACATGGGGGAACAAATGTACACTGTAGAGATCTCAGTATTAGCAAGCTGTAGGTTTTCAGTGATTGACTTTTTAGCCACAGTATCAGCCTTCTGACATTTTCACGAGTCCATTCTTTTTAAAGAAATTGAAGAGAAAGAGAATCCAATTAAACGTAGAACTGCATGCATCAGCAAAATGAACCTTTAGAACTTTGCACACCTCATCAGCTTGAGCTAAAAGAGTAACTAGCAGCTATCACAAGCTGTACAACAGCGTAGCAGGAAGACAAGGCACATATTTTGCCTGTAGGTTTTATGGATACATAGTAATAGAAAAAAAAGAAGGTTGAAACTCTAAAACCGTGTTCAGTCTTTATGCTCTGAGAAGCAGCCCACAATTCTGTACAACCACTGGAGTCAGTTCTAATTTCAACTTTTTCTTCCCTCTTATTTCTTTCTAAATCCTACGGTGCTTCCCCCTTCTGGTCTCTAAGATGTCCCTAATATTCAGATCCACCATCCTGCCTCTAAATTTCAATACTAATCTAATTCCAAACCAGATCTGGTCCCTCAGCTAGAGTTTGCTGCCTGAATCAGGCTCTCAATTGTATTTTAACTCTCAGGGAATTGTTATCCAAATTCAGTTTTCCTTCATTTGCTCCTCAACTCATTTTCTCAATCAATAATTCCAATCTTTTCTTTATTCTTTTCATCTGGACAGGATCTGGTTCTTTCTGAAGCCCTTAGTAGAGAACCTCATTTCTCATTCTCAAACCTTTCCCTGCTCCATATCTCACAGCCCTGCAGTTCTCATGTAGTGCCAGGCTCCCTTCTCCAAGCTAGCATCAACAGAAGAGTCTGTACAAACTCCTATCCATCTTTGCAATACACAAACACCACAACCCTCTTCAGAAGTCTTTTAAGGACTTAGTAGGTTGAATGTAAGATTTTAAGTTTGCCACAGCCTAGCTTCAGACTGACGGGCATAGGTAAGTCAAGTCAGACCTGTAAGCCATTTTTCTCTCCTGTGGCTGTTTGTAACTTTCTAACACTGAGGGAGTACCCATATCTTGTTGTCAGTACTTGTTATGCTTTTAACCCTTTATTACCTGCAAGAAATGTATGAAGAGCGTACATATAAGAATAGAGAAAAACTTACAAGATATCATCAAAGAGCAGGATAATGTTGGCTAAATTGTAGCAGCAGAAGTCTTAAGAAAAGATGCTGTTATACATCTCCTCATGCAATTATATTCTGCATTTACCTTGTAACAACATTGTCAACATAAAGACATATGTCACCAGAATTCTACAGTGGTATTAACAGAATTCTACAGTGGTATTAACAACTAGGCACATTTACAGTATTTTGAGTGGAAATTAAACACAAAACATCCCTTCCTTGATGTCATATTTAAAGGATTGAGTACAAATAGACAAAGCTACAACGTACTGTTATAGGGAAGACAAGCTTACTATAGCAACATCAACAGAGAAGTATTATGCTTTTGAATACAAAATGCAGCAAGCAACATTGTGGCCCAGATTATAATGCTTTATTGTAATCACCTACAAATGGGAAATATTTGTCTTTGTAGGCGCAGAAGATATAAAACGTATGGAGCCTTTAAAAAACACTGACTTGAATTCGTTACTGTTCTGATATTTTCCAGAAGTCAATGGTCTTTATTTGGCATGCTGGAGCTGTACCACGCAGAATTGCTTTAAAGACCCCTAAGACCTGCCATTCTAGGGACCATCAAAAACCGCTCCCATCAAAAAAAGATAACTTCATAACATTCTAAATTTCACCAGAATGGCTGGCTTCTTCAGATTGCTCACATGGCTTCACCAGAACACCACGAGTACTCCCACCACTGACAATCCCTTCACTTTCCTCTTAGCCACAGCCAGTCCTTCTCTGCTGGTGAGCATAAAAGCAATCCCCACCTCCCAATGAGCAGTAGATATTCTGCTGTCAAAACCAACAGAAACGGATTTACTGAAAACAGAATTGTATCTCCTTTATGAATGTTATGGTTATTTTTAATCCATTCTACTTTCCATTATCTCTACTAACCTGTTTAAAAATAAAACTAATTTATTTTCCCCTACTGCTTTTGTTATTTGCATTTAACAAAAAATTGATTCCCTTGCACCCCTCTGTTTCAGATCAAATTAATAAAAGCTAAAATTAATACATTTTTAATTTGCTTCCTTTGAGCCCTAGCAAGATTAAAGATGGTAACAGTACATTGGGAATCTTGAAAAATTTTTCAGTTAGCAGCCTGATAGAAGAAGGAGTGCATTCTGATTTTTTTTTTTTTGATAACATACAAGTAGATTTATAAATGGGTGAAAATAAAAGAGAATTCTGAGAGATAAATAAAGAGAAGTTAATACATATCTTCACCTAATTCAAGACATTGTAAATCATTTAGTTTAATTTCCTACTGCACTAGTGGTAAATAGTAGTAAAATGGTGTAACAGTAGAATTATTTAACATTTATTATTTAACAGGTCCAACGTTTCCTTGAACACCCGCAGGGACGCTGACACCACCACTTCCCTGGGCAACCCGTTCCAATGACTGACTACTCTTTCTGAGAAGAAATGTCTTCTATATTCTTCTTTGCCTTATTTAATACCCACTTCCATGAATTGAATTAATATTTTCAAGTGTAACAGTGAGATACTTCCCCACTGCTAAAAAAAAAAAAAAAAGAAAAAAAATCAGTTTGCGAATTTTCCTGATGAAAAGGATGACAGGCAAAAGTGGTATACCTAAATGTAGAATTTTACTAACATACCTGTAGTTGGAAACTGAACTGACCACAAATGAACGGGATCCACAGTTTTTAAATAATTTGGAACTTTGTACTCCTTGTATTGAAATGCCAGCCTGCTCTGACATGGCACAGCTAGTTCAAAAAGCATTAATGTGGTGTTTGTTTTTTCCCCACACAGAACTACCATTGTGTGTTTTTTGTTGGTGTTGGTATTTTTTTTTTTTGTCTGTGTAGATACTGTTTGTGAAAATTTGTATTGTCTGTGCTTCAATAGATACAAAATGCTTTGTCTGTAAACTATGTCTACTGAAAACGGAAATGTCCTTGTAATATATAAGTAAAGAATGCCATGGGTTTGAATCAGCTCTTAAATACACTTTTACCTATCCTGGAAAATCAAAACCAGAAATTGTATCAACAGTAAGCATTTATTGGGGATAGATAATTTGTTTTGATTTTTCTTTCCAGAAAGCTGTTTTTCATGCCTGTGTTCTAGAACAATATATAAAAAAATGCAAACCAAGGTTATTCTGTGGAACAGCCATTCTTCATAATTTACAGAACCAAGTGCATTATTTACTTAACCTCAGTATATTTAATAACACATTCTAAAACCTTGTTTTACTTTGAGTGAGTTTTTTACTTTGAGCTTGAATAACTCATTGCTCAGCACCCTGACTGGAAATTTATCATCCTTACACTGTGTAGTGTCTTTTTGATTGACCATGAACCCTTTTTAAATTACAGCTTTGAAAAAAACATTTGCAGTTTGCAATTGCTGATGGGCTCCTTGAGGAACAGGTACTATATAGAATTTGAGGATGTTTAATTAACAGACATTGAGTATTAATGTTGAGTAGCAACTTGAAGCTCTAAAATGAAAAGTTTTCTTAAAAAATAACAACAACAACAACAAAAACAAACGAACACATACACGCACAAAAAC